>NC_133344.1:3044465-3644465 GCF_030506205.2 Paramisgurnus dabryanus
CTGTGTGTACATTTTACCGGGAATCTAGCGGTGAGACCCCCACCCCTCCCTTTCGAAATGCATAGAGAAGCTACAGTGGCTGCCACAGGACAAACACTTCATCGTCTGAGACAACGTAGGGACAAAACGCGCTCCAACAGTTTGTCCATTTAGGGCTACTGTGAAAACATGGCAGTGCAAAATGGCGACTTCCACTTAACTTGTGCGTTCACACCAGGCGCGAGTTGAACAATTTGCACGAGTATATTACATACAAAGTCATTGCAAAGACGCGATCAGACACGTCCTCGCCTGGGGCGATGCGAATGATGCGATATGAGTTGAGCGTTTGCGCGAAAACACGCGTCTGGGGCAATGTGAATGACGCGATATGAGCGGAGCGTTTGCCGCGAAAACACGCGCCTGGGGCAATGTGAATGACGCAATATGAGCGGAGCGTTTGCTGCGAAAACACGTGCTATTGTGTCTTCGCCCAAGTTGAAAATATTAAACTCCAGCGAAAAATTCACATGACACGAACTTAAATCCAGCGAGCAGTGTTGAGGGTAATGCATTACAAGTAACGCGCATTACGTAATAATGTTACTTTTCTGAAGTAACGAGTAAAGTAACGCATTACTTTATAAATGTACACATTAATATTTGGTTCATTATTATTTATTATACCACGGGTCTGTTGAATGCTGTATTCTGATTGGCTGAGAAATGTTCTATGGGTATGCATTATTTTCTGATAACCGCACACCTAACTTTTCAAATGTCTTAAAAATAGGCACCAGAGCAATGTTTGTGGTAACCGTGGTATAAGAGGAATAATTGACTTATTGAATTATTTGAAAATAATGCACACCCGCGGTGTAACGGCATTGCACCTTGGGTGTGCATTATTTTCTTATAATTCAATGGCCCGTCGTCAATTATTCCTTACATACATCACTGATAATGTAGTTATGTATATTAGATTGCATTTCTGTGAAGAGATCCTTCTAAAAGTTACACAATGCACATTTAAAGGACAAGTTCGGTATTTTAGACTTAAAGCCCTGTTTTCAGATTGTTTATGGTCAAATAGAATGGTTTTGACTGAAATTTCGACATTTTCAGCTGCCCTGAGAATTTTCGCGTGTTTGTGTTTCAGCTCAGACCTCTACAATGGGTTTATAGGTGCACTGGAACAATCCTTCCTAAAATGCATTAAACTTTCGTTTACAAAGACGTGAAACTCACCGAGTGGTCAGGGGTGTTCACTGATATGCTCACACAAAAATCGCTCCAAAAGACGCATTCCAACAGGTTTTATCGTAGTTTTTACCAACTCCATTGACTGTATTAGACGTCCTGTGAGGTACGGTATTACTCCGCGCCGGGAACTTTGTTTCTATTCTTGCAATTGGCAAAGGCGGATTAGCGCCACCACCTGGGCTGGAGTGTTTATTATTCAAGCTCTAAGCGGAAGAATGTACGGGTGTGAGGCGTTTGGGGAAATAGGTCCACAAGTTAACAACGAATGCTAAAACATCTGTTGGAAAGCATCTTTTGCAGCGATTTTTGTGTGAGCATATCAGTGAACACCCCTGACCACTCGGTGAGTTTCACGTCTTTGTAAACGAAAGTTTAATGCATTTTAGGAAGGATTGTTCCAGTGCACCTATAAACCCATTGTAGAGGTCTGAGCTGAAACACAAACACGCGAAAATTCTCAGGGCAGCCGAAAATGTCGAAATTTCAGTCAAAACCATTCTATTTGACCATAAACAATCTGAAAACAGGGCTTTAAGTCTAAAATACCGAACTTGTCCTTTAAATAAAGTTTGTCCTGTTTTTAAATAGTAGCATATTTGCTTTCTAGTTCTTCTCTGAAGATCTTATGTTTTGCTCCAGTGTTAAAGGAATTATTGTGAAATGGTTTGGTTTTGACAGACACGCACACACATCTCGGCAGTGTAGTAAATGTTTTTCTCCTGTAGATTTGGCCCTGCAGGTTTGTCCTGCTGTTATTTCTCAATCTGTCACCTGAATGATGAGTGAAGTACATGTTTTTCAGAGTCGGTGGAAAATGCCAGTTCAACCCAGACGACCGTGTTTGAGCACAATGTTGTTCCTGTAGCCTTGTTGGAAGAGCATTAGCAGCATTAGCAGCACAAAAGGCTTTAGGTTCGATCCCCAGGGAATACACACAGTGAAAAATATATAGATCGAATGTACTGTAGTCGATTTGGATAAAGGTGTCTTCAAAATGCATAAAATGTAAATGCAAAGGTCAGATTTGTTCCAGATGTTCCTGGTCAAAATTTTTTGTTCCTGGACAAAACATTTTAGGTCATGGGTTCGAACCCAGAGTACAGATACTTCCCTTGTAATGCACTGTAAGTTGTATAAATCTAATTTAATGTAACCTGAGTCAGTCTAGTGCAAAAACTGTGTTACCAGTCGGAGAAGACAGAAGATTTGAAGAAAAACAAACTAAATGATCAGAACAAGCTGATATGAGAAACCTGTTAAGAATACTAAATTATGTACATTTAAAACTATATGTAAATATATCTGTTATGATTGGCTTATATCTATGTCCTAGCATTCTTTAGGATGTTGCTATGTAAATGTGGATGGTCCCGATGTCATAATCATGAAGATTTGTGACTCTTGACCACAAAATTATAAAGGTCAATTTGAGATTAAGATACATCATCCAAAAGTTGAATAAATAAGCTTTCCTTTGATGTATGGTTTGTCCTGATAGGACAGTAGTTGTCCAAGATACAACTATTTACCTTTAGCTCTTTCCTCGCCATCAACGAGTTATCTCGCCATTAAAAAATGCAATTTGTATTAATGACGCTCAGAAGCAACGTGGGATTATGGTATTTGGTCTTTAACTTAAACGCTGATGGCCATCAATCAGATGGGAACGAGAAATCATGTTAACCCATGAGGTAAAGTTTTCAAGTTTTATAAATGTTGTGTTTGATGACATTGATTTATTTCATTATGTAAGGTTTTATGTAATTTTCAAAACGCAATTGTTAGTCATAGATGTAACAGTATTAGTCAAATACAATGGTGTGTTAACACAGCACAGAATTAAGTGTTCAGATAAACAAATTTACCATAAACAAGCAAGTGGCCCGACAGACGCTATTACTTCCACATTTGTCCACGACACTGTTGTCATGTGATTTTTACATCAGTAAAGGCGGTAACAAAGGGTTACTTCGATATTTTAGTCATTTACAGGCGACTGCACTGCCCTGTGTCTCTGTTTAGGGCAGGGATTTTCTCATAATTTACAAGTTACAAGAAAACATTATAGATATTGTTAGCAATCAGCTGGACAAAATATATAACACTGGACTACTGTTTTTTGGATATTTTACTGCAAATATCTTACAAATTGTACCTTTAAAGGTGCTCTAAGCGAATTCACGCGTTTTAGACCATAAAACATTTTTTGTTACATACAGCAAACATCTCCTCACTATCTGCTTGCTACCTGACCGCTGATCAAACTGTAAAAAAACGCGATCTCTGTAGACAGCCCAGCCTCCACAAACTTCAATATAAACACAGTGGCCAAACCTGCACCACGAAACAAAACAAAGTGTTCCAGCCAATAAACGACAAGAAGGATTTGGGGGTGGGGGTTTGGGCACGTTCATGAAAGCATGGAAGGGAGGGGGAGAAGTTAGCTACGCTCCATTTGTTTGAAAACAGTTCAAGCATCAACAAAAAGTGACGTCTCACAGATTCGCTTAGAGCGCCTTTAAGAGAGATTACGCTTTAATGACGAGTTTATACGGTAAACTGTAATTCCACTATTATCCACTAGATGGCTAAATGTATAAAAACTGAAGCAAGAAACCAATTTAATTAATTTTAAACTCCGTGTATGTTTTGATAATCGTTCTGAATCTGATCACTAACAAAATTCCTTTACAAAAATGCAATTCTTTCAACTTTTTGCAATGTAGATAGGTATAAATGTTTTTTCACGTTTTGTTTGTTTGAAAGCAGAGGGTCTGTTCTTTCATTTGATATATTTGTATGTTTATATCAACCCATTCTCACCAAAAAGCGTACAAATGACACGCAGTGTGATTATCGTGCAATAGATACGCCAAATTCCGATTTTGCGTGCATATGATACGCCAGTCCTTCCCATTCACTTTTATGGTGAATCGTTTCGTGACGTTTTATTTATTGTTTTCTCATTTGTTTTCTGTTTTTTTTACCATTTTCGCTTGGGTTTAGGGTTAGAACAACTTTTTGTTATATAAAAATTACATCCTAACCCAAACCCCAACTCTAACCCCAACTCCAAGCGACCATGGCTTAAATATAGATAAAAACTTAGAGAAACCTGTATATTAAATAACCTGCTTAAACAAATGTGAAATCTAACCCTAAACCCAAGCGAAAATGATTTAAAAAACAGAAAACAAATGAGAAAACAATAAATAAAACGTCACGAAACGATTCGCCATATAAGTGAATGGGAAGGACTGGCGTATCATAGGCACGCAAAATCGGAATTTGGCGTATCTATTGCACGATAATCACACTGCGTGTCATTTGTACGCATCTTGGTGAGAACGGGTTGGTTTATATATTTATAGAAGAAAATTTTCCTGGAAGGCATTTTGTGAAACTTTTGTGAAAATTACAAAAAAACCTGGCGGGGGAATAAAAGTTAATTAAAAGGAGTTAAAGTCTCCAAATGAAGTCCTTAGCAACTGCATTCCCTCACAAAAATAGTTTTTATTTATTTACAGTAGGAAATGTACAAAATATCTTCATGTAACATGATCTTTACATGATATCCTAATGATTTTGGCATTAAAGAAAAATCTATAGTTTTGACTCATGCAATGTATTGTTGGCTATTGCTATAATTATACCCATGTGACAATGGTCCAGGGTCACATTTATGTCCTGTTTTGCTGTTTACTTAAGTTTAATTGTCTGAACAGACCAGACTTAGAGTTCTTTTATTGCAAAAATCCAATAATAATCCTGTTTTACATCATTTGACCCAGTTTGCTTTGTTTTCAAGGTTATCTACCTGTATCTTTCTATTATAAGCTTGTGTAGAATGCATGTAAGAGACAAACAGAGAGGAATGAAGAATAAATCTATAATGCAGATGTAAAACGCCGCTCCTGGTGCATTATGGGATGTGATTTGCATACAGTACAGCTCAGCAGATTACGACTCTACAGACAGTAATGATCCGACAAGAGCTACTTTATCCAAGAGACTAAACTCCTTGTGGAAATACAGTGTTTTTAATCTTGGCAATATTCATCTTGTTAAACTCTGTGTGTCATGTTTGTCCTCTGTGTGTGTGTCAGAGAGAGACGAATTGGCGGTAATAAAGTTGTTACCATTATAAGAGTTTTACTCATGAATATTAACTGGGTGGCATGACATTCAGACAATAGTCCTATATGATATGATGCTTGCATACAGTAGCAAAAGTGTTATGCCAGAGTTAGCAATAAAGCTAGTTTGCATCAGTACCTGAGCAAGATGTTTTATAATTTTATTTAACAACTTGAACTACAATATACAAAGAGAAAAATAAACAAGAGAAATGGAAAACAATCACAATTTCATTAAATTCATCATAGTCACAGATTCCTAACCATAGTAAGATGTGTATATGAGAGAGATGTTTGTGAAGTCTGTTGTGGATTTAGCAGCATTAAATAGTTATTTTAAGTTAAGTAAGTATGGAGCTAGAAGAGTCTCAATTAAGATAAATGCACACACTACATTCACATATGCACACACAGGATTCATAAATACACACACAGGATACACAAATGCGCACAAAATTCACAAAGGCAGACACACAATTTAAGAAGCACAGAAGATTCACAAATGCACACAAAATTCACAAATGCACACAAAATTCATAAATACACAATCAATTCAGAAATGCAAACAACATTTACAAATGCACTCAAGATTCACAAATGCACAGGACAAGATTCAGAAATGTATTTCTGATGCACACACAAATATATCTTGATTTACAAACTGCATTTGTAAATGTTGTTTGCATTTCTGAATTGGTTGTGTAGTTATGAATTTTGTGTGCATTTGTGAATCTTCTGTGCTTCTTAAATTTTGTGTCTGCATATGTGAATTTTGTGTGCATTTGTGTATCCTGCGTGTGTATTTATGAATCCTGTGTGTGCATATGTGAATGTAGTGTGTGCATTTATCTTTATTGAGACTCTTCTAGCTCCATAAGTAAGATTCACTTTAATGTCTGAGATTCGCCACCACAGTTATTAAAACACAAACACACCACATCATGAGTTCAGATGGCATTGAAGAACACAGCGTAATCCTGCGGAGATTACACACATAATCTGGAGGAAATGACAAAAGCATCTTTAAGTGAGCGTGTGGGCTAATCCACGGCTTAAAAATGTTTTTTTTATGGGAATAAATTGTGGCTGATGTTCATGAGTTGGGCTTAATGTGTTTATCTTTCCTAAAAAGGATCTTTAAAAAATGTTGATGCTCTTCCAAGACGAACTGCGAGGATGCGATGGAGAATTGTTGTTTTTAATTTGTCCGCCGCTGCCAAAAGACAAAAATAAACCACGCACAGATGAGAGCTGCTGTACAGTGAAATGACACTGTGTTTACTGTGTAGGACTGTCGCAAGGCAGTAAAATGCAACACTGCAATGAGAGAGAGACAGAGAAAGAGGGTGTAGTCTTGTAAAAACAGGTCACACTAATGTTCCCTGTAATAGGCTTTATGCCCAGATGCACTACTTCCTGAACTTCAGCCAGCTCCTTGTTTCCTGTCTGCCATTATTGGACAAACTGATTAATACAGGTGTGCCTGATTATTGTTGTTGTGACTACTGAGGTCAGGCACACCCGGATTAATCAGTTTGTCCAATAATGGCAGACAGGAAACATGGAGCTGGCTGAAGTTCAGGAAGTAGTGCAGCTGGGCATAAAGCCTATTGTTGTTCTTGCTGAACTTCTATTGGTCAGATCCCCTGGTCATCTGAGTAAAAATCCCAGGAACCGACCTGTTCAGTTACTTTCTCTATTAAAACTAGATTATTTCGTTTTCTCATGCCAGTGTGAAAAGTAAAGTTTTGTATTCGTGAGGAGTTTATGGAAGAATGGCACTTTGGGAAGGGGAAGCCACATAAACGCTCGCTCTGGATAACGAGAAAATGACGTTGTTTTTCATTGCTCGGTTCCTCAAGTGTATTTTAGTGGGCCATAGTATGAGACACAATTGTGCAACTCCCTTTTTTATCTTCGATGGGAATTGAGGATAGGGACGATTATTTCCAATTGAAATTCGCCCTATGTCCTCCTGTATGTTTAAAAGCAGTCAGTATTATGATCTTTCAAAGAGAATTTAAAAATCAATTGACATTAATAGAACTGCAAACCATTTGGTGAATGGATTAGATTTGTATTTAAATGGTTTCGATTCAGTTTCGATTACTTATCAATTTCATTGTTTTGCAGACTGGAATCTCTTTAAATATCAATGCTGGTAACTGAAACCCTCCTACTACTGTATATCACTGAAATACACATTTACATTAACAGTATGGACACACAGTTGTTTGATACTTATAACTTTAACTCCGAGTAACAAATATTGTTACAAGAAATTGTAACACTTTACTTGAAGGTGTGTTCATAAGACTGACATGACACATTTATTATCATGACATGAGAACATGAAGGAGATTTTATGCACATTTATGACAACTGTCATTAAGTGTCATTCGTTCAATTATGTCATTTTTATTGCAAAGATGACATTGTTTGAGATGTCTTTATAATGTCAACTTGACATTAACCAATACATCATAACTTGTCATGACAACTTGACATTACCAAGACAACACAAAAATACTTTGCTGCCTTAAAATTGTTTGTTAAATCAACTCAGATTTAAGGGTCATGTAAACTCAACTTAATTTTATAAGTTATAACAACTCACCTGTAGTTATAACAACTCATCTCTAGTCAAGATAAATAATAGTAAGTTGAAATGACTTGTAAATCCGAGTTCATTCAACAAAAAATTTTAAGGCAGCAAAGTATTTTTACATTGCACTTTTTACCAGTGATACAAATTGAATTTGTCATTAAAATGTCATTAAGTGTTAAAACTCTTTCATATAGTTTTATAACAGCATCATTAATATTTTTCTTGACCTCAACTACAGTGGTAAAAATATAATAAATGTCATTAAGTGTTAATACTCTGTCATATAGTTTTATAACCGCATAATGAATATTTTTCTTGACCTTAACTACAGTGGTGCAAATATAATTTGTCATTAAATATAGTGTTAAAAGTGTTAATACTCATGAACGCCATGAAAATTCTTCAGTTCATTATATTTTTTTAAGTTTCCATGTGTTTAATGGATAAAATCAATCATTCAATAATAATAATAATCAATACTAATAATTCAAATGGATAAAATTAGTTTTTATTTCATTTGGAGACAGATTCACCTAAAATGTATTGAAAACAGTTCAGTAATCGGTTAAGTCATGCAGCGTTGGGTCCATATTGCTGCAAAGTTAATCATATTAAATTAAATTGATAAAAGTTTTTTTTTTAGTTGTCAGAAAGTGACAGAACCCTCTGTGTGAGGAAGAGCAAGTTCTGTTAGTTGTCAGTTTTATAATATATATTGTGCACATATATAAAGTTAAGTATAATCTTTTGACATGTCTATTGTATTTTGTTAAGATATTTGAAATTATTTGACAGTATTAACACTTAATGACATTTAAATAACAGTTTAATGTAATGTTAACCTATAAAGCTATGTAGTTTCTTAAGTTTGATATTAATTCTGCTATGTCATGTTTATGACAGATTTATGACAAGTTATGATGTATTGCTTTATGTCAAGTTTTTAACAAAGACAATTCAAACGATGTCATCTTTGAATTAAAAATGACATAATTGAACAAATGACACTTAATGACAGACGCCATGAATGTGCATAAAATCTCCTTTATGTTCATGACACATGTCATGTCATGATTATGAAGGTGTCATGTCAGTCTTATGAACACCCCTTCAAATAAAGTGTTACCCAAGAAATCATAAACATGTGCATGTAGTCTACACAAGGTCCACAAACTAAACAATGCACAATATTGTAAAAAGAAAAAAAAAACATTGTAAAGTGCAACAGTGAAATTTATTAATAACTTAAAAGATGTTTACAAAAATCATAACATATTAAAACATGATCATAAAGCCTGAACATTGCATATGAAACAATAAGTCAACCTCATATTTCGATATCTTCAGGATGAACATACAGATAATAAAGATTCACATCCTCTGCATTAAAGCATGCACATAAAGAATCAATTCAGGGATTTCTCAAATCAAGTATTTGTAGATATATCTGATAATCAATATTTTTTCACCCAGCCGACATTACGATACGTTTTGATACTAGCAATGTTTTAACATACAAACAAACTTGTTTTCATTGCAGATGTTTCTTGTGTCTCCTTTCACCTGTGATTTTGTCTGTGTTATGCTGTAGGTGTTTTAACTCTTGTTTAGTGAATTACTTGAGATGTTTCTCATTTGTAAGTCACTTTGGATAAAAGCACCTTCTGAATGAGTAAATATAAAGGGAAATATTGATGTCTCACCTTATCCACAGAGTTATTTTGGTCCAGTAAAATGAGCTTCTTTTCCCAGTCATTGATTGGTCGCGACAGACGGACGGTCTATTCCTCTGTTGTGTAAGTTGTCCAGTGTGGTTTACAGTAATAGTATGCTTTGAGTAAGTTGGTTTTAATAATGCAGTCATCAGAGACGTCAAAGTAGAGAGATGTGACACACAAGTCTCCTGTAGATGTGAACATAATGGCCATCACCTTACAAATCTACAAAGTGACATGCATTCAGCTGAACAACGCACAGGTCAGATTTCATGCTTCTGCATTAATCCCTGACAAATAAATCATTCATGTGGGTTTTATAGCGACGGACGGCAATAAATAATACAGTCCTGATGTGATACAGAGCTGTTATGGACGTAGTAAGGCGAGACGCTAGAAGCAAATGTGTGCTAGAACTAATGCACCTGACACGTGTCTTTCTGTGTGAAGGGGCACTCAATGAATTATGGGTAATGTGCATGTGAGTATTCTGCACAGAACAGTTCATTCATCATGTCCCGTCAGATGTGACTAGTTTTTTAGTATAGCACAGACTACTTATTTAAAACAATTATTGTTAAAGTAGATGAATCTTTTTTAAACTTTGTGTAAAGTCATTTCAGAGAATTGTTTCTAAATACATTATAAATGTATTGCTGAAACGGGTTACAAAGACTGTGAACTAGTACTGAATTGTGGACCTACAGTACACCGCTAAACAGTTTTTCCACATTTCTGTATTCAGGATTATTTGGGCGGGGCTAAACCGGTGACTAGATGATGCACTGGAGCCACCGCGCAAGGCAACGCCCCTAACGCAATTGCAAGCATCCATTCAGGTTGTAGCTATGTTTGGTTAAAATTCAAAGACACAGATGCTTTCTCGTGAGTGTGGGTGTGGTTTCAGAAAAGTGGGTGAGTGGGCGTGGTTTCAGCAAAGATAACAGACACGCCCCCAGCCGGGAGCAGAGAATAATAATGTGCATGAGAGTTAAACCCTAGTTTTAGTTTGGATGGATCTCATTCACTAAGCATGCTAACGCACAAATTTGTGCGTGAAATGTGTGTCTGTACATTTAAATCATGATTCAACAAAAACTTAAGTACTAAATTTCTTCTAAATATATGAAAAAAAGGCAAGAACAAGTTGTGTATATAATAATGTAATATATCATTTGATATTAGGGCAGTAACGATTAATCGTGCACATGCACGTTTTCCCAATGAATGAATTTTAATAAATTATGGTGAAATCCCGGCACATCCAAAAGCCAGAGGGCGCTCTCGTGCAGAAACTCCAATTCTGCCACAGAAAAAGTAGCATCACAAACACTATTCCAGGAAATGCCTATAAGAATATTTTTATCACCTCTCTTCAAATTGTAGGTATTTTCATATATATATTTTTTATTGAATGATTTTGTTTAGCGAGTGTTGCTTTTTCAAATGCACGTTATAAATGACTCTGACTCATAATGATTTTGTAAGGGATAATGTAGAGGCAGCCGGTAGTTATCGGGAAATAAGCCCAGACAGTGTGATCACGCGAAGCAGAGGGTCTTGTATCACACTGAAGGGGCTTATTTCCCGATAACTACCGGCTGCCTCTACATTATCCCGCTTATTACACGGCTACTTGCCACATAAGAAAAAAAACTGGACATGAATATGAATTTGAAACATTTTATTGGCATATTTGTTTTAAATTAACATTTTTTTCCTTCCGCGAAACTTTGCACAGATGCATAAAATGATCGTAATACCTTATTAAGATCCTCTGCTTCATACTTGTCTGTCTCCATTTTTTCTCTTTTAGACAGTCTTTGAGAAGTTTTAATGCCCATTCTGTATTTTTTGTGTGTTGGCTTCGTAGCTGTCATGCTCTATTTTGTCAAGTTCAGTCTCAGTAAGCTCTCTGTGTCTTGTCGTTGTTCGTTCTTCTATCCACTGTTTAAATGTTTAGTTTTTTCCGTACATGTTAAAATTAATGTCAAATTTTCCATTCTTAATTGTGGTTGTCCAGTGTTTGTCACAAGATGGCGCCAAACAGTAATCTTTATTGGCGCGGAGCGATTTTAATCGTACAAGTAGTACCGGCTATGCGTTATTACTTTGGAGCGGTTATTATTTGAAAAGAACGAACCTGCAAATGTCTCAACTGACCAATCAGAATCAAGCATTCCAGAGAGCCGTGTAATAAAAATTGATAAAGACTTCTTACTGACCAAAACGCCGTTGTACACACACAAGCTTTGCATGAAACACAAAATCGCACCCTTGCGATTCAGAATAGATTTCAGACAGGTATTTTTAATAGGACCCATGATTTATCATTACAACCCCTGTTTGATAAATAATATTTACTCATATTTTTATTATTATATTATTTCTACACATATAAGGATTTATTTTATAATAAAAAGACATTAAACTTTTTGTGAAAATCATGAAAAATGCTGGCGGGGAAAGAGTTAATGTGAATGTAACGAGACGTTCAAACGTCAATCATTTGATCCTTCGTTATCGCATCCCATATTTCATGGTCTTGATCTTCTGAAATTGATTGTGTGTGTGCGTGCGCGCGTGTGTGTGGTTAAACCCTAATTGTACTTCTATACTTCTTCTCTTTGATGTCAGCAGTTTTCTCTCCAGAAAGGTTTGGGTGAGGAGGTGGCCGGGGTTTCTGAAGAACACATAGGCTCTGTAGGGAATGAAATATTACTACAGTACGCTGCACAGTATGCATTAAATACCCAGAAGACCTACCTGTATACATAGCTCAAATGTGCAGTGTACAGCTAGAGTACCCTGTAAGGAATACTATATCCCACAATGCAATGTGAATTTGAACTTGTCATTGCTAAGCTGTAAAATAACTGATGTCGACCTGTTATTTTAAAGCATTGCAAAATACATAATTTTATACATGATCAAAAGAAGCAGATAGCAGTTTTTAGTGTTTAATATGGAAGGAATAATTAACTACCGGCCGTTGAATTATTCAAAAATAATAATATAATAATTTTCAAATAATTCAACGGCTCATTGTCCATTATTGCGCTTAAACCACGATTACCAAAGACATTGCTCTGGTGGTTATTTTAAGACATATGACAGGTCAGGTGTGCGTTTATCGAAAAATAATGCATGCCTCAAAGGGGAACTTTAACAATGTAACTTAAAAGGTAACACGATGTAACCTTGCTCTCACTTGTGGTTTCCAGTTTCAATTTGCAGTTTCAAAGTGGCTGGATGCTATGGTGCATTGAAATAAGTAAGGAATAATTGACAACAGGCCATTGAATTATAAAACAATATGAATTTGAATATTTTTGAATAATTCAAAGGACATTTCTTTTGTGGTTATTTTAAGACATTTGAGAGGTTAAGTGTGCGTTTTACATAAAAATAATGGAACATTTCTCTGTCAATCAGAATAAAGCATTCAACAGTAACCTTTGTATAAAGTTTAGTATTTGTCAGTGACATTATGTGGTACTGTAGCAGTGGTTCAAAGATTTTTATATAATATCTAAAAAAAAGGGGTATATCCTTAGATTTCTATTAATTGTTTTCACTGCACATTCCAGTCATCTTTAAATGTGGTTCAGATGATCTTCAGACCATGTCAAGTTGGATCTTTGATATTTAGGGCCTGAGCACACCGGGGTGTGAGGACCCTATTGTTCTTATTTTTCTTTTTCTTCTCCGACTTCAGCGGGACTTTAGAGGGCCTAAACATACTCGAAAACTCATGAAATTTTGCACAGATGTCAAGAGTGATGAAAATTTACATGTGGTGTAGGCTTTAGAATTAGGCGTGGGAAAATGGCTCTATAGCGCCACCTACAAATTTTCAACGAAGCAGCCCTCGGACTGTGTTTGACGTACAATTAAGAAATTCGGTACGCTTCTGTAGCATGACAAGACCTACAAAAAAGTCTCTTGGAGCGAAGCCGTAAACCAAACAGGAAGTCAGCTATTTGGAGTTATTTTTGTGATTTGGGCGCAGTTTTTGTCATTTCCAGGCGTCATACTTTAACTAACTCCTCCTACAGTTTTCGTCGGATCATCTTCATATTTGGTGAGTGTCATCTTAAGGCCTTTGTGATGCTAAATTGCGAAGGATTTGACTCTACATAAAAATTTGTGCCGGTTCCGGCTTGACAAAGTTTGATGTTTTCCAATGAAACAGGAAGTTGCTGGAACTCATGCATACAATGTCCGATCTGTCCCAAATTTCACATGATTGCTAAGAGTCCTGACCTGAACACATCTACATGTCAATAGTCACTTATGGTTATAGCGCCACCAGCTGGCAACAGGAAGTGACATGTTTACACTGATTATGCAATGTCTGATCTTTCCCTAACTTCACATGATTAATAAGAGTCGCTCTTTGGTCATATATTGTTTGTTTTCTGTTGGATTTAAATGATACACAGGATTAAAGGAAGATATTTAATCAGAAAACGGAGTAGGCTACGTGGATTGTTTTGTCGGACGGACACAGAGCGAGTGGATTGTTTGTTCGGATACGGAGAGACTGAAACTAAAACTAAAAGCGAGCTCACACATACTATGGAGTTTTAACACGGGTGTACAATCGCGGATCGTTCTCTTCCATGAAGCCGATGTAAACATCTAAGAATATATGAACATTTCTTAGATTTATTACCTTTGTGGACTACAAATGCAAGTTGATGTCATACTGCGATTGCTTGGTGAAGATAATTTACAAACATGAGAACGGATGGATTATGACTTTTTTTAAGGTATGTTGTCCCGTTTAGATTTTTTATGTTCATTCTATATGCACTGTCAGCTATGATGAAGTGTAATTAATCATTGCGCCGCCAACTACTGTCCTGCGACGTCAGATATGTCTTGTCTATTTTTTACAAAATAGAGTAACGCGAGTAACGAACTTATTTAAATTTCAGTAATTGTAATTGCGTTACTTGATTTAAAAAAATACTTTGTTACATGCTCGTTACTGCTAAAAGTAGTGGAGTTACAGTTACAGTTACTTTGTAACGCGTTACTCCCATCACTGATAGTCACTTATGATGCCAATAGTCAGTTATGGTCATAGCGCCACCAGCTGGTAACAGGAAGTAACATGTTTACAATGATAAGGCAATGTAGGATTTGTCCCAAACTTCACATGATTGATAAGAGTCCTGGACTGAACACATCTACGTGCCAATATTTACATGTAGTCACTCATACTCACACACACTCGCTCACTCTCTCTCTCTCTCTCTCTCTCTCTCTCTCTCTCTCTCTCTCATGCTATCTTACACGATGCTACCTCTCTGTCATTTGTAATTAGCAATAGGAAATGTGACACATTTGTCACACATGTCATGTGTGCGAGGGCCCTTCCATCACTGCTTGCAGTTTTAATTTTAACTATTTTTCTTTTACACAAGAACAGAAATTGATAACAGAGCTGTGGATAGAAGCTGTAACTTTATGACTCTGCTGATCAAAAGTTGTTGAAAACATTTAAGTGATAATCTTAAAATGCATTTCTGCTGTCGTCTGTTTTTCTGGATTCTGCTCAAGTTGCTGTGCATCTTCCGACTCGTAAATGCTGCCTGCAGCTTTATTTTCCTCTACAGAGGGGAACGTTTGCATTTTTACCCTCCGAATCTCAGAGATATTCTCTCTAATCCAGTAAAAGCAGATTTTCAAGTGTCCCGGCTGTAGGCTGCAGCTCTGGGGAGATTTATAAGCGGCACACACAAAAAAGGTTTGCCCTTTATTGGAAGAGCTGGATAAGAGAGTATAATGTGATGATTTGAGGAGAGTTTAGAGGATTTAAGCAGAAGAAATGCATTCACAAGTGTATGAGAGAGACTTTGATAAGCTGAAACAGCATTTGTAGACATTGTAGTGGTTATCTTGCTTGCCCAGAGGCGCACATGTGTGTGTGTTTGTGTCTTACAGTTACATTTACTGTACATTTGTGACCCAGTCTGTGAAAACTCATCTAAAGTTATTTTATTTGTGGTTTTCTACATCAAATCATCCTACATAATGTAAATAACTTTCTGTAACGATATAATTTTGATATTTTAATGTTGATGTCAATCGTTGAAATTAACTTTAATAATCCAAATCTCATCATTAGATTATGAGACTTTAAACTACATTTCACAGTTTACCAGTTCATTTTAGATCAGGGAAAAACATTTTTGTAACACATTACAATAAGGTTGCAACTAAAATGTTTTTGATGTAAATTTGTGTTTGTTGTAGTTCAAGAAAAGAGATTTACGTTGGAGACGGTAACTCGCATCATCGTTTACTTTAGGGTTTGTGCCTTTTGCATATTTTTAACATGTACTAATACACACTTACACACCAAAGGAAATGTAATATCCTGAATCGGACCATAGGTGTTCTTTCAGAAAATAAATAGCCAACAGAGCAGTACGATCAAACCCGAATGACCACTTAAGATCGGTAGAGCAGATTATTTGAAGTATACGCTGTGTTCTTTCGGCAGGGTTACGTCCTCTCCATCAGTCTTAATGTGGACAGGCTGATGACTTTAAGATCACAGTCTGGCAGGATGATAAATGTCAGATCAAACACTGATCTGCTGACATTTCACCCTCCGAACAGATCCGGAGAAAGATTTCCTCCAAAATATCCAGCACTCGGGTTGAACAGAATGAAAAATGTCTCTGTTTCCCCGAGCAAGACTCATTGTACAGCGGGGTGCTGTTACAGACGATGAGCCATTTCCACACATTCAGAGTCAGAGATGAGCGCGCTAAACATATCACTTCAGAGAAAGCACGGTTATGCATTTTGCATGGCATGGTTGAACGGATGCTTTCGGCATATGTACAGAATGCACAATGAGTTTCAGGTGAGAGAAAAGACAGAGAGCTGTTTGAATATAACTGAGAGTTTAATGTGAGATGAAAAGCTCTATACACACACATATATCATTTTATCACAATCAGTGTTAGCAGTTTGTCTGTGTTCATCATTAATGTCTCGTATCACTTTACGTAATGACACTCAGTAAATAAATCATCCTTAAAGTGTGTTTATCTTGATGCTGTGAGGTTTTCTGTCTGACGTGAAATCTCCATCAAATCATCTTCATACATAGATATGTACACTAGATGTCACCTTGGCTGTGGCAGTTCATTGGGAGCCCCGCATCAGCGTCATTGTTGGTAATGGTGTAACGGAAATAAAATCACCATAAATCGCCATGAATGCGATTTTCTTGGTTTTCGTTTGGTTCGTTTCAACAGACAGATATGTATTTAGCATTGAGTCCAGAAGTTTTGATATTATAAAAATCTACTTTTTCTAACTGTAATGAATAGTGCTAGTAGGCCTAACATCGATACGCAGCACAAAAGTCCGATATCGTCCATGAATTCGAAGTACAGGCGGAGATAGCAGCGTTACCTATAATTAATGCTTTAATAAAGCCTACAGTATAATACAAATAGTGTATTAACTATTTAAAAGAAAACATTTGCATAAAAAAGTGTTCCTGATGAGGTTTTCTGTTAATCTGTAATACCGCTATTATCCACTAGATGGTGCACTTACCCAATTTATAAAAAACTAACGCAAAAAAATTTACTAATTTTAAACTCTGTGTATGTTTTGATAATCGTTCACAAAATTCCTTAAAAAAAAAAAAAATGCAGAGAAGAAAAGTTCGCACACAGTAATCCAAATAATGTCCAACATTTATTCTGTGCCATTATTTGGATTACTGTGTGCGGACTTTTCTTCTCTGCATTGATCTAATTTTTTGGAGTTACGCACTGGAGTTACCACTGTATTGGACTAGAGGCGGGGACGCCATCCCTTCACACGTTCAAAAAAAAAAGAAATCAAATATTTCAGCTTTTTGTATGTATTTTTTTTTAAGAAAAATACCCATATATAGGAGTTTATAAGCAGAGAAAAAATATAGATAGGAAGAAATGTTTTTGTCCCGTTTTGTTTGTTTGTTTGTGGGTTTATTGTTTGTTGGAAAGCAGAGGGTCTGTTCTTTCATTTGATATATTTGTATGTTTATATATTTTTTGAAAAAAATTCCTGGAAGGCAGTTTGTGAAACTTTTGTGAAAATCACCAAAAAATGCTGGCGGACAACTTTTCAAAAAATGGCTGGTGGGGAATGAGTTAATATCAAAGCCATGCAACACATTTAAATTTCTACAAAATAACACTATTGTATCAAACAGGTTATTGCACAAAATAATAATTTTTAATAAATAGCTGACTGGTAATGAGAAGCATGTGTGTGAAGTGATTTAGCAAAATAACATTGCCGTATTTGTTCATATTGGTGTTTTCTATATTCGCTTGTATCGCTTAGAGATATATGAACACAGTCAGATACACACCAATAAAATTATACTAATAATAATACTAGATATTATATACTGCACTTTTTAACTCATTCCCCGCCATTGACAAGTTATCTCGTTAATTAATAAGAGAAAACATTTGCATAAATAAAACGTGTTCCTGATGAGTTTCTAAGGTAATTTGTAATACCGCAATTACCAACTAATTTGTCACAAAAGGTGGCGCAATAGATGACATTTTACCCAATTTATAAAAAAATGAAGCAAAAAATAATTTTTTTATACAGCTTTTTGCAAAACAAAATTATTTTTGAAGAAAAATATGCATATTTAACCTCCTAAGACCCGAGCTTTGATTTGTATTTTTTATTTTTTTATTTCTACCAGCTATTTTGGGGTTAGGAAGAACCAATAAATACAATAACCAAATATTTTTCTTTAAACATGAAGCAGTGTAATTGTCGTATGTCGACGTATGTGGACATCCAGGTTATAGGAGTTTATAAACAGAAAAAAAATAAAGATAAGATGATACTTTTTTCCCGTATTGTTTGTTTGTTTATTGCTTGTTTAGAAGCAGAGGGTCTGTGCTTGATATATTTTTATTTTTATTAATTTTCCTGGAAAACATTTTGTAAAACTTTTGTGAAAATCACAAAAAATGCTGACGGGCAACTTTTCAAAAAATGGCTGGCGGGGAATGAGTTAAGAGGACAGCCATTTAGTAGGGGTGTCCAATAGGGATGCACTAAATGTTCAGCAAACAAAAATAGCAAAAAAGCATCTTTGTGTGCTTTCACACTGTCGACATGTTTGCTGCATTTGTAAAGCATGCACGCCTCTCGCTCCACACTGGTTGCAATTTGATCCCGTCATGATTTTTTTTTTGTGTGTGTAAAATGTATGTGGTCTTTTGACTCCACAGCTATTTTCTGCCAAGTACTTTTGATTGCTCAACATTTGGTGCATCCCTAGTGGCTGAAATCATAGTTGACATTATCGAGTGCACTTCAATCCCATAATACTCCACAATAGCAAGTGAACATCTGATGGTCACTCAACAGCTATGCCCACTATCTTTTTGCTGTGAATTGTGTGCCAAATGAATTCTAGTGTCTTGACACAAAATGTCACCCGTACCACTCCCACTGCGCTCAGTGTCCGAATTCACTCATTTATTTCAGTCACTCCTTTAAGTTGACTATATTAGCGGATGGTAAATAAGGGTATAGGGGGCTATTTCAGACACATTGGTTCTGATGTAGAGGTGAAGTTGCTGTGAACATGTTGCTATGGAGGATGCTGAGGTGTTCTGGTTGGTTGCTAGGGTGTTGTTATGCAGTTGCTAGGATGTTAACTAGGAGGAAGTGTTGTTAAAATGATTGACACTCAATATTAGTAATCGTGATGAGCATAAATAATAATTATAATAATGAATGGACCCCAATGTCCTCAAAACTCTGTGTCAATGTTTTGAAATTGTCGTCATCTTTCCATTTTGGTCTTTGCTTTGTGGATCGGTAATGAAATATGAATGCGATGTGTACTGAAAGATATTTCCCCATCACAGCTAATGTATTGCATTATAGTTTAGTGATATAAAAACACTTAGTAATGATGAATGTTTATCAAAGAACCTAATGTAGACAATGATACAGCATCACACAACACGCCCGACAGTTCAGTAATGCCATCTGTTCTGCCCTTCTCTCTTCTTATCCATTTGTCCTCTTCTATTTTTTTCTCTCTTCCCCATTTTCTGCATCCCTATATTCTTGTCTCATTCAGCTACCACAAACAAACTGTGATAAAAGCAGAGATTTAATTGAGATTGTCCTTTTTTTCTTGTTATATTCGAGTCTAAGAAACAATTATATGCACTGAAAACCTTTCTCTCGCTCTCTCTCTCTCTCTCTCTCTTTGTTGTCATGGCTACAGGTGGCATCACTCCAGTTACCCAGAAGACCTTGAAAAGACAAGAGATGGCCTTTTGAGATGACTGACACTGGAACAGACTTCATATCTGGTGAGAGTGTCAGCCGTTCACAATAACACACATCCTCTTTCTCTCACGCTTCTGTTTTTCAGACACTGTGAATATGACATCTGTTGTCCTTTGCTATGGGAGTTCTGGGAAATAAGGGATCGATTTGTGCAGTCAGAAGCAACAACAACACACACATATGCAATATCCAAACCTAATAACATGTAATAGAAAGTTGACCTCATACAGATTAATGACATCCCAGCAGATGATGTGGCTGTGCAGAAAGGTCTGATGTTTTGAGTCTGATGTTTTCCTGTAAGGAAGGTTGATAGCTATGACATCATGGTTGACCTCTTTATCATCTCTAATGCATTACGCCTTTAAGGCCTAATCGCTCAAGCGCATAGTATCTGAGCTGCGCCTATAGTAAATAATAACCTACAGGGTGGTGTGGATATCTGACACAGATTGATCAGTGCACAGCTTTCTTGCATGACTCAGTGGATCCAGGAATGGTTTGTTTGTACTAAACGAAGTTGACTAGCACAGTTTAATTCCAACCTAATGGCATCAGTTATTGCTAATATCAGTCCCTCCAGAAAAACGCGATTATGCGATCGCATGATTCAAAGCATGATCTGCCAAAGTCCGCATATTTTGCAGTATAAATTGCAGATTTCCATGCACAAAATATGTGGGGCTTGCATGATTTCGTAATCCCCACATTTTCGTAGCAAAAATCACATATATCTTAAGTTTAAGTTTAAAATGTTGCATTTACTTCACATAAGCGCAGCCATGTCCCCTGTTGCCATGGGAACGTTATCATCATTCAAAAGCTGCAAACAGTTTTTGCAAGTTCCCCGTAATTTTTGCAAGTTCCTGTAATTTTTACAAGTTCCCCACAATTTTTGCAAGTTCACGCAATTTTTGCAAGTTCCTGCAATTTTTACAAGTTCCTCGCATTTTTTGCAAGTTCACACAGTTTTTGCAAGTTCCCTGCAATTTTTGCAAGCTCCCCTCAATGTTTGCAAGTTCCCGCAATGTTTGCAAGTTCCCGCAATGTTTGCAAGTTCCCGCAATGTTTGCAAGTTCCCCGCAATTTTTACAAATTCCACGCCTTTTTTGCAAGTTCACACAATTTTTCGCAAGTTCCCCGCAATTTTTGCAAGTTCCCCTCAATTTTTCGCAAGTTCCCGCAATGTTTGCAAGTTCCTGCAATGTTTGCAAGTTCCCGCAATGTTTGCAAGTTCCCCGCAATTTTTACAAATTCCACGCCTTTTTTGCAAGTTCACACAATTTTGCAAGTTCCCCGCAATTTTTACAAGTTCCCCTCAATTTTTCGCAAGTTCCCGCAATGTTTGCAAATTCCTGCAATGTTTGCAAGTTCCCGCAATGTTTGCAAGTTCCCGCAATGTTTGCAAGTTCCCCGCAATTTTTACAAATTCCACGCCTTTTTTGCAAGTTCACACAATTTTTGCAAGTTCCCTGCAATTTTTGCAAGTTCCCCTCAATTTTTGCAAGTTCCTGCAATTTTTGCAAGTTCCCCTAAATTTTTCGCAAGTTCCCGCAATGTTTGCAAGTTCCCGCAATGTTTGCAAGTTCCCCGCAATTTTTACAAATTCCACGCCTTTTTTTGCAAGTTCCTGCAATTTTTACAAGTTCCCCGCATTTTTTGCAAGTTCACACAGTTTTTGCAAGTTCCTGCAATTTTTGCAAGTTCCCCTCAATTTTTACAAATTCCACGCCTTTTTTGCAAGTTCACACAATTTTTGCAGGTTCCCCGCAATTTTTGCAAGTTCCCCGCAATTTTTACAAATTCCACGCCTTTTTTGCAAGTTCCTGTAATTTTTACAAGTTCCCCGCATTTTTTGCAAGTTCACACAGTTTTTGCAAGTTCCCGCAATGTTTGCAAGTTCCCCGCAATTTTTACAAATTCCACGCCTTTTTGCAAGTTCACACAATTTTTGCAGGTTCCCCGCAATTTTTGCAAGTTCCCCGCAATTTTTGCAAGTTCCCCGCAATTTTTGCAAGTTCCTGTAATTTTTACAAGTTCCCCGCAATTTTTGCAAGTTCACGCAATTTTTGCAAGTTCCTGCAATTTTTAAAAGTTCCTCGCATTTTTTGCAAGTTCACACAGTTTTTGCAAGTTCCCCTCAATTTTTGCAAGTTCCTGCAATTTTTGCAAGTTCCCGCAATGTTTGCAAGTTCCCGCAATGTTTGCAAGTTCCCGCAATGTTTGCAAGTTCCCGCAATGTTTGCAAGTTCCCCGCAATTTTTACAAATTCCACGCCTTTTTTGCAAGTTCACACAATTTTTGCAAGTTCCCCGCAATTTTTGCAAGTTCCCCTCAATTTTTCGCAAGTTCCCGCAATGTTTGCAAGTTCCTGCAATGTTTGCAAGTTCCCGCAATGTTTGCAAGTTCCCCGCAATTTTTACAAATTCCACGCCTTTTTTGCAAGTTCACACAATTTTTGCAAGTTCCCTGCAATTTTTGCAAGTTCCCCTCAATTTTTACAAATTCCACGCCTTTTTTGCAAGTTCACACAATTTTTGCAGGTTCCCCGCAATTTTTGCAAGTTCCCCGCAATTTTTACAAATTCCACGCCTTTTTTGCAAGTTCCTGTAATTTTTACAAGTTCCCCGCATTTTTTGCAAGTTCACACAGTTTTTGCAAGTTCCCGCAATGTTTGCAAGTTCCCCGCAATTTTTGCAAGTTCCCCGCAATTTTTACAAATTCCACGCCTTTTTGCAAGTTCACACAATTTTTGCAGGTTCCCCGCAATTTTTGCAAGTTCCCCGCAATTTTTGCAAGTTCCTGTAATTTTTACAAGTTCCCCGCAATTTTTGCAAGTTCCCGCAATGTTTGCAAGTTCCCCGCAATTTTTACAAATTCCACGCCTTTTTGCAAGTTCACACAATTTTTGCAGGTTCCCCGCAATTTTTGCAAGTTCCCCGCAATTTTTGCAAGTTCCCCGCAATTTTTGCAAGTTCACGCAATTTTTGCAAGTTCCTGCAATTTTTGCAGGTTCCCCGCAATTTTTGCAAGTTCCCCGCAATTTTTGCAGGTTCCCCGCAATTTTTGCAAGTTCCCCGCAATTTTTGCAAGTTCCTGTAATTTTTACAAGTTCCCCGCAATTTTTGCAAGTTCCCGCAATGTTTGCAAGTTCCCCGCAATTTTTACAAATTCCACGCCTTTTTGCAAGTTCACACAATTTTTGCAGGTTCCCCGCAATTTTTGCAAGTTCCCCGCAATTTTTGCAAGTTCCCCGCAATTTTTGCAAGTTCACGCAATTTTTGCAAGTTCCTGCAATTTTTAAAAGTTCCTCGCATTTTTTGCAAGTTCACACAGTTTTTGCAAGTTCCCCTCAATTTTTGCAAGTTCCTGCAATTTTTGCAAGTTCCCCTCAATTTTTCGCAAGTTCCCGCAATGTTTGCAAGTTCCCGCAATGTTTGCAAGTTCCCGCAATGTTTGCAAGTTCCCCGCAATTTTTACAAATTCCACGCCTTTTTTGCAAGTTCACACAATTTTTGCAGGTTCCCCGCAATTTTTACAAGTTCCCCTCAATTTTTGCAAGTTCCCGCAATGTTTGCAAGTTCCTGCAATGTTTGCAAGTTCCCGCAATGTTTGCAAGTTCCCCGCAATTTTTACAAATTCCACGCCTTTTTTGCAAGTTCACACAATTTTTTTGCAAGTTCCCCGCAATTTTTGCAAGTTCCCCTCAATTTTTGCAAGTTCCTGCAATTTTTGCAAGTTCCTGCAATTTTTGCAAGTTCCAGCAATTTTTACAAGTTCCCACAATTTCAGCGCATAAAATTGCATAAATATCACGTATATTCCATTGCATTATTTAAGAAAAAGTTCCGCAAGATCAAGGATTTTTGCACGCAACAATCACCAATAAAACTGTTTTAAAAAAGTTTTTCTGGAAGGACTGTAATTTAATCCAACATGCTAAAATGACTTTCTTTCAAATTTAGACTTTTGTCGAGGGACTTTATATAAATCATACAAATTTTCTATATCATGTGTGTAATGAGTTTTACAGATTTCAAGATAAGTTTGGCAGGGTTCATTATACAGTTTAAAGGCATACATAACATTTATTGAGTTCATGCAAGGTCTCCTGATTTGATTTTAAGTTGGTGGTCCATTGTCTGCCAAGATTCTCTAGCAGATTAACACACCATCATAATCTTCATCAATAAATGATCCGGAATTACTTTAACAAATTGTACTGCATTAGCTCTTTTATACATCAGTGCGGTCTTTATCTTGTGTTATCAGTGATCGTGGCTAATGCCTTTAAAGTACCTCTACCTCTAGGTTTCTCTCATCTGTTAGATGATGTTGTTGTATAGGCGGACAGACGTTTGTCCGCTTCCTACGCCAGTCATGAAGAATTCATCACCCGCTTCGACATACAACAGCTTATTGTATTATTCATAGCGAAGGCTAACGGGTTTATTCTGTACAATTTCACTGCAAGGTTGTCATCAAGGTGATGGATATAATCATATATGTGCATTTATAATGAGCTTCATTAAAAGATGCCAGAAGTTGCACACTTCACAAATAAGTGGTTGTATTGATAGAGCCTTTGTTCATCGTTGAGTGCCATTCTCTGTGTGCACAGAAACTTTTACTGTACCGTCTACTAGTGTTGGGCATTATGCCCCATTTTGAGAGTGTGCTATCGTCAGCATGTGAGATCGCCGATACACAATGGTATTGGGGGCGGGGCAATAGTTTACTTATTTATTTATTTGTTAATTTTTTACTCATTTATGACAAAGGCACTTGATTGGTGGACAAAAAGAAGCAGATTTACTCTAAGGGCCACATTGTCATGACCGCAACCTTCTTAAAACTGATGCAATTAATGGGAGCGCATCTAACAGCATGCAAGAGCTGCGTGTATTACAAGCTCATGTGCGAGCCGAGGAAGAGTCAAAGTAATGCACATTACAAGTTCAGGTGCTAGAAGCAGTCCATGCCGCCGTAGCTATGGGTGGGCCCTGTCAGCTAGGCCCACCCACCTGCCTATCCAGTAAGGCCTATTAGTTATCCTAATGAGTAAATTATGTTGCAATCATCACTATACTTGACCTTTAAAATAAATCATATATTTTTTAAACTCTTGTTTGCTATTATGAGAAGGAATAAGTTAATTTTGTAATTAGTAGTGCAATAAATAGCGCATTTCGAACAGCCTCCTCGCCCTCCCCCACCCCACATCATAGATATGAACACCCGGTTTAAGGCTGACACATACAGAATAATGAGAGCTGCCGCTCCTTCATTGTCTTATTCAAAGACCTTCGGTGAGAAGACTTTATTACAGCTTGCTGGTCCACCCTTTATCATCACTGTTGAGGATTCTGAACATGAAGTGTTGGTTCAGCAGCTAAAAAAAGAAAAGTCTTTCCAGATAACATTTGCGCTCAATTTTGCGCCCATGAGCCTTCTGGTCTGAAATCGAGGTGTGATCAGGCGCATTGTTGGCGCGTTGCTATTTTGAGGCAAATAAAATAGACTACGCCACTGACCAACTAAAACCTGCTCTAAAGTCAATGGAGCAATATTGCTTTTGTTATTTAATGAGCGCGTTAGTAATATGCGCCTATAAACGGGACGACAACGCGCATTTGCTTGTCACATGGATGCGCAGCAGCACACAAACGTTTAAAATATGAAAAATCAAAGGATTAAAATGTTAAAATGTTTAAAAAGATTATTATTGAATGCTTGGACATAAATGAGGACCGATTATGAGACGTTAGAAGGCTTAAAGAGCTGCGTCACCTGTAGTCTGGTAAGTAATTAAATGTTTTGCTTTAAACAAATGCAATTATTGCATTTTTGTAAAAAAATGTTAATGCTACCCCACATATTTATTATTTTTGATGACGTTGTACCTAAGGATATGATGAGATGATAACCATTTTTATGTTATGCTTACATTTCAAAACACCCACGGTGCTGTTCTAGTGCTGAAACGGCATGTTTGTAAATTATCTCCTGTTTGTTACAAATAAACTATTTTTGAAGTACAAACCTTATATAACTTACATATTTGTAAATTTTTCTTTGAGATTACACTGATCATGAAGGCTCCCCTTAGTTTTTTAGTTTAACAATTCTGCCAAAATAGGAAATTGGGATGGCACCAGCGCAACTGGCTTTTAAAGGGGATGAGACTCTTATTGGTTTATTGCACATTGCGCTTAGATTGTTAAAATAGGGCTCATACAGGCTTTTGTTCTTATTAAACGGTATTGAAGCTGGTGTAGTTGTGTGTTTGTATATTTTGATAACAGATTCATTTTTGGCTAGGCCCACCTGATTTTCTCTGGGGCCACCCACATTGTGAATCCTGGCTACGCTAGTGCCACGCGCGTTCACGTCCGAGCAAGAGTACTGGTGCATTAAGTGACCAGGTGCACCAAGTGAAGCCCAAAAACCCGCAGAGGTGTGGCACTCTTGCAGTGGACGTTTTGACGTACAAAGAAATGCAGCGCTCTTGCAGTTAATGTTTGGACATGCAGAAAAGTACAGCACTCTTGCAGTGAATGTTTTGATGTGTATAGAAAAATAGCACTCTTGATGTGAATGTTTTGATGTGCAAAGAAATGCAGCACTCTTGCAGTTAATGTTCTGACATGGGGAGAAATGAAGAAATATTGTAGTAAATGTTCTGACATGCAGAAAAGTGCAGCACTCTTGCAGTGAATGTTGTAATGTGGAAAGAAATGCAGCACTTTTGCAGTGAATGTTCTGACATGCAGAGAATGCAACACTTTTGCAGTTAATGTTCTGACATGCAGAGAAATCCAGCAGTTTTGCAGTTAATGTTCTGACATGCAGAGAAATCCAGCAGTTTTGCAGTTAATGTTCTGACATGCAGAGAAATGCAGCACTCTTGCAGTGAATGTTTTAATGTAGAAAGAAATGCAACACTTTTGCAGTGAATGTTTTGATGTGTATAGAAAAGCAGCACTCTTGCAGTAAATGTTCTGACATGCAGAAAAGTGCAGCACTCTTGCAGTGAATGTTGTAATGTGGAAAGAAATGCAGCACTTTTGCAGTGAATGTTCTGACATGCAGAGAATGCAACACTTTTGCAGTTAATGTTCTGACATGCAGAGAAATCCAGCAGTTTTGCAGTTAATGTTCTGACATGCAGAGAAATCCAGCAGTTTTGCAGTTAATGTTCTGACATGCAGAGAAATGCAGCACTCTTGCAGTGAATGTTTTAATGTAGAAAGAAATGCAACACTTTTGCAGTGAATGTTTTGATGTGTATAGAAAAGCAGCACTCTTTCTGTGAATGTTTTGATTTGCAAAGAAATGCAGCACTCTTGCAGTTAATGTTCTGACATGCAGAGAATGCAACACTTTTGCAGTTAATGTTCTGACATGCAGAGAAATGCAGCACTCTTGCAGTTAATGTTCTGACATGCAGAGAAATACAGCACTCTTGCAGTGAATGTTTTAATGTAGAAAGAAATGCAACACTTTTGCAGTGAATGTTCTGACATGCATAGAAATGCAGCGCTCTTGCAGTTAATGTTCTGACATGCAGAAAAGTATAGCACTATTGCAGTTAATGTTCTGACATGCAGAGAAATGCAGCACTCTTGCAGTTAATGTTTTGATTTGCAAAGAAATGCAGCACTCTTGCAGTTAATGTTCTGACATGCAGAAAAGTATAGCACTATTGCAGTTAATGTTCTGACATGCAGAGAAATGCAGCACTCTTGCAGTTAATGTTTTGATGTGCAAAGAAATGCAGCACTCTTGCAGTTAATGTTCTGACATGCAGAGAATGCAACACTTTTGCAGTTAATGTTCTGACATGCAGAGAAATGTAGCACTCTTGCAGTAAATGTTCTGACATACATAGAAATGCAGCGCTCTTGCAGTTAATGTTCTGACATGCAGAAAAGTATAGCACTATTGCAGTTAATGTTCTGACATGCAGAGAAATGCAGAACTCTTGCAGTTAATGTTTTGATGTGCAAAGAAATGCAGCACTCTTGCAGTTAATGTTCTGACATGCAGAGAATGCAACACTTTTGCAGTTAATGTTCTGACATGCAGAGAAATCCAGCAGTTTTGCAGTTAATGTTCTGACATGCAGAGAAATGCAGCACTCTTGCAGTGAATGTTTTAATGTAGAAAGAAATGCAACACTTTTGCAGTGAATGTTCTGACATGCAGAGAAATACAGCACTCTTGCAGTAAATGTTCTGACATGCATAGAAATGCAGCGCTCTTGCAGTTAATGTTCTGACATGCAGAAAAGTATAGCACTATTGCAGTTAATGTTCTGACATGCAGAGAAATGCAGCACTCTTGCAGTTAATGTTTTGATGTGCAAAGAAATGCAGCACTCTTGCAGTTGATGTTCTGACATGCAGAGAATGCAACACTTTTGCAGTTAATGTTCTGACATGCATAGAAATGCAGCACTCTTGCGGTAAATGTTCTGACATGCAGAAAAATACAGCACTATTGCAGTGAATGTTGTAATGTGGAAAGAAATGCAACACTCCTGCAGTGGACATTTTGATGTTCAAAGAAATGCAGCACTTTTGCAGTTAATGTTCTGACATGCAGAGAAATGCAGCACTCTTGCAGTGAATGTTTTAATGTAGAAAGAAATGCAGCACTCTTGCAGTTAATGTTCTGACATGCAGAGAAATCCAGCAGTTTTGCAGTTAATGTTCTGACATGCATAGAAATGCAGCACTCTTGCGGTAAATGTTCTGACATGCAGAAAAGTACAGCACTATTGCAGTGAATGTTGTAATGTGGAAAGAAATGCAACACTCCTGCAGTGGACATTTTGATGTTCAAAGAAATGCAGCACTCTTGCAGTTAATGTTCTGACATGCAGAGAAATGCAGCACTCTTGCTGTAAATGTTCTGACATGCAGAAAAGTACAGCACTACTGCAGTGAATGTTTTGATGTGTATAGAAAAGCAGCACTCTTGCTGTGAATGTTTTGATTTGCAAAGAAATGCAGCACTCTTGCAGTTAATGTTCTGACATGCAGAGAATGCAACACTTTTGCAGTTAATGATCTGACATGCAGAGAAATCCAGCAGTTTTGCAGTTAATGTTCTGACATGCAGAGAAATGCAGCACTCTTGCAGTGAATGTTTTAATGTAGAAAGAAATGCAGCACTCTTGCAGTAAATGTTTTGATGTGTATAGAAAAGCAGCACTCTTGCTGTGAATGTTTTGATTTGCAAAGAAATGCAGCACTCTTGCAGTTAATGTTCTGACATGCAGAGAAATGCAGCACTCTTGCAGTAAATGTTCTGACATGCATAGAAATTCAGCGCTCTTGCAGTTAATGTTCTGACATGCAGAGAAATAGAGCACTCTTGCAGTTAATGTTCTGACATGCAGAAAAGTATAGCACTATTGCAGTTAATGTTCTGACATGCAGAGAAATGCAGAACTCTTGCAGTTAATGTTTTGATGTGCAAAGAAATGCAGCACTCTTGCAGTTAATGTTCTGACATGCAGAGAATGCAACACTTTTGCAGTTAATGTTCTGACATGCAGAGAAATCCAGCAGTTTTGCAGTTAATGTTCTGACATGCAGAGAAATGCAGCACTCTTGCAGTGAATGTTTTAATGTAGAAAGAAATGCAACACTTTTGCAGTGAATGTTCTGACATACATAGAAATGCAGCGCTCTTGCAGTTAATGTTCTGACATGCAGAAAAGTATAGCACTATTGCAGTTAATGTTCTGACATGCAGAGAAATGCAGCACTCTTGCAGTTAATGTTTTGATGTGCAAAGAAATGCAGCACTCTTGCAGTTAATGTTCTGACATGCAGAAAAGTATAGCACTATTGCAGTTAATGTTCTGACATGCAGAGAAATGCAGCACTCTTGCAGTTAATGTTTTGATGTGCAAAGAAATGCAGCACTCTTGCAGTTAATGTTCTGACATGCAGAGAATGCAACACTTTTGCAGTTAATGTTCTGACATGCAGAGAAATGCAGCACTCTTGCAGTAAATTTTCTGACATGCATAGAAATGCAGCACTCTTGCAGTTAATGTTCTGACATGCAGAAAAGTATAGCACTATTGCAGTTAATGTTCTGACATGCAGAGAAATGCAGAACTCTTGCAGTTAATGTTTTGATGTGCAAAGAAATGCAGCACTCTTGCAGTTAATGTTCTGACATGCAGAGAATGCAACACTTTTGCAGTTAATGTTCTGACATGCAGAGAAATCCAGCAGTTTTGCAGTTAATGTTCTGACATGCAGAGAAATGCAGCACTCTTGCAGTGAATGTTTTAATGTAGAAAGAAATGCAACACTTTTGCAGTGAATGTTCTGACATGCAGAGAAATACAGCACTCTTGCAGTAAATGTTCTGACATGCATAGAAATGCAGCGCTCTTGCAGTTAATGTTCTGACATGCAGAAAAGTATAGCACTATTGCAGTTAATGTTCTGACATGCAGAGAAATGCAGCACTCTTGCAGTTAATGTTTTGATGTGCAAAGAAATGCAGCACTCTTGCAGTTAATGTTCTGACATGCAGAGAATGCAACACTTTTGCAGTTAATGTTCTGACATGCATAGAAATGCAGCACTCTTGCGGTAAATGTTCTGACATGCAGAAAAGTACAGCACTATTGCAGCGAATGTTGTAATGTGGAAAGAAATGCAACACTCCTGCAGTGGACATTTTGATGTTCAAAGAAATGCAGCACTTTTGCAGTTAATGTTCTGACATGCAGAGAAATGCAGCACTCTTGCAGTGAATGTTTTAATGTAGAAAGAAATGCAGCACTCTTGCAGTTAATGTTCTGACATGCATAGAAATCCAGCAGTTTTGCAGTTAATGTTCTGACATGCATAGAAATGCAGCACTCTTGCGGTAAATGTTCTGACATGCAGAAAAGTACAGCACTATTGCAGTGAATGTTGTAATGTGGAAAGAAATGCAACACTCCTGCAGTGGACATTTTGATGTTCAAAGAAATGCAGCACTCTTGCAGTTAATGTTCTGACATGCAGAGAAATGCAGCACTCTTGCTGTAAATGTTCTGACATGCAGAAACGTACAGCACTACTGCAGTGGATGTTTTGATGTTTATAGAAAAGCAGCACTCTTGCTGTGAATGTTTTGATGTGCAAAGAAATGCAACACTTTTGCAGTTAATGTTCTGACATGCAGAGAAATGCAGCACTCTTGCAGTGAATGTTTTAATGTAGAAAGAAATGCAGCACTCTTGCAGTTAATGTTCTGACATGCATAGAAATCCAGCAGTTTTGCAGTTAATGTTCTGACATGCATAGAAATGCAGCACTCTTGCGGTAAATGTTCTGACATGCAGAAAAGTACAGCACTATTGCAGTGAATGTTGTAATGTGGAAAGAAATGCAACACTCCTGCAGTGGACATTTTGATGTTCAAAGAAATGCAGCACTCTTGCAGTTAATGTTCTGACATGCAGAGAAATGCAGCACTCTTGCTGTAAATGTCCTGACATGCAGAAACGTACAGCACTACTGCAGTGAATGTTTTGATGTTTATAGAAAAGCAGCACTCTTGCTGTGAATGTTTTGATGTGCAAAGAAATGCTGCACTCTTGCAGTTAATGTTCTGACATGCAGAGAATGCAACACTTTTGCAGTTAATGATCTGACATGCAGAGAAATCCAGCAGTTTTGCAGTTAATGTTCTGACATGCAGAGAAATGCAGCACTCTTGCAGTGAATGTTTTAATGTAGAAAGAAATGCAACACTCTTGCAGTTAATGTTCTGACATGCAGAGAAATGCAGCACTCTTGCAGTTAATGTTCTGACATGCAGAGAATGCAACACTTTTGCAGTTAATGTTTTGACATGCAGAGAATGCAACACTTTTGCAGTTAATGTTCTGACATGCAGAGAAATGCAGCACTCTTGCAGTAAATGTTCTGACATGCATAGAAATGCAGCGCTCTTGCAGTTAATGTTCTGACATGCAGAAAAGTATAGCACTATTGCAGTTAATGTTCTGACATGCAGAGAAATGCAGAACTCTTGCAGTTAATGTTTTGATGTGCAAAGAAATGCAGCACTCTTGCAGTTAATGTTCTGACATGCAGAGAATGCAACACTTTTGCAGTTAATGTTCTGACATGCAGAGAAATCCAGCAGTTTTGCAGTTAATGTTCTGACATGCAGAGAAATGCAGCACTCTTGCAGTGAATGTTATAATGTAGAAAGAAATGCTACACTTTTGCAGTGAATGTTCTGACATGCAGAGAAATACAGCACTCTTGCAGTAAATGTTCTGACATGCATAGAAATGCAGCGCTCTTGCAGTTAATGTTCTGACATGCAGAAAAGTATAGCACTATTGCAGTTAATGTTCTGACATGCAGAGAAATGCAGCACTCTTGCAGTTAATGTTTTGATGTGCAAAGAAATGCAGCACTCTTGCAGTTAATGTTCTGACATGCAGAGAATGCAACACTTTTGCAGTTAATGTTTTGACATGCATAGAAATGCAGCACTCTTGCGGTAAATGTTCTGACATACAGAAAAGTACAGCACTATTGCAGTGAATGTTGTAATGTGGAAAGAAATGCAACACTCCTGCAGTGGACATTTTGATGTTCAAAGAAATGCTGCACTTTTGCAGTTAATGTTCTGACATGCAGAGAAATGCAGCACTCTTGCAGTGAATGTTTTAATGTAGAAAGAAATGCAGCACTCTTGCAGTTAATGTTCTGACATGCAGAGAATGCAACACTTTTGCAGTTAATGTTCTGACATGCAGAGAAATCCAGCAGTTTTGCAGTTAATGTTCTGACATGCAGAGAAATGCAGCACTCTTGCAGTTAATGTTCTGACATGCATAGAAATGCAGCGCTCTTGCAGTTAATGTTCTGACATGCAGAAAAGTATAGCACTATTGCAGTTAATGTTCTGACATGCAGAGAAATGCAGCACTCTTGCAGTGAATGTTTTAATGTAGAAAGAAATGCAACACTTTTGCAGTGAATGTTCTGACATGCAGAGAAATGCAGCACTCTTGCAGTAAATGTTCTGACATGCAGAAAAGTATAGCACTATTGCAGTTAATGTTCTGACATGCAGAGAATGCAACACTTTTGCAGTTAATGTTCTGACATGCAGAGAATGCAACACTTTTGCAGTTAATGTTCTGACATGCAGAGAATGCAACACTTTTGCAGTTAATGTTCTGACATGCAGAGAAATGCAGCACTCTTGCAGTGAATGTTTTAATGTAGAAAGAAATGCAGCACTCTTGCAGTAAATGTTCTGACATGCAGAGAAGTGCAACACTCTTGCAGTGAATGTTCTGACATGCAGAGAAGTGCAGCACTCTCGCAGTTAATGTTTTGACCTGCAGAAAAGTGCAGCACTCTTGTAGTTGATGTTCTGATATGCAGAGAAATGCAGCACTCTTGCAGTTAATGTTTTAAATATGAGACCAAGCAGTTGATTGATATCATGGCTAAAAGCTTTTTTATGCTGCAGTGCCAAGGCTCATTTTGTAGTAGCCATTTTCTCCGTGTTGACTTTTATTCTATGAGTTCATCAGCTCCATTAGACTCAAATGGCAGCCAGAAGAGTACAGAATACTTTAATTATGATATCTGTACAAGATAAACAAAGAAAATGGAAGGGATGCCTGTCTATATAAAACTGACTACAATGAAGCTGAGGTGATCTGAGGCGTCTCCATGGCATTGATTGTGATGATGTTCCCAACGGCCTCCAGACTCTTGCTTCAGGTCTTTAGGTATAACTCAGGTTCTTTCTTCACTGTCACTGTTTCCAGTGTTTGACTTCAACGCTTCATTTCTAGCTGCCACTCAAACTAAACATTACATTTTTTAGATGAGATCATTATATCAATCAAATCACATCAAATGTTGAAGAACTTGTTGTTTTTTCCAGCAGTAATAAACAACAGATCTCATCAGTGCGTCATTAATTTCATTTAACCTGTCAGTGTGGTTTCTAGTGTTTGTGATTAGCCATACCCAGGACTCTCTGTGTCTCCGCCCTGCAGGCGTCACGCCTCTAAACCCTTCATCCTCATTACAAGACTATCAAAATTAACTGTGCATGCACAAATGACTAATTATAGCCGCCTGATTCACATCATCTGAAAGATCTCAAAGCTTTTCTTTGTCAAGAAAGTTGCAAGAAAACGATAACCTCCAAGTAATGTGCATGTGAACTTTTGTGCTGGCATTTGTCTTTATTGTGTCTGTTTATAGTCATTGTCTCTCTCTCACGTCATACTGAACATTTGCTTGATATACAGTACTGTAGTAACCTTGAACAACCTCTCCTAACTTTAGTTTAATTATTTATCAAGATGATAATCAATATTTTATAAAGACTTCTTATGGAGCAATTATGAGACAATTTACAACGTATCCTTACAAATGCATTACCTGCCCTTGGCTATAGAGATGTTGTCACTGTTCTCTAAATTGGAGGTCTCGTCTCTTTATCATGGGTGTGTGTTTCCTGCTTAAAACAGCCAATGAAACTCAAGGTCAGTTGTGAGGAGCGTGAGGAAGGTGAGTTTATTGTCCAACACGTGCAGATTAGTCTGATAGAAACACGTGTAAGCCGTGTCATGTAGGCAGGAGTGCAGGTGTGTGCCAAAAAAAACAAAACAAAAAAAATGTGCAGTTTATGCTAAACAGATACAGAAACATCGTGCTCCTGCATGTAAAAAAAACACATTGCGTTAGCACAGCAAAAGGCCATGTGTTCGAACCCGGGGAATACACACACAGATATAAAATGTCTACTTTATAAAATCTCATTGGACAAAAGCATCTGCAAAAACATAGATGTAAATGCATACTGTAGACATAATTTTCCTAAACACTGGTTTCACCTATTTCTTGTAGATTTGTCACATTATGGTTTCACAGAAACATATGGCTGTAACAGTCAAGCGAATGTATATTTGCTTAAAACAGACCTGATGTGCCCTTAACTGCTTTACAAATCCACTGACGAGGTTAAAATCTCAACATTCATTCCTGCATGTCATTTAACAGGTTTTATTTCACACCGTTGCTGATTCTTACCGTGGTATTTCATCATGCGGGCGGCTGATGCTGACTGTGTGTTCAGGAGGAGGCCGAGCTCACTTTCCAAATGTCATGTGTTAACAAACCCAAAACAAATGTGTTAAATGTGCAGCGAGTTCACGCTTACAGACTCATAGATGATTACAGCGTTCTTCACCAGCTGTCGCCGTCGTCTGATTACATCAATGACGGGCGATCACCGAAAGTGCAGTTGAGCAAAGATGCACAACTACAGATAAGGAGGCGGAGCTGCTTTTCTAGGTTGGATGATCTGCCAATTATGTGTTACGGATTCCTGCGCGTTGGAGTTTGCTTCATGTAAGCAGAAAGTTACATCACTTTCAGGATACTGAATGAAAGTATTTTACTAAGATCGGAAATGACTTTGCACAGTCTTTTACCTACACTACAGAAATTGCTGGGTTGTTTTAGTCCAGGGATTTTCAATTTTTTTTGACAGCCGAACACTCATATTTACTTATTTACTTGAAGCACCTCCTGAAATGTTAAGTAAATGTTTTAATAATTTAATAGCACATTTGCATGCTAAACTTTAAAATAACTTATTAACTTATAAACTTATTTTTCATCTGTTTTAAAGTTTTAATGAGTAGTAGTTGTTATTATTAGACCATCATTTTGTGATTTTCTTTTATTGCTACATAAAACGTATCTATTCATTTTGCATGAGTTTTCTGATATAGTGTAGTGTTGTGTAATGGTCGCTACATGCAGAATAAACAAACTAAATATATAATTTTGTTAGTAAGTGTTTTATTTAGATTATTAATAAAAAAAATGGTGGTGGGCAATGATTAATCGCGATTAAGTGCATGGAAAATAAGAGTTTGCATAATATATATATATATATATATATATATGTGTGTGTGTGTGTGCGCGCGTGCGTGCGTGCATGTGTGCGTGCGTGTGTGTGTGTGTGTGTGTGTGTGTGTGTGTGTGTGTGTGTGTGTGTGTGTGTGTTTTGAGTGTAATTATTATGTATATTTAATAGTGCTGGGAAAATATTAATCCTGATTAATCACACACAAAATAAAAGTGTTGTTTTTGCATAATATATGGGTGTGCGCTGTGTGTAATTATTATGTATATATAAATACACACACAATTATGTATGTATTTAAGAAACAATATATATTTATTTATATTTTTATATATTAGATATTAACAATAAAAATGGATATATAAATACAAATGTTCTGAAATGTATATATGTATGTATATGTGTGTGTTTAAATATTAGGGCTGGGCATAGATTAATCTAGATTAATCTCATACAAAATAAAAGTAATTTTTTTGCATAATATATGAGTTTGTGCTGTGTGTAAATATTATGTATATTTCAACACACAAACATACACATATATACATTTAAGAAATGTTTAATTTATATATAGTTTTTTTATTTATATATAATATAGAATTTATAAAAATATAAATAAATGTATATGCATATGTAAATGTTTCTTAAATACATACATGAATGTGTGTGTATTTATATGATATATTAGACAAAAATGCACTTTTATTTTGTATGTGATTAATCGCGATTAATCTTTTCCCAGCACTAATATTTAAACACAATACATTTCAGATTTTTTTATATATTTTAATATATAGTTTTTATATATTATTTCTTATATATCAATGTTTTTAATTTATATATAATAAAAACATTTAAAAATAGAAATAAATATATATATATACACATTAGTGCTGGGAAAAGATTAAACGTGATTAATCGCTTACAAAATAAAAGTTATTTTTTGTATATTATATGTGTGTGTGCTGTGTGTAATTATTATGTATATTTAAACACACTCACATACATATATACATTTCAGAACATTTTTTTTGTATATAATTAAAAAAAAAATATATATATATATATATATAAATATATATACACATGTAAATGTTTCTTAAATGCATACATGAATGTGTGTGTATTTATATATATAATAATTACACACAGCACACACTCACATATGTGACCCGTCACGGAAACCAGGGACGCAAGTCGGCAGCACAAGTTTCGAGAAAATGAGAAACAAAGTTTTTTTTTCAAAATTTGTGATTTTCGTTTTATTGCAGAATCTGTTAGTTGAGATCACGAAGAAGCCTCTCCATGTTTGAGATAGTAGTTTTTGTATATTTAAAAGCGTACATTTTGCGGTTAAAATAGGCTTGTTTTTCCGGAGATTCTAGCGTGCAGCGGGGGGCGTCATTGTCTGTGTGTATATTTACATACTGTATAAGCTTTTGTTTTCGCCTCCGCCCCCAAAGGGAACAGCGTGACTACTAAATAAGGATAGTTCGCCCAAAAATGAAAATAATGTCATAAATGACTCACCCTTATGTCGTTCTAAACTCGGATGACCTCCGTTCATTTTCGGAACACAGTTTAAGATGTTTTATCGTTAGATTTAGTCCGAGAGCTTTCCCCTTCATTGAAAATCTATGTATGGTTTCCATGTCCAGAAAGTTAATAAAAACATCATCAAAGTAGTCCATGTGACATCAGTGGGTCAGTAAGATTGTGTTGATGCATCGAAAATACAGTTTGGTCCAAAAATAGCAGAATTACGACTTTATTCAGCATTGTCTTCTCTTCCGGCTCGAGCGTGAAGTCACGTGACTGTAGTGACGCGCTGCCCTGTATCTCAGACATGTTTGCTAAGTTTTTTTTTTCAAACTTATAGCGTGCGTCTCCCCAGACTGTAAAGCTCGGGCGCACAAAACAAAAGAAAAATAAAAGAAGCTGGGGCGGAACAAATAACAGTCAGCCGCATCGTACGTCAGCCGCGTCACTGACTTTATGCGGTGCCGCAGTAGGATGACGTCAAAGTACCGCGAGAGCGCTTCAAGAAATCTTACGGAGTAGTTTAATTTCGACTCGCTCTCGCGGTACTTTGACGTCATCTCTATGTCAGTTCTTGCAGCGCAGCATGAGTCCAAACACACAGAAGTTACACAGATATCGTTGTATTCTTCATATAATTGGCTACATGTTTTGTCTATCAATATTTTCCACGAAGTCATTGGCTGATGGAGGAACGAGCGAGCCATTGGTAACATCTCTAAAGGATGTCACGTTTTCGACGGCGCTGTTTGGATGATCTATTATACTACTTCCCTATTTTAAATACAAACTTTGAAGGCGGGTTCATGTGTTTAAAGAAGTGTAAGCTCATATACCCTTACATGTTACGATTTAAATAGTCTTCAGATTGTATATTATATTGTATTACCAGACATTCATGCGAAATCTGATGTAAACAATCTATATTTCACGGATTATACGCATTTGTGGACAAAATGGTCATTGGATAATCTGAAACAGACTGGATTCGACTTGTGATCCCCACAAAGGTAAAAAGAGTCATGTTTATTTTTGCGTGTTGTCATTTGGTCATAAAATACTACATATGATGCTAGAACATCTCAAAAAGGGTTTTACAGGGGGCATGGCTTAGCTAAATGAGATGTAAATGAGCCCTATTGTCTCCCCCAGCTGAAAAGAAGAGTCCCTTTCGTCTCGATTTTCTCTGTTTGAGTATTTCTGAGTTCCTATATTCAAATGGCCACAACTTCTCCAAATCTTATCAAATTTCCATGTGTCACACATCGTTGGAAAGCTTAGAAACTGCACTTTCAGAATATGTGAACAACTCAAAATGCCCAGATCCGACTTGTGTCCCTACTTTCCGTGACTGGTCACATATTATGCTAAAAATCACTTTTATTTTGTATGCGATTAATTGCGATTAATCTTATCCCAGCTCTAATTTACATATAAAAGTTTCTTAAATACATATATAATGTGTGTGTGTTTATATATACATAACAATTACACCCAGCCCAAACTCATATATTATCCAAAAACTCGCTTTTATTTTGTATGTGATTAATCAGAATTAATTGTTGCCCAACACTAATTTATTTACATTTTATGACTTAATTAAAGTAATTTATTGCTTTACATTAACTCACCAACCCCTTGCAATTTCTCCATGAACCACCAGGGAAACCCATATTGGAAACCCATATTTATTGGGTTAAATATTGACAAACTCAAACGCTGGGTTTAAATTAAAGTATCTTGGGTTGTTTTGGTTGGTTCAAATATAGACAACACTTGGTTGATTTAAACTAACAATTGGGTTTGTCCATATTTTACCCAATACATGGGTTAAAAACAACCAAGCCATTTTAAGAGTATGTGAATGATGTACACACATGTTGTCTTTGCATGCTATTTTAGAAATGGTGAATGATTTTAAAATATTCTTTATACAAAATAAAAGTGCTTCATGACGCCATAGAAGAACTATTTTTTGGCTAAAACATTTTGGCTAGTATTGTAGTACTCTAGTCCGGTCTCGAGACCCATTTCTGCTTTCTGGACTCGTCTTGGACTTGTTCCTTCAAAGACTCGGTCTTGACTCTGTCTCGGACCACAGTGGGAGGAGAAGGACTCATAATTTCAGACCGAGTCCTCGAGATCAACGCATTTTTTATGTTCATATAAAAAAACACACAACACATTAATAATAAACACAATAATAATAAAATGCAATGTTGACAGGCATTATTTAAAAATGACATCCCATGGTGCAAAGATACTGCCATCAGAGCCGTTTATTTATCTCTAGAAAAATAGGCAGAAGATGATGCATGTGGTAAGGATTTTTATAATGAAAGTAAAAGCATAGTCCACATTAAGACGTTAAGACTGCTCCTCTAAACAATTCCCAATCTAGCTTAGTCTGTTGATTATTAACTGGGGTGATATTAAATTATGAATATGAAAACTCCTAAAGGACTTGGTCGCGACTCAGACTTGCTTCCTCAAAGACTCGGTCTTGACTTGGACTCGACTGTATTTGAAAACCCACGAACTCGGTCTCGACCCTTCAAAAACTATGTCTTGACTCGGACTCTGCATAGGTGGTCTTGTCCCCATCACTAAGTTTGGCTTTAATGTTAAAGGGATAGTTCACCCAAAATGACAATTTCATCATAAATCACTTACCCCTGTGCCGTACTAAACCACCAAGTCCTTTGATTGTCTTCAGAACACATTTTTAGATATTTTTGATGAAAACCAGGAGGCTTGATTTTCACAATCAAGCCCAGAAAAGAATGAAAAACATTGCCAAAAGGTCCAGACGCCGTCAGTCGTTCAATAATAATATGATGAAGTGGCGAGAACACTTCTGTGTGCAAACAAAAAACAACACAAACGAGTTTATTCAACAATTTGTTCTTCTCTTTGGTCCTTCAGTGTGCGTTCACGAGTAGACTACAGCACATTCTGTTGACGTAATTGCCAAGTTTTTTTATTTTTTTTATTTAAGTCATTAAGCAAACATTGTAAACAATACTTATGCAGCCCGTATAAATGCACAAATTACTTATCAGCGTCTTCTGTCTTTGCAGCTCACATCAGAAGCACGCGCCAGAACACTTCTGATTCATAACAGTTTTTTTTTTTGTAAAAAGGATTAGATTATAAAAGGTATGAAGAAACGGGTCTTTAAATAACCTTTGTCTGTATGTTTATTTCAGGAACCAATAATGTTTCCTCTATGGCATCGCTTTAAACCTTTTAAGCACCTTTATATTGAAGAGTGACGGCTTCGCTCACCACAGAACGAAAAGCAGGAAAACTGTAGATAATGATGAGATAACCACAGAGATGGTTAAGAATATTAACATTCTGACTCATCCAATTGGTGTGAGGTCACAGATGGCCTGGGGTCGGCCACGGTGGCCGTTTGTAGTTTAAATCTGCAGACGTGTGAGGCCATCCTGGGTCCCGGCTGAAATATGCCTGACGTCCAGGATCCTTTGTGCTGTTCGTTCTATTTAAAGTGCCCTGTTTTATCTCGGTGATTTGCATGAGTCTGAATATGTCAGCGCTTAAGGAGAGAAAGATAAAAGGGCAGCGAGACAGCTCAGATGTTTCTCATGTGGATTATACTTAAAGGTGCCAAAGAATGCATTGAAATGGCCTATGATTACCTTATTTGAAAGGGTCATGAATAATAATGTTGAGCTCTGCTCTGATTGGATGTTTCACACAGCAGCTCCTTTCAGTAGCTCTGTGTGTGTGTGTAAACAGATGTTATGTTTGAGTCTGTATTAGACGAAAAATAATCAATTGTTTGGAGATTATTAATGGATGTTTCTGAGAGGTAAGTTTGTGTTTTTATGGACCTGCAAAACGTAACTGTAACTTCAATAGTAAAACTTCAGCCTAAATGTTAGCATAAAGCATTAACTAGCATATAGCGCTAACTCAGCAGTTAAACTTTGTTTTTAGCATTGTAACAACATTATGATTGATTTAATGTGTAATTTAATGTTGGAGGCTGTACGACTGTACGTCACATTTGGTGTTATGTTGAGAGTGGCTTGTTTTCAGCTCTTTTGCATGCACAAGGTTTACATAAAATCCTAGCTGTCTACACCGAGCATTTTGGAACATCATAGACACATTCCCTCTGCAGAAACCGTTCCAAACCATGGGCATCATAATTGCGCCGCAAATGTTTTTTAAAGCAGCATCGGATGCATCATCTGCAATCCCAGAATGCTTTGCAACGAGATCATTTGTCAAGCTCTTTTTAATTGAATTGTTAGTTTATGTACCATGTGAAGTTTTTTGCCTATGAAGAGCATTTCACAGCGCATCAGTTAGGAGGTTCTGTTTCAGTGAATTTTAAGGACGCTTTAATTAGAAGTTGTTTGTCAGCCAGGCTGTTAGGACCAGATTTTATCCGGCTCAGTCCAACAAATCTCCACACCTTTGATGAAACCGTAAAACACACAATAACTTGGGATAAGAGCAGAGAACAATGCTGTGGATGCAGAGTAGCTGATAATTGGAACGGGAGCAATGCTGCTGTTTATTTATTTACAGATTTACAGAAAGAGACACATAAAACCTTCGGCCAGTATAAACTTTACCTGAATATAGGCAGTTCTGGATGTCAGTGGTGCATCGTGATGCTGTAAATGGTTGCTATGGTGTTGCTAAGGTGTTCTGTGTGGTTGTTTCCACGTTGCTTTGTGGTTGCTGTACTGTTCTTGATCATTGGTATATTGATACTTATAAGTTCAAGTGTTTTTCCATGTGATGTAATTCACCGGATGAAAATCAAATTTTTAATCATTAACACTCGAGTTTTTAATATGAGCAGTACCACACACACAAACACACATACATGCTGAAGTTTATGTATCCAAGTTTTCCTGTAGGAAAGGCAACCGGAAGGTCATGTGAAGTTTGGATGTGTGTGGGGACAGATGTCTCGACTGATTTGAATTAAATTAACAGTGAAAAGATTGAAAAACAGGCAGATGTGTGAGCAGTGAAGCGGTTACTTCAGAGGAAAAAAATATCTCCTAAGTTTATTTAATTTTAGAAAATCTTTAGTGAGACACATGGTCTATGTTTCTTCAGTAAAAATAATGTAAAAATATAAAGTTGATCATCTTTGAGTTAAGTCCTTTGCTATTTTCTGTCATCTCTGTGCATAATTATGTGCGACACAAAGTCAGCAGTAAATACAGACATACAGTAGTTCTGTACATTCATAAACAAACTATATTATCAATATTATCTGTGGATTTGATCTGTAGGCGGTTGAAATAATGAGAAACCAAACAGTTCAGTAAACTTTTGTAAATTACTTCTCAACCACAAAGAATGAATGTTAGCTGGTTTTAAACAGTTTCCAGTTTTTAAAAGCTGATCTTTAGCTGGTTTTGCAGTACTGTAGTTTGTTAGGTTTGTTAGTTTGTGATGTCAATAACCATTTGTCAATGGTGATGTATGATGTCATTATAATTTCTTAGAATATATATATATATTAAAGGGGTCATAGCATGAAAATCTGACTTTTTCCATGTTTAAGTGCTATAATTGGCTCCCTAGAAAATGTGAAAAAATATCAACTTAGTTTTGGTAAACCATTTTTTGCAAGCACATGAAAAAAATAAGTTGTTCAGATTCTGACTGTTTTGTGAGGTACAGTAGGTAGCAAGGCCAATTACAATAATACCACCCCTTAATCTGCACTATCCAACCACAGCACTGCCATTTAGTGCAGAGAGAGAGCGAGAGAGAGAAAATTGACAGCACAATTGAATTTCATCATTGTGATCAGTGTTTGCATTTTATCAGCTCATTTTTGCTCGAACCCAAAAAATGGTAATTTGAACATGCTCATAATAAATTATCTGTGCGGTATTTTGAGGTAAAACTTCACATAAGCCCTTTGGGGACACCAAAGACTTATTTTACATCTTAAAAAAATCTCATAATATGACCCCTTTAAAAATTAAGGACTTATGAAGTGCTTTTTAATACTATAAATAATACTTCATGAAGTCACTGGGTACCATTATGTAAATACCTTCCTTATTAAGCCTCAAATCACTTTTATTAATAACAGCCAACTGCTGCTATATAAACACTTAAGCACAGTCAGGATTCAGGATTTTGGTTTTAGTTGAACATCTGGTGATTGAGAAGATGGTGATAAAATAGTTATTTTAATAAGAATGTCTCCTCTTTTTGATTTCATCAGCCTATTACATAAAGAAAAATTGCTAGCACCTTATTTTTTATTTACACAAGTATCGCATTTGCTTGTTACCTTAATTTTGGTTAAAGTGTGGGACAGTAAATACTTAAAAGTGTCATTTTGCGGTACTTTTTACACTCTTAGATGTCATAATGTTCTGGGAGTGGAATGTGTGATGTCCTAATGAACTTTCAGTACAAAATGTGTTTTCAAAGTGTTCTGGCAGTGGAATGTGTGATGTCATAATCTTCTGGCAGTGGAATGTGTGATGTCATAATCTTCTGGCAGTGGAATGTGTGATGTCATCAGGCTTGTGCACAATTCAGAATTGAACTGAGAATGAGTTCTGAATTCCAGTTCAATTCTTGAATTTGATTTGAATTTGAATTGATGTCAAAAACAGGATCTAGAATTACAATTTGAATTTTGAATTAAAGGAAGCAGAATTGGAATTCAATAGAAATTCTAAGAAGTTCATATACATATTATACAGTAAGTGAAGTGTTAAAAATGAAGCTTTACAGTATATGTCTCAGATATGATTGCATTACAGATTCTATAAATTATATTAGTTTGAAATACTAAGTACAGATTACATTAACAGGAAATGTTTCCCCCCAGCAATTAATGTTAAAAACTCTAGTCACATAACAAATAATTAAGTTAGATTTTTTTTGTAATTGTAATTTTGTGGAACACAATGGAACATGACTTCATTTCCCAGAATGCTTTACTTTAACCAAGTATTTAAAATGGTTGCCAAACAATTTTCCAAAGTAACTTTCTGTCACGGTGATCCGTGTCATGTTTTGTTTGTGTCTCCGATTACGTCACCTGGACAATTCACGGACTGATTCATCACACCTGTTCCCTGTTAAGTGTTGTGTATTTATACTGCTGTCTGTTTCTCACCTGTCGCCGGATCATTGTCATTGTCGCCGTTCCACGTCTGTTCCTGTTGTTCTCTGTATTGGATGTTCCTGTGTTGCTGTTTTACTCCTCGTGTTTTGTTTCTGTTCGTTTTATATTAAATGTTATTTATTTCATGTGAACCCTGCGAGTGCGTCCTGATTCCTGTTCCCAGTCATGACACTTTCATAACAATGAATGTATGTGAGATTCTTTTTGTTCTGTGACTGTGGAACTCCTTTGAATTGCCATGAATTTAATTCCACTTCCTTTCATTCCAATTCCAATTCAACTTCCTGTAGGGCGGAGTCAATTCAATTCAAATTCCAATTCATGAATTGAATGGAGGCCAATTCTGAAATTCTGAATTGTGCACAAGCCTGGATGTCATAATGACCTTTAAGTACAAAATGTGTTGTCGAAGTGTTCTGGCAGTGGAATGTGTGATGTCATAATCTTCTGGCAGTGAAATGTGTGATGTCATAATGACCTTTAAGTACAAAATGTGTTGTCATAATGTTCTGGCAGTTGAATGTGTGATGTCATAATGAACTTTCAGTACAAAATGTGTTGTCAAAGTGTTCTGGCAGTGAAATGTCTGATGTCATAATCTTCTGGCAGTGGAATGTGTGATGTCATAATGAGCTTTAAGTAGAAAATGTGTTGTCATAATGTTCTGGCAGTCGAATGTGTGATGTCATTATGAACTTTCAGTACAAAATGTGTTGTCAAAGTGTTCTGGCAGTGAAATGTGTGATGTCATAATGTTCTGGCAGTGAAATGTGTGAATTAATAATGCTCTTGCATTGGAATGCATGCTAATAGCATCCAAGTTGGAAAGGAGTTTGGGTGAACAGATGAACTTCGTGTGTTAATAACTCAAAAAAGCATTTTACTAGAAATAATGTTTCACAGGTGTCTGAATCCACTGGGCATAAAAGACTTTGAGGACAAAAGTGTTCAGTCAGTGACTATAAATCATTTGGCTGCCGTATTCCTCGTTTTAGGGACAAGCAAAAAGATGTAGTGGGTCAGGTTCATCGCATAGTGAAGCGACAAGCGGATGATTCATCTCGACACATCATCATTCAGTTTCTGATACGGTTGTACTATGAGATCATCTGGAGAGAAGCCAAAAACTGCATCTGCATTCAAGCGATCATGAAGTCTCTAACCAGGATGGATAATGTTGACCTCTGGTCTGAGCTTTAAGTGTTGAAGGGGATAAAATATGTTTTTAACAGGCCTTCGCTTACATAGCAGAATCATAAAGAGTTGTCTTACATCCCTCTTAGCCAACTTAATATATATGAGTCTTTATTTCACCCTTGCTCAGGTTTGCCCTGTTTGTCACATTGCCAGAAGCTTTTATGATGTAGTGAACACATTTCTTTCCTATTCACTTAATAAAATGAATTGTGAAACATTAAACCTCTAGGCAGCTTTAAAATGGATTTGTTGTTATTTTTATTTGCATTTTTCAGAATTTCCATATCCATGACATTCAGCTCCTCTGTCGCTATCATTAGCCGCGGGCGTCCTGAGTCAGCTCGGTCTGTTGTACAAGGCTCAGAGCCAATCAGATTCCTCATCAAAACTCCACAGGACACCAGCTAAAGACGGATCGCAACAGAGGGGTGCAGTATTAAAGTAGCTCCTTTCTGCTGTATGTGAGATTAGCTCAGCCCTGCATCTCTCCAAGCGTCCTCATTAACAGAAGGTAAATTACAGCTCGCCTGAGAGTAAAGAATCATTTCTGGGGTAGTGCATTTTGGGTCACTGTTCTTGTATTAAACAGAAATAAGACCACTTATTGCTTTTACTTGCACTTGCAAGGACTGTGAGGTGGTAAATTAAACTTGAAAAGGGAACACTATTATAGTTCAGTAATATTGTGTATGAACTACATTTAGGGTCTTGGGGTGTAAAGCAGTGGTGTGCCTGATGTTGTATTCAATTTGCAGTACAGTGTGGTAGGAAGATTTATGATGTTTATAAGCCTTTGGCTGTGGGAGTGTGTGATGTTTCAGTAGGCTACACTTTTTTTTAGAAATGGGAAGGAGTGATGTCAAAAGGCTTTGGTAGTTAGATTGTATGATGGCACATTTTTTTAGCCGTGACTGTGAACCCAGTTTAGTAGAGGAAGTGTGTGATGTCAGACATGCACTTTTAAAAATAAAGGTGCTTCACAGCGATGCCATAGAAGAAACTTTTTTGATTCCACGAAAAAGTGTGTGATTGTGTGATGTCACGTGTTTGGTTGTGGGAGTGTGTGATGTCACACATGTTTGGCTGCAGGATTGTATGATGTCACACTTGTTTGGCTGAGGTAGTGTGTGATGTCATACGTTAGGCTGTGGGAGTGTGTGATGTCACACATGTTTGGGTGTGGGAATTTGTGATGTCACATGTTTGGCTGTGGGAGTGTGTGATGTCACACATGTTTGGCTGTTAGAGTGTGTGATGTCACAAATGTTTGGCTGTGGGAGTGTGTGATGTCACACTTGTTTGGCTGTTAGAGTGTGTGATGTCACACTTGTCTGGATGTGGGAGTGTGTGATGTCACACATGTTTGGCTGTGGGAATGTGTGATGTCACACATGTTTGGCTGTAGAGTGTGTGATGTCACACATGTTTGGCTGTGGGAATGTGTGATGTCACACATCTTTGGCTGTAGAGTGTGTGATGTCACACATGTTTGGCTGTGTGAGTGTGTGATGTCACATGTTTGGCTGTAGAGTGTGAGTGTGTGAGTGTGTGATGTCACGTGTTTGGCTGTGTGAGTGTGGGATGTCACACATGTTTGGCTGTGTGAGTGTGTGATGTCACATGTTTGGCTGTAGAGTGTGTGATAAAACAACATGTTTGGCTGTGTGAGTGTGTGATGTCAAACATGTTTGGCTGCTGGAGTATGTGATGTCACACATGTTTGGCTGTGTGAGTGTGTAATGTCACACATGTTTGGCTGCTGCAGTGTATGATGTCATACAAGTTTGGCGGCAGGATTGTGTGATGTTACACATGTTTGGCTGTGGGAGTATGTGATGTTACACATGTTTGGCTGCAGGAGTTAAGGCAGGGAGCTACACTGCGACCAAAATGGTCGCATATGCGACCTTTTGAACTGCCGTTGCGACCCTAATTTTTAATGGGTCGCAAATGTGCTACCTAATGTTTTAGACAATATGCTATGATTTACTATGAGCATTTATTAAAACAGAAATGTGGATCTTAAGAATACGTTTTATAACATGCTCTGAGCCATCAACACGTTGGCTTCATTTTGCGTGAAAGCACGTCGTGTCTCTCCCTATCAGTGTGCGTTTGCGTGCTCAGCTGTTTCTCAATGAATTGGATGGGACGCGACGCAAGCGCAGTGTCTTCCTTGTTTCTGAACTTGAGCAGAGGTCTTTCTTCACTGAGGACGCGGGACTCGTATGGTTCCGGGTTTATATTTTAAATGGTCTGTCGGGTCCGGTTAGGTCCTAGTTTAATTACTTTGGGTCCCAAGTCTGATTAATGTTGTGTTTATAACCCGAGTCGATCGGAAAACGTCCATGAGCGCTAACATTACCGCGCTAAAGCTCGAGTGCAGTTTCAGCGTGCCTTTGGTTTCTATGGCGATCAGGCGATGGTTCTTGTTACGACCACGCGCTGCATTTTCTTTCTCACATTTTTTTTAATAATCGTATTATTAATTAACCATATATTTTCTAAAACCATATCCATATTAAGTTTGGACAGAGATTGTAGCAGAAAGCAATGCTAATGTCAAGCCAATTGCACTGAACGAGCAAAGCAATGTAAAGTCTGTCACCGGGACAGCAAGTAGACTTTTAAATCTGAAATAATGAGTGGATTAAGCTTTTTAAATCGGCAAGAGAGAAATAGAAAGATAGAGCAGAAGCAGTAAAAGTGCCTATCTAATAGAAATTATTACCATTATAACATCAGTCACATTTATAATCTATAGACCTGCACTGTTTATTAATATACTATACATTGTATTGTATTATATTGAGTTTGATAAAAGGGGTCTAATTGCTTCATATATCAGTGCAAAAACAGTAAGTGTTTTCGTGGTGCTTTGACAAACAGTGTCAGCTTTGTTAATGGCAAAGAAAGTTTGGGGTGGTTAGATTGATGAAATATAATGTGAAATTAATATTAATTTTCAATGAATCAAAGTATTGTGTTGTGTCACACATTATTAGTTCTACATCACATGTATAGTAGACCATTATTTGTCAGTGGGTAATAATTGCCCTTTTCACCGGCTACCACCACCAAGTAAATTTCAGATCTATGGGAAACACTGCAACGTTTAAGAAAACAAGGCGGCATGTGGTTTAAAAGATGGCAAGTAAAATAAAAAGCATATCTGTATGCAATTTCATTATTGTTCATTATTATCCAGAGCGCCTTAATATAACTTGAAAAAAATATGTGCGACCAAATCATATTTTGCGCCAGTAACTGAAAAAGTTGGTAGCGCAAGTGCCACCAGTGGAAAAGGTTAGTGTAGTTCCCTGTAAGGTCATGTTTGATCTCAGAGACAGCAAATCGATGTGTCTAACATTAGAAATCTTTTCTCAGATGGATGGTCTGAAGGTTTATTTACACTATAAGCTGTGGATGTGATGTGTGTTACATTAGTGTAAATAATATTCTTCTTCTCCGAACTCATAGGAAAACATCAATGATAGGCTCTAACTTTATAATTTAATAAAAGTAAATGTCAAGAGTTTAAAAAAATGATTTAATGATGTTTCAGTTTCTCTTCTGTGCTCTTAAAGTTAAAATGCAGACAAATATTACTAGTCATTTGTTTTAATTATTAATGAGTGTTTAACAAATGCACAAAGTCATTAGAGTCATTTTAAGTTTATTTGGCTCTAGTGTTTACTTTGTTTTTCTCCTTTTAAAAATGTCATTAAATGGAGTGAGATATAATAAAGCAAATATGTTTTTATGAAGTCATTACTAGCAGATGTCGGGCTGCCTGTGCTTCAGAATCTAACCTACAGAATCATACAGTTTTTAAATGACAAAATATTTCCTTTTCTGGCAATTGTGCTGCTTTATTACTCTGTATTTTAGTCTTTATTGGCCATAGTTACGGACATTGAAGGAGAAATTAAAGAGCAGAGCTTTTCACCACTTCAGGATATCTTCATCCTAAACTCGGTTTTAATCCATTCACTCAGCTCTTTGGTCCCAGAAAATATCCGTAAAATTGGCAGAGAGGCTTCTGTGTGAACACAAACGCATGTTCTGGGATCGCTCCCGGAAAGAGGACCTATTAAAATTCCCAAAAAGATTACTGTGTGAACAATGCCGAAAGGGGCGTGCCGTAGTGAGGATGCACGTGTCCTCGCAACATGAAGTTATGATACATCTTTTTAAAATGAGGGATTTACATGCAGATTAAACTTCATGATTAGAAATGCGCTCTTATAAGCTTATAATAAACAAAAATGCACTTGCGTCATCGCAACAAGAAATATCAATCAGCTTTTTAAAATGAGGGGTTTAAATGCACATTAACATTCACAATGAGAAATATCTGCAAACTGGAATGAAGCAGAGATCAGCTCATCAAATATCTAATCTGAAGCTGAGATCATTCAGCATAATAAAACAGTGTCACGCACTCCTTTATAATCTTATCATAAACAAAAATGCATGCAAGTGATTTCTGGAGAGAGAAATAACGGATAATAAGCAAACTTTAGATGCTGCAGAGAAAAAACCTACCAAGTGCAATGCTTTAAAGATGCCACATGCCTTTACGGGATCTTTACGGCATTTGTGTGCATCCACACACAGATTCCAGAAAATCATTGGCAGTGTGTGAATGAACAAATCCCGGATGCATTTTCCGTGTATTTTCCGTAATGTCTGCGTGAAAAGGGGTTTAGTAATTGAAATGTGAGGTTATCACTGTACTGTACCCAAGGTTATGAATCCTACTTTGAAGCAGGTTTAATCCTGCATTGTGTGCCAAATGCATGCTGTGTTAAACAATGAGGCTTTAAAATGTTACAACACAATGCTTGGAATCCAAAAACATAAATGCACAGAAACTCTGTGTGCCATCGTTTTCTTTTTTTCAAGGAAAAGTAAAAATATAATGTCAAATGGTGATGGAAAAAACATTGTCTCAGGAGTCTTAAAACAGCCAGGAGGATTTGTCTGGTGACATTTTCTTCTCACCGATGTAGATGTGTGAGACATGAAGTTATTTAAAGAGTTTGTGCTTTATTTATGTTGCAAATATGCAAATTAGCCAGGGTTAAATAATGTACACTGTGAAACATCAAATTATGAATACAGAGGCCTATTTCTTGGGAAACATGAAACTGGTGTAAAAATTTCCTTTAAAAACTCTTTTGACGTATTGTATAAGATACTAGATAGAGAAATGTTTATCTGCATCAGCTGTATATCATCAAAGCGTTTTGAAAGACTGAATTGGTCTGTGAAGTTTTGTTGAAGTTACAGTAATGTATATGCAATCTGTCAGAGATTCAGGGAGCTGTTGTGACATCACTTCCTCTCTTTGTCTACTGTAGTGACGATATGAAATGTTTTTGAATTAGGCTGTGTTGGAGGAGAAAGTTAAAATCCTCTTCTGTGACTTTGGTTTCTGACTTTTGCCTAAAGGAAACGTTCATAAGAACAAAACAAAAACCACGAAGAAGCTCTTTTCTCCCCAGGCATTTCCTAGAAGTCCTTTCAGAAGTCATTGGAGGTTTTCTAGATCTTATTGCATCTCTTGCTATTGATTATACATTGAACATACCTGTTATACCTGTTGATGAGTTAATGTCCATGTTATTAGTCAGTACTTGACATGATATAAAATGCAAAATAGCAATGTGTGAGCAAAATCTCATTCATTAATGTATTTAACCTTTATAAATCCCTTGGGGTCAATCTTACCCCCAAGCCACTTTTCTTTGGTTAAAAAACGTGGTTCCCTTCATCTCAGTGGAATAAGATTTTGTGACTTATCTAGACCAGTGATTCTCAAACTTTTTCAACGTGCGGCCCCCCTTGTGTATGTTGCATTCCTTTGCGGACCCCCAAAGAAAATTTATGACAAATGTGTTCTAAAACTCAACATTTTAATGAAACAAAACATATTAAATTATACAAAGTATTGCTTCTGGTTAGTAGACTTTTTTTTTAGGTTTCATTTCACAGAATTCATGATAAATTAACGTATTTTATAAAATGTCATAAAACCGGGGCCCCCATGGCACCATCTCGCGGCCCCCCACTTTGAGAACCACTGATCTAGACTATCTGTCAATATTCATATAAAAACCTGGCCTTGACTCGGTCGTCCCAAAGATGTGTAAAAAAATTAACAAAAGGGGCCCTTTGGGGGTAAAAATGACTCCAACTGAAAATGAATGGGAAATGCAAAAAAAATTTAAATTTTTATTTGTCAAAATAACATCAATGCATCTAGAATAAATCTGAAAATGTCAACACAGAAAAGAAGGCTTATTACTAGTGCACAAATGCAATATAGAAAAGACATGCTCAATTACACACAAACACGCAAAGGTTTGACTGCCACAGAGCATTTTTTTACAGAATTTGGAAAAAAAACAGCCACAGATGTAAACAAAGATGTAAATTAATGGGCTCTTATGCTCACACAGGTGCATGCGCACACACACATGCACACACGCACGCACAAACACACACACACAGGCTCACACACAAAGTCATGGTAAAACTTACACACACATAAAGACACAAACACACAGAGACAAAACAGACATTTCAAAATGCATCAAAAACTACAAAAAATCTACTATTTGAAATAATATTTATTTTTAATGTCCTCTCTAATGTTTATTTGAACATAAATTCACAAAATGCATCACTAAAGTGGTGATGTGAGCAGTTGGCTACATTCAGTGAAATGAATGGGTCTCTATCGGCCTCTGCTGGTCAAAATGATTTAATTCCTTAACTGTAATTCTTTTATGTTTTTTTCAAAACATCTGATGACCAAATTTAACCACATAGATCAATATCTAGATTTAAGATTTCAAATTAAGATCTTAATTTATATGAATTTTTCACAAAAAATTATATTTTACAGGCAAGAAAATGGTGTAGTTGAGATATTTAGTTGTAAACAGGTACAAAAGTACTTCATATCTCCCTAAACACAGCATTAATGTATAGATAAGAAGTACACAAAAAATATAATATATTATTTGTATCATTAAAAATGTATATATTTTTGGGGTCATTTTTACCCCCAAGGAACTCTAACGTATACAGGAAAATTGGGGCTTATGAGGGTTAACTCGAATCCTTTCAAAACAGATCCGTGACTCCAAGATTAAGGAATAATTTATATGGTTCAGCAAAGGTCAAAACTCAGTGGCTCAAATTGCTCCTGAAAAACTACCCTACCCATAATCCCTAGAGGCAGCTGTTACCATGAAAACGGGAAATGCAGAACCGTCTGTTCAAGCGTATTGATTTGTGTCAATATTAAATATCATATAGGCGTCATCACAGTGAGCAATGAAAAATCATTCAGATTTGCAATCCAGTCCAACTCATTTGAGTCCGAGTAGGATGACTTGAATAAGTTGGACTCTACTACAACACTGCAAGCATGTTTTTGGGTCTCTTTACAGTGAGTGTTGGTTTGTGTATGTTGACACGTGTGTATTATTTATAGATTGACATGCTTTTCACACTCTTTTTACGCTCACGAGAGCAGAACTGAACTCGTGTAGGACTCCCTGCTAAGATCACGTCAGTATCTCTTCACATCTTCCTCTCCGTGCGATCAGACAGATGTTGTCAACAATGCACTACACACGAATATGAACAACATGTGACAGATACGTTTTCAGGATCGTTCTGTATGTCAGTTTACGAAGAAGAGACATTCTGGTTTCCACCGCATGATATATTTTATACAGACCAGTCAGAATATATGTTACAGTACATAAATATAACAGGAAGATGTGTTGATGCAGGACAGGGTGCTAAAGATGCGGTTGCTAGGTTGCAGTGAGTTACACATCAAATACTTTCTTCACTAACCCGACAGTAATGCTGATGCTTGCCATAGCGAACACCATCGAACACGACCCTTTGAAATCATCCCAGCATAGAAAACCCATTATAATGGACCTGCTATGTTTACATACCCATAATGCGACGTGAAATGCGCTTTTTAAAGCCAGAAAGCTTCACATCTCGTATAAAAGCACTTCTCTGCAGCGGGCGACACGAGGAGGAAAGCGCTGTGTGTTCTGCTCATTATTGTAAATGTAAAAGAGGGATGAGTTTGTTCTGTCTTTGACATGAAACCTCGCATCTGTGAGGGGTCGCGAATAATGCAAAGAAAGAAACATCTGAAGTTCTGTGTTAGGTCATTTCTGACATTGGAATGGCGACGCGTCCTGGTGTTAAATTTCATAGCCGTGGTTTCTGGATGAGAGGAGTAGCTTATTAAAGTGCTCATTACAGATGGGGGAATGATTCATCTGGTTAAATTTACCGTCATAATAGCCCGTGACTGATGAATTAGACCGCACTCGGACACAAACTCCCACATTCCCCAGAGGAGCCGTCTGTTTACCAAGGCGCATGAATGGGAAAAAAATCGTCCAGGAAATTTAAATTGCAAACGGCTCTCTTTCTGTTTTAGGATAGCAGTCATCTGTGTGGGCTGCGAGTCAGAATAACCGGAGGCTTTTAAAGAAATCCAGCCGGCGTTTATACTTTAAAAGCGTGAAGAGTGACACGAGTCGCCAATAATTGTGCAAATTTCCAAGCTTAACCATAAAAGCGAATTACATTTTCTTGCCTTCTGTCTAATGAGTATTTTCACTTTTTCATGTCCGTCTGCCTCTAATGAGCTTTTAAAGCGGTTGCCAGATATCACAGGTTTTTGCATATCATAATGACAGTCTGTCGAATGCCTGAATGTGAGATAATGGAAATGTTATAAAAGAAGGAAGGCCTGATGGTTTAATTATATATAAAGCGTGGTAGTGATAGGACTAGTCACAAAAAATGCCACACCTATTTAAGGATGTAAATGATAAGATATGATATTGATATGATGTTTGCCGATACCTTGTGATTTTTACCTTGTGAAATTTGTGGTATGGTTTCGATTCGATTCTGGGGTATATTGATCGATTTATCTAGCAGACAAAGTTTTCTGCATCTGTCTTTTCACTGTTGCCACCATTTTGCTTTGCATCGCAATCTGATGCACAGTTTGTCAGTAAACAAAAATCTGTGCTTTGAAAACGCATTCACAGAAGTTGTGTGAAAAAGTAAACAGTGCCAAAATAAAAGGAATCTTATATCAATATTTTGCATGCGGCATCGATACATTGCATCGTTAGACATTTGATCAAAGCATTATCCATACTGATATATTGTTACACTCCTAACACATATCATAACAAATTTACTAGCCATGAATATTTATATATTTGGCTATGAAAGTGTAATGCCTTTTGACAATCAGACTTTTTGCACTAAAGATATATTTGTTTTTGCATTTTTTAATTGTGATGGCAAAAGAAAAACTTGTAATAAGACCAGGGCTTAAAATTGCGACCAATTTGGTTGCATATGCTGCTGAAATTAAATCGGCGCCACTTCAAAATTTGTTTGGGAACATTTTTGCGAGTGCAAATATTTGTTGTGGTGAGACCTGTTTTAATTTCTTTACGAAACATTTGCATATACTGTGGAATAATTAGCGACCGTCTCCTACAGACCAATGAAACTTTACTGTTTTAGCATCCGAGGACATAAATACATGAAGTTCATATTTAGAGCTACTGTAAGAGTTCATGCGGATTTCATTGTTTCATTGAGAAATGCGATCGTCAAATACATTCTGACAACCCAAAAATAAAAGTCTGTTAAACATAATGAAGTTTACGGAAATATATTACTATTGTATAGTAAAATCTATTTATAAAAAAATTATTTTAGATATTTAAGTAATATAATCACACTCGTACTTTTACTTTCATTTTAAATTTCAAACAAATTATTTGCTATGCAGCACTTTGACAAAAAATAAAAATGCAATGTTTGGATAAAAATTAATTGGTTTATTTTTTTTATTAAAACTTTATTCCAGACTCCGTGTCCATCAAAAATGATGATGTCATCCGTTTAGTCGCATCCGACCCTCTGCGATTCTAAGGGCCTTCTCTCGCCATCTTCTTTTCTATCCTGGACTTGTTCTTTAAGTTTTTCTATGGGTTTGATGATCATGCCTGCAAGCGACATCTCCGGCTTGATGCACTTCTTTGTTGGTGACCATTGCAGTCCATGGAGTCTGCCAAAATACATGAAATCCATCAAAAATACAACACTACAAACAAATACAACAATAACAAATTAAAAAATCAAATAAAAATACAGCAAAGGACAACAAATATTTCCAAAAAAAAAAATTTAATATTAAAAAGGCAATTAGTCAAATGCTTCCTCATAAAATCTTGGGTCAGATGGCACCTTAATGATAGTGTTCTGTGATGTATCCAGCCTACGAGTAAATTTATACATCAAGTTCCTCATTAGCGCTGGAAGGGATTGTACTCTTGTCTTACAGAATAACTCACTAGCACTACTCCACCACGGTTCAGTATGATTCTCACAAAAAAAAGATCTGAAATTATCTCATCAGCATATTTGCTTAAGCATATAACATATGGCGCTGCCTATACATATCCTCATCATCACTTAAATCATCATTAATTGCATGTCCCAAATATTTGGTTTTAGTGCATGTGCACAACACTTGCTCAGATAAATACAAATCTGGAAACTGGAGGTCTCTGCGTTCTTTAATTCTACATATCATTGCAACACTCTTTTTCGCATTATATTGCATCATACCTTTACCCATAATCTGAGCATATATTTAATAACTGTTGAAAACCCACACATAAGGTGATTCACTAAGGAGTTACTAACCATACATCCAGTCTAACAGTTATTTAGATCTTCTGACAGGTCATTCACATAAATATTAAAGAGAGCTGGTGAGAGTAGACTTCCTTGTCGTACTCCGTTGCTCACTTAAAAATGGTCTGACACACAACCACCCAATGTATCTGCATATTTTGATTTGAATACCAGGACACCAGAATTCTCAAAAGGCACCCCTCTTTGTTGAAGTTTATTAAAGCAACACCAAAGAGTTTTTTTTTTACCTTAAAATAACGTTTCCAAAAAAGTTTCAGTGGTTCATCCACTCAAAACAGGGTGAATGGCACTTTCACATTCGCTTTGCAGCCCTCTATCGGCCAAAACCGCACTAAAGAAGTTTCCAACTGTCGGGTAGCGGTCCTGTAGTTCGAGTGAAAACTACAAAAACTTGCTTTACGGCAGACCTACAATCCAATCAGAGCCAGCTATGCTGCAGTATTTACGACAGTGGTAATGAACAATAACGCTTCTAACCTGTAGGGGGAGCAAAGAGCAATAAGTCTTTAGTGTTGCTTTAAACAACTTTTGATGATTGACTTGATCAAATGCTTTGGAGGCATCAATAAAGCCAAGTATTACAGTGGAGTTTAGGGTTGTGCCTATAGACATTAGCATCGTGTATCAATGATCATCAGACATATCGCCAATAGCAGGCTTTCATGACGATAGTTGCCGATGATTATTATTATTATCATCATAGTTTCATATTAATATGCACATTGCGTGCTTTTCCTCGCATGAGAGGGTTTGTAGGCTTCACTATGCATGAGAGAGCTTTTAATGCAAGCAGATTCCTTCTTGCACGCATCTGGACGCGCTTTTTTGACTCTTGCTCGGACCTGAATATGCGCGGCATGGACTCCTTAGCACCTGAATTTATAATGCGCATGACTCTGACTGTTCCTTGCACATGAGCTTGTAATACGTGTGGCTCTGATATTTCCTTGACCTAGAGAGGTTGTTAGGAGCGCAGGGGTTTAAAACCAGCGAGGACATGCCATGCAAGACATTTTATAACGTAATGACACGCTTGGATTAATCGCATCAGTTTAAATTAGGTTGCCGACATGACAGTGTTGCCCTTGATTCTTTTTTTTCCACCAATCAAGTGACTTGTCATAAATAAGTAAAAAATTAACAAATAAATAAATGAGTAAACTATCCCGTAAATCTGTCTGACGCACCCACTGCTAGCTTAGCATAGCACAAAGACTGGAACTAAATAACTATATAAATCACAACATATAAATAGGAAAAGGATGGTGTTATTTTGTCACTTATTGGAAGCAGTAAGCTAGCTGGAGCCATTTACTTCCAGTCTTTGTGCTAATGCTAAGGCTAGCCGGTGGGTGCGTCAGACAGAGTTACGTGACGCATGGAGATGAAAAGGGTGACTTATCTAACTCTGGGGGATACTATGAATAAGCTAAAGTCCCAAAAAGTCGGTGTGTTCCTTCAAAACCAAATTGATTTTCTGTGTTCCCAAGATAAGTTGATATCTGATCTAAAATAATTCTCTCCAAATCTTTAGATATAATGCTGGCTAAAGCAATTGGTATATAATTTTGCAAACTACTTTGCTTTCCACCCTTATCCTTAATAACAGGTGACAGGGTTTCTGTCAAAATAGTTGTTGGTTGCAGCCCATGTGATATAAAACCAGTAAAGCAGAGTGCATGAAAAACTGCAAACCTAGGGCTTTTTCCCAACTGTTCAGATGTAATTTGATCTGCACCCCCATCTTTGAGCTGTATTATTGCATGATACACCTCATTTCTGGTAACTCTCCCTATATCTAACCCTGAGATTTCGTCAATTTTAATTGTCTCACTCTTTATACAATCAAATATAATAGAATAATGTTGTCTGCAATATTCTCATCTTCAGAAACCCCTTCTATCGAGTATGGTAGTGTTACATTACTTCTATTAATTGATCTTACATCCTTCCAGAATTCATTCACATCATTGCAAAATAAATTTTCCGCCATGGAATCAGCTCTCATCTCTTGCTCATGTTTACAAATAAATCGAATTGCATATTTATACCTGGCATTGGCTAACTTTTTCTGAACTAGTTATGGTCCTTGACTTGGCCTACCAGCTATATCCCATGCCTTAAATGATTTCATTGCTTCTTTATGGTATACAGAAACATACTTTTTCCATCCAGGCTTATTAGACCGTGTCAAACATGGTCTACTCACCTCATGCAATGATCCCACAATATCTTTATACATAGAGCACAAAGCAATACCAAGAGAGGGGTTATTACAATTCATATCTGCACACCATATCACATCAATGGGTAAAACTACCTTATTCAGCAGAGAATCAGTTTCTCTACAATATGCTTTAATATCTTCATCTGATAGTTTACACCAATTTATTTTTGAAACACCAGCCCTCTTACACATATGGTTCATCATAGGCAAGCTTTCAAAATTAACAGTCATTAAAAAAGGTACATGATGCCCCATATAAGATTTTAATAGTCTGTATCGTATCATGGGCCTCCGCTGTACTAATACAATGATCAAGCCAATGATCAACTTTTATTTGATTGTTTTAGAAAAGATTACATTTTATGAATGCAGTTTATTAAACGTGCTGTTTGATAAATGCTACCTAATAAAAAAGTTAATTTCTAGCCCTGAGACTATACAAGTACAGGGGTTGTGTGAAGTAAGTTTAAATGTTTATGCTGAGCATCATTTTAATAGTTATCCAATATGTAAAGGATTACACAATATATTGCAGAACATGGGGGCATAGTATATCAGGAATAGTACCGTATTTTCCGGACTATAAGTCACACTTTTTTCTTAGTTTGGCTGTTCCTGCGACTTTGTGACATGGTGCATTATCCTGCTGGAAGTAGCCATCAGAGGATGGGTACATTGTGCTCATAAAGGGATGGACATGGTCAGAAACAATGCTCAGGTAGGCCGTGGCATTTAAATGATGCCCAATTGGCAGTTATAAGGGGCCTAAAGTGTGCCAAGAAAACATCCCCCACACCATTACACCACCACCACCAAACATGCAAAGTGGTAACAAGGCATGATGGATCCATGTTCTCATTCTGTTTACACCAAATTCTGACTACCATCTGAATGTCTCAACAGAAATCGAGACTCATCAGACCAGGCAACATTTGTCCAGTCTTCAACTGTCCAATTTTCGTGAGCTCGTGCAACTTTTTTCCTATTTGTAGTGGAGATGAGTGGTACCCGGTGGGGTCTTCTGCTGTTGTAGCCCATCCGCCTTAAGGTTGTGCGTGTTGTGGCTTCACAAATGCTTTGCTGCATACCTCGGTTGTAACGAGTGGTTATTTCAGTCAAAGTTGCTCTTCTATCAGCTTGAATCAGTTGGCCCATTCTCCTCTGACCTCTAGCATCAACAAGATATTTCCACCCACAGGACTGCCTCATACTGGATGTTTTTCCCTTTTCACACCATTCTTTGTAAACCCTAGAAATGGTTGTGCATGAAAATCACAGTAACTGAGCAGATTGTGAAATACTCAGACCGGCCCATCTGGCACCAACAACCATGCCACGCTCAAAATTGCTTAAATCACCTTTCTTTCCCATTCTGACATTCAGTTTGGAGTTCAGGAGATTGTCTTGACCAGGACCACACCCCTTAATGCATTGAAGCAACTGCCATGTGATTGGTTGATTAGATAATTGCATTAATGAGAAATTAAACAGGTTTTCGTAATTGTCCTTTAAGTGAGTGTATATACAGTAGCAGGAAAAAGTCCCTGACCGCAAAATCATGCAGCCCTTATAGATGTGTGAATATTGTCTGTTTTTACCTCAGATGTTACATTATGTGTTTCTGTGCCAATGATACAAGTTCATGTATATTACATGGATTTGTTGATTTAACTTTAAAAAATGATCAAGCGGCCACAATAGCGCCTGGATAAACAAGATTATGTGAAAATAACAGAGGGAGGTTGTGTAGATAATCAGCAGTTGATTCGACACGCCCCCCCCCCCCCCCCCCCGAACAACACCAGCATGATAATATGTTGATTTCAATCTCTGTTCAATCTCAACGCTGCACTTTGATGTTAATGGCTGATATTTTACATAAGACAAACGGCTCTTAAATCAGCAGGCGACGGCGTACGCGCTCACCTGCTCTTGTCGCTGTTTAGAGGACTGGTGAATATTCAATACCTATCTCATCTCCATCAAGAGCTCCATTTCTCTTTCAGCCTAATGAAATTCACAGACCTACATTCTTCTGCTGAGTTGCCTTGGAAACAAGTTCTTTAGGCATTTATTTTTTCCTTGTTACCGGAGATCCAGCGGATCAATTGAGCGAGTCTTCCGAGACGAAGACGGGAGACGCTCCAGTACACAATCTCTGAGAAAAGACATTTGTGTCCCAGTTAGGACTTGAATATACACACACAATTATACCTCAGTCAGTAGAAGATTGGGATTCGGTTATTAAACTCATAGAGCATTACACAAATTGATTAAAGATGCCATTTACAAGCAATGCAGCAGAAACTATCACATATATCAATACCTCTATATGCACACGTTTGCTTTGGCAATTGGATTTAGTAATTCAAACGAAATGAACCTGTTCATTAGCACAAAGAGGGTTGATTTCTTTCCTGTTGACTTAAAACACTTTTCGGAACTTGATGTGACTTCATCAAAACATTTCTTAGACAAATGTCACAGTAGGACTGTTTATATAAACTATTAAAGGCAAGAAAATGAGGAAGAAAGGAGAAAAGGGAATCTGTCCTGTTTGCTGTGATCTAACGCATCTTTTCTGGCCTGATTTCTGACTCTTGACAGCGTATGAACTTCAACTTATTGATGCTTTTAGCTTTAATGTGAGTGTTTATCATTGCCTGTGTGATGTCACATGCTCAGATGTTATATTGAAGGCCAGAGCTGATATTCTCAATGTGTCCGAAACCTGCAAAGATATTAAATTATGTACCAGAAAAATGCACTTATAGAGTAAAGTGATTCACAGTGACATCCAAAGCTTGCCAAAAGATTTATAAATGTAATTTGTCGACGCTGTTCAACAGACTGCATGGTGGAAGCTATCAATTTTCTATTTCTGTACTGAATCGAATCTCTGGAAACACACAATTGTTTTGCTTTTCTTTAAACCCCGAGGGAATTTTCTCCATCAACCGTCATCAAAAGTAAAACTCTTTATGGCAGATCAGAGAACATAAACTGTGATGTACCATATTTGTTTTTTATATTACTCGTTCTTTCGTGTCAGATATATCAGATTTGATTCTTTTTAAACTATTTACTGTTTCCTCTGACTTTCAGTTATTTGTCACAAAGGATCCAAAATTAGATGCTGTGCTCCTGTTGTGTGGCTGTTCAATTGGGAATTGAGTATTTCACTTTTTTTTATAAAAACAGATATTACAGCATGAAATGTTGCTGTTTCTACAAAGGTATAAGTAAAAAAATTAAATGCAAAAGCTGCTAAACCAATTTTGACCGAATGCTCTTGGCAAGTATTAGGCTATAAAATAATTTTGCTTTAAAGGGGACATTTTACAAGACTTTTTTAAAAAGTCAAATAAATATGTATGTAAAGTTTTAGCTCAAAATATTATAACGATAGTTTATTATAGCATGTTAAAATTGACACTGTAGGTGTGAGCAAAAATGTGTTGTTTTGGGTTTGTCATTTTAAATTGCAGTGCTGTGGTTGGATAGTGCAGATTAAGGGGCGGTATTATCCCCTTCTGACATCACAAGGGGAGCCAAATTTCAATGACCTATATTTTCCACACCTTGCAGAGAATGGTTTAGCAAAACTTAGTTACTGGGTTGATCTTTTTCACATTTTCTAGATTGATAAAAGCACTGGGGACCCAATTATAGCACTTAAACATGAAAAAAGTCAGATTTTCATGATATGTCCCCTTTAAATCTGCTAAATCACAGCGTAGGGTTTAAGGCCAGATTGATCTCAAATATAATACACTTCAGAAAGACAGAAAGAAAACTTTACTTTCTGGTTGTGCTTCTTAAATCAGTTCAGGAAGGAGCATTATGATTGGTGGATGAAAAGGTCAATGCAATTGGCTAAGTAGGACATTCTCCAAAAAAGATACGTATGAATCGCAGCCTGGCAGGAACGTCTCAAATGTCCCACACAAATGCAAAGCAATCCACACACATGACATTTTGGAAATGCATAAATTGCATGTGCATGATACATATTTGTGAAAGCATTTGAAATATATTCAGGTGAGATATATTTGAGAAATATTTTTGCTTTGCTTGTGTGTTTATGAACTGCATTTTGAATTTATGAATCTGATTTATGAATGTGAATTGTGCTGCGCATTTATGAGTTATATTCTGCAAATTTATAGTATTTGAGAGCAATCTGGCCTTATATTCAGGCTATTCAGAAATACCGCTTTTCTGGCAGAATTCGTTAAACATCACAATGATTTTTTTTTTGCAAAGTCCTTTGATTTGAACAAAAGTTGAATTAGATGAGCAATGGAGCATGTGTTTCAGATTACACTGTCAGGCTGCAATTTTTTTACCCGGTTAAAGGAGGTTTACTTGAATATATCAGATATTGAACACATTTTTGAGTAAAAAGCTTTATTCAGAAATAATGGTGAAGAGAGAATGGAGACTTTTTTTTAGAAGTATAGATTTGTTTTCTCAAAAAGCTTGCATGCACTTTGCAAGCTTGATTTTTTGAAAGAAATGATTTAAACAACCTGGTCTCATGGGAAATACGTACCTCTGCACACTTTTTTGCAGCGCCAAAAATATGTACCAATAGGCACGTATTGCTACAGTTTTGAAAAACAAACGTCCACTGGGGTCGCTAAAGAGAAGAACTCCATGTGACATTACATTAGGAGTTGCATTTCATTACATCGCGAGATTTAACAACGCATTGGTAAGTTAAGTGTCTTTAATTTGATATAAAGTTTATTACTCTATATAAATCAGGTTAAAAGTGTTCAATTCAATCGCTGTTTTATATCTGTCAGTTCTGCTTAGGCTTATTGTATCTCAAAATGATTTTAAATCAGCACATCGTAACTAAAACGATTAAATGCCATCCTCAGCTTTAACGTGACGCAGATTCGATCAGTTAATATTAGGATAAAGGTAACGCGATACGCGTCGATTTTACCATGCTTTACCACAGTACAAGTTTATTTCGGCTACTGCGTGGTAAAACCCGAATACGCGTCGAATTTACCATGCTTTACCACAGTAACAGTTTATTTCGGCTACTGCGTGGTAAAACTCGAATACGCGTCGAATTTACCATGCTTTACCACAGTAACAGTTTATTTCGGCTACTGCGTGGTAAAACCCGAATACGCGTCGAAATTACCATGCTTTACCACAGTAACAGTGTATTTCGGCTACTGCGTGGTAAAACCCTAATACGCGTCGAATTTACCATGCTTTACCACAGTAACAGTTTATTTCGGCTACTGCGTGGTAAAACTCGAATACGCGTCGAATTTACCATGCTTTACCACAGTAACAGTTTATTTCGGCTACTGCGTGGTAAAACCCGATACGCGTCTAGTTTACCATGCTTTACCACGGTAACAGTATACTCTCACCTCAGCCCCCCCCCTCCCAGAATGTTTTAGATGTCTTCATATATAAAACACCTCCCATACGAAAATAACCCATGGTTTTATTGTGGTAAAAGTGTAGTAACCATGTTTTTTTGGTGTATTGATTACTATGAGCAAAACCATGGTTTTACTACAATAACCATGGTTAAACTATGGTTTTTGAAAACCATGGTAACTACAAAATAACCATGGTTTTGACAAACACCTGATTCCACTCATCAGTCTTGTTCCAGAATGTTTAAAACGTTCCTTAATTAACACACTTACAAGCTAATGAACTGAATCAGCCCTTACAAAATTTAACCATGGTTTTACTACAGTTAAAACCAAAAAAACATGGTTACTGTAGTAACTACAATAACCATGGTTTAATTATGGTTTTTGAAAACCATGGTAACTACAAAATAACCATGGTTTTGACAACCATGGTTTTCAAAAACCATAGTTAAACCATGGTTCTTGTAGTTACTACAGTAACCATGTTTTTTTTTAACTGTAGTAAAACCATGGTTAATTTTTGTAAGGGCTGATTCAGTTCATTAGCTTGTTAGTGTGTTAATTAAGGAACATTTTAAACATTCTGGAACAAGACTGATGAGTGGAATCAGGTGTTTCATATAAGGAGACATTTAAAACATTTTGGGAGGTGGACCTTGAGGACTGAAGTTGGGAACCACTGACCTAAAGGATTATTAGGAACACCTGTTCAATTTCTCATTTATGCAGTTATCTAATCAACCAATCACATGGCAGTTGCTTCAATGCATTTAGGGGTGTGGTCCTGGTCAAGACAATCTCCTGAACTCCAAACTGAATGTCAGAATGGGAAAGAAAGGTGTGGTGTTTAATCAGACCCAGCGCGCACAAAAAACACGCGCGAGTGAGAGATACGAGCACGCGAACACTATTCGAGCGCGAAAAAGCAGAACACAATTGTGTAAAGCATCCTTGCGAGAGCGCACCTCCGCTCAGCGCGCACAAATGCAGTCACGCGAGCAAGGGCTTGGATGAGCTTTTGCTCGATTCTGACTCTCTCTATGCTCTCACAGCTGCACCACACACGCTCGCTCGATCAATATGACTTTTGGGTCTTTGGGGGCGGGACATTGACTGATGTCTTCGTGCCTATGATTGGTTGGTTGATTTAATCAGTGATTTGCATAATCTTCTGTTCTCAATTCGTATCCAGTCAATCTAGGTAGAGAAGACACGTTTTAATAGGACCCTTATGTCGGAGCCAACCCTATCTCAGCGAATTCGTAATAATTCAAACGATTTAACCAAGTGGCTAAATCGTATAAAATCATACGAGCTGGCTCGTACGAAATCGTACGATTAGTTCATCGCATTTAACACAGCCCTGTGTCGCAGGGATTTTGTGCTAATTAATACGAATATATTAAATCGTACTATACCATACGATTTTGTTCATCGCATTCAAGAAGCGTGACCCGTAGCCAGAAAAAAACCTCTGGGTGTGCATCTGAAAATCTGCGTGTGTCACAGGCAGGCAAGATAACCAGAAACGCTGGGGAATTCAGGTGCTGTAATCGACTCATCTCGTTATAGATCAAGATAATTTATGAAGATCTTTAAACGAAGGATTGGAATATCAGATAGTTGACATGGTAAGCAAGTTAGTTAATATTTTTAATTAAAAAAAAGGAAAAAACGAAATAAAACGAATAGCATACATTATTGTTGTTGCGGTGTGTCATGTGACAATCATGACCCGTCGCCATGGACACAAGGGGTCAGATAAAATATTTGTAACTTGCGTGTGAAAGGTTTATTTTAAATATATATATATATTCTAAGTAAACAACAAAATTGAAACTATAAATAAATATTCTGCATCCATTTTAGGTGTGCCACTCTGGGTGGCTCCGGCACACTCGTGGCTACGCCCTGCCGTGACCCAAATCTCATTCGCACATCATCGCGAAATTTATCATCAATTTACAAATGTCATCACATCTCGGTGAGTATACCATAAAGTGTATGTTTGTTCGATTTTAAATTCATTATATGTGTTAATCCAGATCGGCTTCTAAATGTTCTCTGAATTGTATTGGTCATCTATATTACATTCTTTCTTTTTGTTCAAAATAAGTTCAACACAACACATAATCAAGCAGTGGGTGAAAAGCTAGTCACGTTATGTTAGTCACCATTAACATAACGTGACAGATCCTCGATCATTTTATTATATTCATATTTTTGGAATTAACTACCAATGTACTTCTACTGTGGTATTTTGTGTTTATAGTACACAAATCGTACCATGTTTTTACCGCAGTTAGTCTACTTCTACTGTGGTGTTTTGTAGTACAGTAACAGCAAACCTTATGCTTTTACCACAGTAGTTCAGCCCTTTTATACATGGTAAAAAACAGTAACAACAACACCGTGCTTTTAATACATTTGATGTACAATTCAGAAATCTTTAGACATTTGGATCTTTCTTTTTGGTCAGTTTTATTCTTTTGCCGTTTTATTTATTTATTTATCTTATTATATAGTCTTATGATAGTGGGCGGATCTTGGGTAAATAGTTGTAAATAGTTATATACATACAATGTTTAGTAAATAAAGAATTTAAAAAATAGCCAAAATTTGTAATTCACAATTTTTTTTGTCTTGCAGTTTCTTCACATACATCTCATACTCCTCCATCTACACGCTCCACAACATTTAAACCAACGGCTCTTTTAAGAGCCATCACTTGCAAAAGCTTTCCTACTCACTCACTCACTCACTCACTCACTCACTCACTCACTCACTCTCTCTCCTACTCACTCACTCACTCACTCACTCACTCACTCACTCACTCTCTCTCCTACTCACTCACTCACTCACTCACTCACTCACTCACTCACTCACTCACTCACTCACCCTCCAACTCACTCACTCACTCTCCTATAGGGATGTGCAAAAAAATCGTCTGCGATTCTCATGCGTGTTTCATCAGTAAAGCCAGTTTCGTGATTAGAAGTAAATCGCCATCAGCTGCTTTCAGATGGAGCGGCATTAATTACACAGACCCGTAGTTCACCGAGAAGATAGGCAAAATTGCATCGATTATCGGAGTCGATTTTCTTTGATTTTGAACCAGATTTTGCCTAGCTTCTCGTTGAACTACGGGTCTGTGTAATATATGCCGCTCCATCTGAAAGCAGCTGATGGCGTTTTACTTCTAATCACGGAACCGGCATTACTGATGAAACACGCATGAGAATCACAGACGATTTTTTTGCATAGCCCTACTCTCCTACGCACTCACACACACACTCACTCTCCCCCTCTCTCTGTTTGTCCCTCTTTCAATTTGCTTTGCCTATTTCTCTTTGCATTCTTTCTTTTCTTTAATATGGCATCTTCAGGTTTTGACCAGTTATGCCAGGAAGCTGCAACTATTTCAAAACATCTTGACATGAAAGCTGACAATGCTGAACTTGAAGCAGCTACCAGGGAGGCTGAAGAAATTCTACAAATGTTCAATCCTCCACTGGTAATGTTAATTACATTTCAGTTTCCTTCTTCATTTGGTTAATTTTTTATTTACACTTAAGTTGCTTTAATAAATGTATATTTTTATCTGTTCATAGATTTCCAAGTCCTTACTTTCAATCACTTTTAGCATTTTATTTTAACATGTTTATTTCCATTTTTTTTTCAGCTGAAAAAGAAGACCAAACGAGCGATTTCCTGGACTCAACAGACACAGTGAACTTTGAACTGCATTTCAAAGGTAATATTGGTTATATAAAATATCCGTATATCCACATAAATGGACTCAGGTCCGTAATAGTGCCAATATAAATAATATAGTTTTATAAAATTGATTGTTGTCTGTTGTTACATCTGTAGCCAGCTTCTCAGCCGCAACACCGAGAACCAGAGTTGAGGTCAATGTACTGCTGAGAAAAGTGCAAGATCTGTTTAACCAAAAATATAGTAAGCATATGTTCAAACACTTTTTAAGTCTTGATAACCTAATATACCTTAATGTATCCATGGCATTATTATCAAATCAATAACTTATTTGTGTCCATCAACCATACGATTATGACACATTACCAAAATGACTGTTTACAGCCGGTACACTGGCTATTAACAGGATGGGAGAGTCACAATTTTCCGACTGTGTTACAATGTGTAAAATGTACATGCATGTGTTTGCCCGTGTCTTTCAGAGGATGCCGGAGGTACTGGAAGGCTCCCCTACCAGTCCCTGGTAAATCAAGGCATGACAGTTAAAGTTGCAGGACAGCCTCAAAAAGCCATCCTATTATGGAAGGAAGCAGTTGGAGGGCATTTTCATTTGAAATCAGTAAGTGAGATTAACAGTGGTTTTGTTTCTCCACCTGTGTTTCGGCAGATCACTTGGCTCTATGCAAAGTGGAAAAAATAAGTTAACTAAACAATAATACGGGCCTACATTTGAGTCTTTGTATAGTGCAGCACTGGGTGGGTTAAGTTTTGACCCACAATAAGTAAATATTGGATAGAACAAATGCTGGATTGTTGTTATGCAACCATGGGGTATAATAACCCAGCAGTTGGGTTAAAACAACCCAGCATTGGGTCAATATTAACCCAGTAGTGTGTTCTGTCCAATATTTACCCAACATGCGTAAAAAAATAACCCAGATATTTTTAGACTGTGGGCCACTATATTTCTCCATGTCTCCCCAACCAGTCGAGGCAAATGGCTGCCCATTCTGAACCATGGTTCTGCTCGAGTTTGCTGCATATTAAAAGGAAGTTGCCATTGCACTCTCAGAAAAAAGGTATAAAAGTTGTACTTTTTTGTCACTGGTACACTACCTTTTGAAAAGGTCCTAAAATGTACCATTTAGGTACAGATATGTACCTATGAGGTACCAGCATGTAGCTTGGTGGTACCAATGTATACCTTTTAGGTACAAAAGTGTACTTTTTGAAAAGGTAGTGCCCCAATGTCAACTTTTGTATCTTCATGTACCTTTTTTCTGAGAGTTTGTAGCCTAATAATATAAAGAGTACAGTATGGTCTAGACCTACTCTGTTTGAAAAGTGCTGTGAGGAACTTTGTTATGAATTGGCACTTTAAAAATTAAATGTAATTCAATTGAAACAGATTCAGGTTATAGATTCTGTATGTGTCTATGACAGTTTGTAAGGGATGTAACACTATTTCTTAGTTGCAGTTTCCTCATTACAGTGGACACATTTTCTAAAAAGGCACCTCTCCAGAATATCCTATAGCTGCTTAGTTGAATTTGAATAGTGATTGTGATGGCCCTTGGCAACAGTTGAATTTTATCTATAAAATTATATTTCTTCATTTATACTGCTGTGTGATGCAGAAAGACCAGTTATTTGTTATGCTTCTAAGTGTTTCTTTTTTTCCCTATACATTAATTAGATGCAGCACAATGCAACTCCACTGACAAAGCAGAAGGAATGTCAGAGGCGATGGACGCAGAAGGTACGCTGAGTTGTTTTTATTTTATCTTTAAATAAATATATTAAACTTTTAAATATATTAAACTTAAGAAGCATAGTTTACTAGATATGTAATTGTGGTCATTACACTGTACATTTCACCACTATACACATTATTAAAACAATAATCAAATCAAAAGATGAAATCTGTGTGTGATAGTTTAACATCTTCAAATCAACAGACACAGCAGATGTTGCCCAGAAATTTTAGAGGCTATGTGTGAAAATGGTATTTCTTTTCATTGTAATACAATTTGAATGGTATTGCTTAAGTTCAAGCTTAATTAAAACTACTCTTCTGAAAAGTCTGCCATTGACATTGGACACAAAGAGAAAAGCTCACTTGTTTGAAAATTACAATTTAGATATACAATACTTATTAAGGTGACATTTAACATCTTTTATAGACCATTTTGCAAGATGTAAACAACACTGGTCCAGAAGCACGTCCTGTATCAGTTTTTTAACACAGCATAAACGTTGGGATAAAATACAACCAACAGGACATATAAAACTTAATCAAAAAGTTAAAGAAAAATGTTTAAGATGTTTTCTTTATGTGTGAAATAAAGAAAACCGTTACAAACTGAAACAGGAAGTTGCTTACATCTTGCAATGATAATTTTACACTTTGAATTGGCTGTTGATATTTAGATGCAAACAATGAATGGTACTGTATCTGTATTTGACCTACAATTTACTAATTAACTATTGACAGTATAAATGTTGACACATTGCATTATGAATTTGTAATTTAGATTCAAATGTTGTATTAAGAAAGTTGTTATTATGTTTTATGTTCTACAGAGCTGGAAGAAAAGTCCTCAGAAACAGCCACTACTGTAGCTATCGTGATGACTGCAGATTAAGGTATCTTTTCAAATTGTGCTGATTTTTATGTCCCATTGTGAATAATAAGCTCTTCCTTATAGTAGACCAGGCCAAGTAGACCTGGTTTGGAGGCAGCAACATGAATAAAAACAGTTAGTTTCAACAGATTACAATACTTTAACAAGAACAGATATTGGAACAGAACCATAGACCAAAACATTTAAAAAGGGAAACAATCCACTACACAGTGACACATTGTGACAAATCAGCCTCCAAATCTTTCATTTAGGATCTAACAGCATTAAACTAGATTCACTTTGTAAGTCTTTCAACGGGCAGTTTCCAGGCAGAACGTGCAGAATATATAAACAAAGTTCTGTACATACATTTGGGACCTAATGTATAAAAACATTTTAAAGGGTGTTGTCCAGGACATTGTCTTAAATTACAAACAGAGATAGAAGGTGAGCACACCAACAATTGCTTTTAAAATGATGATGTTCCTGTGTACAAGCCTATGAATGGCTAGAACAGGCCAACCTACGACTGTATGAGTTATGGCATTACAGTTAGTAATGCTAAAGCTGAAGAATAAAGTGCTGGTGAGATTTTTTAAAATTGAGTTACACTTCTGAATCATGTTTGATTTACATACATTTCTGAAATGGAAAACCCAGAGTTTTCCTTGTTTCCGCTTTCTGAAATGTGCCCCAGGAATTCTTCTTTGTTGACCTGCTTGTATCTTATGATTGAGCGTCAGCAATACCCACATTTTAATTTGGCAATAGAATATTGAATAAACTGCCTTTGAAATGTTACTTAAAATATGCTCCTGAGTATTAATTCAACTAACTGGCTTGACTTAAATATATTTGTTTTGATAGATGGAGGCCATTTGTGCTGTGTCTGCCGCGTCCTTTTCGATGACAGGAAGAAAAATGCTTCAAAGAAGTGGCGTTCATGGTCACAGTGCACAGTGTGCCAATCATGGTCACACACTGCATGTGGTTTTAAAAAAACATGTGCCTTAAATGCCAGTGTAAAGACACCATGCAAACAGCCTGTAGCGCTGCATCAGTGATAGGAAACATGCTAGTTACACAAGATGTTTTATGTTTTAACTTTGAGTTGTTTTTACTTTGTTCATGACCCCATCCCTACAAACACACACACACACACATTTTTTTTAATTTTTATGTATTAGGTGCCATTTAATCTTTTTCATGCAAATGTATTGTAATGATTACACTTATAATAAAACATATTTTTCATTCACTCTTTATTGTTGTCATTTGTTGGCACCATAAGTGTGGTCCCTTTACCTGGGACATGTGGGGACCAATTAATATCTATTGTACTGAATTTAGTCCACAGGTTGTAAATGATAAGTAGCCTATTGTTTCATATTTTATCAATGGTTCGGTAGGTTGGGTGTTGGCAAAGACCTCGCCATACTTTTCAATACAGTGAGTCAAAGTTCGATTTCATGTTATGATTAAATAGTTTACATAACTTTCACTTCTTTTTGCAGTCTTGCTGTCACTGAGAGGTATTTGGCAAATTGGATATTGAAAAGTTGGTTTATGTCAGAGCAGTAGTGATACTTGTGAAAACTTTGATATACAACTGAACAGTACAATTTAAACAACTTTAAATACAATGGTTGCTATAAAGGATGATGGGGATAATGATGTTATGTGTATCTGCTTTATCAAAGTGATTTTCCTCCATCACACAGATGAAGTTGAAGCAAATCTCTATTACCACATTTAATGTTATGAAAAGAACCATCATGACAGAAATATATATTTATATATGAATTGAAAGTAATACAAAAAAAATTGAGACCAGAAACCCATCATGAGTTAAAAAACTGGCTATGCTCAGTTGTAAGGAATTTTTTGGAATGATTAAGTAATTTCACATTTTGTGTTTTAAATTAAAGTGACAACACAAGTAACAAAATTTGGTGTTCCAATAATAAAACTGATTGTGTTGTTTTAACACATCTGTTTTTAAAGTGTATGTATTACTCTACAGAATGCTGTACCATTCATTAACAAAGTTTTAAATAATATATACTGTATACTACACTTTACTATAGTATTGGTATTTACTATAAATTACTTTAGTACTTTTTATGTGTGCAGAATTTTTATGACTGGACACACCTGATCCACATACATTTACGATATAGTTTGCATACTGCTCAGGCCTGTCTTTCTGCTTAGAAAGACGGAACATGAAACAATACATAGGCTTCCTATACTATACACATAGCTGAAGCATTCAGTTTCTCAAAGTGTTTGGAAGGAGGGGAATGGTACTCTAATGGATAAACTAAATAGGCCTGTTTACAATTTTTAGTTGAGCTCAAAAGAAAACATCTAAACAAAAATAAATAGGCTACAAAAGATGCAAGAGAGCAAACATTATGTACATTATGTAGCAAACATTGTGTATAATGTTTGCTAATCTGGGTATTGACAACCAATAGGCCTAATAATAATCTACTAGCCTACAATCAGAGACGACTACCCATCAGACTATGATCTTATTTATTAATGGTATGTTTTAATTATCATAGCAGCATTGACATAAATAGATAGTATATGCATAGAAGCCCAAACAGAAATGCACAGTTTGTGTGTGTGGCCAGCAGGTATTCATCAAGGTGTGGGGTCTGTTTACACAGCCAGAAACAAACAAACAGCTTTATTTTATCTAACCGTAACCTTATTGAGCCTTCAAAGTGCTCTCTGAAACTACACCTGAGATGGCTTGTGTACTTGAAATGAGAACATGAAAAGTTTGTTATAGAGCTAAGCCAAATACATCGTTAGAAAGATCTTGACCTGCAGAATAACATATGTCAGTATAAAGAATCTACATGGCTCCTGCTTTGAAATACGGACCTTTAAAACATCACCTTGGTGCATTTTTGAATGCTTATAATTAGGCAACAAAAGGGGCTTTAGACATGGGACAAACTCTTAATGAGAGCTGACCTCAGTTATAATGTCAATATAGTCAACAACTTGGGACTCTATCTATCAAATATGGTTAAAATTTATTTAAACCTATTTAACATTTAAATATTTAAAATCTGATTGCATAAGTGTGTTAACAATCCCCTAAACACCTTGTACTCTCAACTCACTATTTACAACCTCCAATTATAAGAAAAACACAAATGTTTTAAAAAACTACAATTCCCTACATGTGTGCAATGCAGCTTGATACAAATCAACACTAAAATTGTAGTTTTTCTGGTTTGCAAAGTAGGGCTGTAAAAACATATATCTACTGAATATATAAACACCTAGTTCAGACAAACTATTAATTATGCTGCATCTAGATGATCTACGTTAAGAAAATGTAAAAAAGTTGTTTGTTTAAGATATTTTAGCAGAAACAGTGTTTTTTGCTAGATGGGATACAGCTACGCGCTTTAGGGTTAAGTTTGGGGTAGAATTCGGATGTAAACAGCGGATCTGTCTAGATGTGATACAACTTGTCTTAAATCGCGTGAAATGTTTGGTTTAGGGTTAGGTTTTGGGGATAGGATTAGGATAATAACAGCGCTCATCCGCGAGATTTTGCTGTTGCTGTATCCCTTCTAGCCACAACACCGAAACAGCAGAACACGCAAACCCCGCCTTCAACACAATGCACTTCTGTAACCTTCTGCTACCAAAAAACTCATTTCTCAAAATCGAATTAGAAATTGTTCAAAATGATTATATTGTTGAGTTATCAAGTTTTTGTTTTCTGTAGGAAAATGTTGAATGTCATTTAAAAAGAAAACACGTCATGCAACCAACGTGGTTTCAATAATAGCAGCCAAGCAACCACCATAGCAACGAACTATATAATACTAAATGTAATATAATGGGAAGAAAAAAGTATTAATCCACATCAACTTAGTTCGGGAGAATTTCAAGCCAATATGGTTATGTAAGAACCTACTGTATGTGGCAGTCTTGTGGATTATGACTGTGAAATCATTGTATAAGTAATTTATTAAGTTAATCACTATTCATTCACCTCTAAAGTGTGCTGTGACAATTGCTGAAATCATGACTATAACTCATTGTGGAAAACATTTTATTTTTTACAAACTTTTACAGTATTTGTTTCAAAGGATTCAAGATTCAATACTTTGTCATTTCAACTTAGCACACAAAAACAAAACACCTTACACACATTTGTACATTACAGTAAATAAGTAACATCACAATGGTAAACACACAATTTTGTCCTCACACAGACTAGTGTGATTATGTGTGCTTAAAAACAGTACCTACGGTTTAAAATAAATCAGACCTAGTAAAACATCATGTTTGCACAAGTAAGGCGAGCATTATATTACACCACCATAAAGGTTTCTATGATATGCTGCAACATATACTATACATTTACATCATTCTTTTTACAGAATACAATATCAGACTAGAAATTAAAAAAAATATCTGTAGTGCTAGTTCAAGTCTCAAGTCTCAATTTATTTATAAAGCACGATTAAAAACAACTCCACTTGACCAATGAACTGTACAATGAGATAATGACTAATTAAAAAAAACACAAATATACAAACCACATCAACATCAGACAACAAATATCATCACGAGTCATAGGCCTTAGTAAAAAAGTATGTTTTTAACTTAGATTTAAAAATATGTAATGTTGGGGATATTCTTATATGAAGCGGTAAAGTGTTCCAAAGTTTAGGTGCGGCTATGGCAAAAGCTCGGTCACCCCTAGATTTTAATTTGGACTTTGGAACAGTTAACAGATTCTGGTTGGCAGACCGAAGAGTTCTTTCTGGACGATATTCACCCAACAAATCCGAGAGGTAGAGGGGAGCGAGTCCATTTAACGATTTAAAAACTAGCAAAAGCACTTTAAAATCAATTCTACACTGTACCCGAAGCCAATGTAAAGACATTAGCACAGGAGAAATATGTTCGTATTTACGAACGCCGGTTAACAGCCGCGCAGCGGAATTTTGAACCATTTGTAATCTCGCTATTAACGAGCTATTTATTCCCACATACAGCGCATTACAATAATCAATTCTGGACGAAATAAAAGCGTGGGTTGCAATTTCTAAGTGTTTAAAAGAAAGAAAGGTCTTCACTTTAGCCAGCATTCTTAATTGGTAAAAACTCGCTTTTACAACTGCATTTATTTGCCTATCAAATTTTAGTGCACTATCGAAAAATACACCTAAGTTTTTTACACTTGATTTGACCGAAGAAGATAAAATACCAGAATTTCCAAAAGAATTTTCCAGAACATCGGGCGAGCCAAACACAATGATCTCCGTAGTTATCATATTTATCCACATTGTCATTATCACTCTTATCATTGTATACCAGTGTCTGTATGCTTGGCATGGGGAGGGCCTGACACAAGTGGGGGTTGTCTGCAGGAACAAAGTCTGATACATGTGGGTGAAACATCACAATGGCTTGATGTAGTTTTCTTTCCAGCTGTTGGAAGCGTTGAATGAGTCTTCATATGTAAGGCATCAATCCCTCGCCTCCTCGAAACATCATCTTCTTCAATCTAGAAAACAAAATGCTATGTTATGTTACCAGGTGGTTTCTAATATGATTTGCAGGTAGTTAGTTTGTCAGATGGTTACTAGAGTGACTGCTGTGTGGTTACTAGGGTAAAGTAATTATACTTACAGTGTCATCAAAGCAGAAGTAGACATGCCAAGAGGGATCACATGATTCCTGAAAATCAATTGTCGCAGGTAAGAAGCTCATCTGCGGTGACCATTGAATGCTGTTGTATTCTTTTATTGCCTGTCTCAGTCTATTGCTGGAGCTGGCTACCTGCTTGGAGAGTCTAATGGCAATGCCCTGCCCATCTGAAGCAAAGCTAGGAAACAAGCATGCAGAAAAATGAATGTATTAGTTTGTATTATAGTCCTTTTTAAGTTCAAACCTAATGTCATATTGTATCTACTTATCCACTTATAGCACTATACATGGATATATTCTTCTCAGGTGGAGGAGGACTGCTCTCTCTCCCTTGATTCAGTTCTAGCCTTGAAGTTGGACTCTGAGCTCACGGTCCACATCTTTAAGGGTAGACTGGAAGTTTGAATCAGACTCTTGCCATCTTCTCCCAATACGGTATTTTTTCTCAATGTTCAGCAGAGTCCTCAATTCTAATATCTACACATTACAAAAAGTACAGCACAAAAGTTCAGTAGCTAGCAAGCAGAAAGCATTACCGTGGTACACCTGACCAAACATATGTTACAAGTAAGGCCTTGGCGGTAATAGATTACTAATTACACCACATGACGATTTGCAATAATGCTGCAATATTTTTTATTTATAACCACTGTGGTGGCAGTTTCCTTCAAAACTATGCCATTACTATAATCACACGTTGAAGCACATCAGCAAGGCACTTAAAGGAAAACACCACCGTTTTTCAATATTTTACTACAGGGCTATTCAGATCTTACCCTGGAGGGCCAGAGCACTGCATAGTTAAGCTCCAACCCTGATCAAACACACCTGAGCAAGCTAATCAAGGTCTTCATGATCACTAGAAAATCACAGGTGGTTAATGGTACATAAACTCTGTAGTGCTCCAGCACTCCAGTGTAAGATTTGAATAGCCCTGTTTTACTATGTTCTTACCTCAACTTAGACGAATTAATACATAACTATATTTTTTCAATGCGCGCACTGTTAATCTTTGTACAGTGCCTTGTGAATGTATTAGCGTTTAGCCTAGCCCCATTCATTCATATGGCTCCAAACAGGGATGAATTTAGAAGCCACCAAAAACTTTCAGGTATTTAGACGAGTAAGTATGGTGGCACAAAATAAAACTTTTGTGTGGCGCCATAGGAATGAATGGGGCTAGGCTAAATGCCAACACATTCACGAAGTGCTTAACAAAGACTAAAAGTGCATGCATTGAATAAAGATAAGTATGTATTAATTCATCTAAGTTGAGCTAAGAACATAGTAAAATATTGAAAAACGGAGGTGTTTTCCTTTAAAGACGTCTGTAATTACCAAAGTCTTACATAAAAACATTAAACTCTTACTTGAACTTGTAGAACTGAATCAGTCTGATGATGTAGTCACTTTTCCATCTACAGACAGAGTCTCTGAAGAAAAGACAACATTACTACCACAGTACCACTGTAATAAAGTAATTAATTTCATGTTACTTCTGTTTCTTTGTTAATAGTATTCATGACATTCTTACAGTATTTAAGACTTTAACTTCAGTTCCTTACTTATTGGTTTCTGTTGGGCTAGCTTTTTTCCATCTCTCCATGTCTCCTTCAGAAATCAACACTATACAACAACAATAACAGAAAACAAGACACACATCAATCCTAAATACTCTTGTGCAAAATGCACTTATAAATGGAATGTAATATTCTCCCATCTACAACTAATTGTTACCTGCTTCTTATGTGCATTGTTTACCTGGTGCCTCTCTGATGACAGATGAGATATCTTCTTGAGCAATATTTTCTCTGCTTTGTCTACTCTTTGCAGGAGCTGCACCTCTGAAAAGATGAAAAGACAGTTTAATCTACTTATAGTATGCTTACCATTTTGTGTGTGATTGACTTCACTCCAGAAAATATAAAATGTATAAACAGTGAACCACCAGCACAGAATTTTGAAAGGTTATACAGCAGTAGACACACCTAGGTCAGTTGATTTCCTCCGTCCATAATGCAAAAGGGCATCAGTCAGTAGGTCAAGGCGATGAGATGGAGTCATCTCCTTTGTGACTCTGGAAAATCTTTGGAGGAAAGACCACAGCCTTTCCATTCCTTCCCCATCTGTGAGCCCAAACCCATCAAGCCATCTGGTACTGTACTTGATCTATGATTAAAGCAAAGTGGTAAAATATCACATACTGTATACTGACACGAAGCATGATCCTACTGCTTATAGTGATCTTATAGTTATCATAGTATTTGCAGGTTTTGGAGGCACCAATTTCTTTGTAGCAAGCACTACACTGGCGTGTTCTGGATCCAGGTGCCTTGTGTGTGTCAGTGTGTAAGTTGGCGAGTGAGTGAGTGAGTGAGTGAGTGAGTAGGAGAGTGAGTGAGTGAGTGAGTGGGAGATATTTTTTTTTATTCTTTATTTACTAAACATTGTATGTATATAACTATTTACAACAAACCCCAAGATCCGCCCACTATCATAAGACTTTATAATAAAATAAATAAATAAAACGCCAATAGAATAAAACTGACCAAAAAGAAAGATCTAAATGTCTAAAGATTTCTGAATTGTACCACAAATGTATTAAAAGCACGGTGTTGTTGTTACTGTTTTTACTATGTATAAAAAGGCTGAACTACTGTGGTAAAAGCATAAGGTTTGCTGTTACTGTACTACAAAATACCACAGTAGAAGTAGACTAACTGCGGTAAAAACCTGGTACGATTTGTGTACTATGAACACAAAATACCACAGTAGAAGTACATTGGTAGTTAATTCCAAAAATATGAATATAATAAAATGATCGAGGATCTGTCACGTTATGTTAATGGTGACTAACATAACGTGACTAGCTTTTCACCCACTGCTTGATTATGTGTTGTGTTGAACTTATTTTGAACAAAAAGAAATTATGTAATATAGATGACCAATACAATTCAGAGAACATTTAGAAGCCGATCTGGATTAACACATATAATGAATTTAAAATCAAACATACATATTTATACTTTATGGTATACTCACCGAGATGTGATGACATTTGTAAATTGATGATAAATTTCGCGATGATGTGCGAATGAGATTTGGGTCACGGCGGGGCGTAGCCACGAGTGTGCCAGAGCCACCCAGAGTGGCACACCTAAAATGGATGCAGAATATTTATTTATAGTTTCAATTTTGTTGTTTACTTAGAATATATATATATATTTAAAATAAAGCTTTCACACGCAAGTTACAAATATTTTATCTGACCCCTTGTGTCCATGGCGACGGGTCATGATTGTCACGTGACACACCGCAACAACAATAATGTATGCTATTCGTTTTATTTCGTTTTTTCCTTTTTTTTTAATTAAAAATATTAACTAACTTGCTTACCATGTCAACTATCTGATATTCCAATCCTTCGTTTAAAGATCTTCATAAATTATCTTGATCTATAACGAGATGAGTCGATTACAGCACCTGAATTCCCCAGCGTTTCTGGTTATCTTGCCTGCCTGTGACACACGCAGATTTTCAGATGCACACCCAGAGGTTTTTTTCTGGCTACGGGTCACGCTTCTTGAATGCGATGAACAAAATCGTATGGTATAGTACGATTTAATATATTCGTATTAATTAGCACGAAATCCCTGCGACACAGAGGGCTGTGTTAAATGCGATGAACTAATCGTACGATTTCGTACGAGCCAGCTCATATGATTTCATACGATTTAGCCATTTGGTTAAATCGTTTGAATTATTACGAATTCGCTGTGAGATAGGGTTGGCTCCGACATAAGGGTCCTATTAAAACGTGTCTTCTCTACCTAGATTGACTGGATACGAATTGAGAACAGAAGATTATGCAAATCACTGATTAAATCAACCAACCAATCATAGGCACGAAGACATCAGTCAATGTCCCGCCCCCAAAGACCCAAAAGTCATATTGATCGAGCGAGCGTGTGTGGTGCAGCTGTGAGAGCATAGAGAGAGTCAGAATCGAGCAAAAGCTCATCCAAGCCCTTGCTCGCGTGACTGCATTTGTGCGCGCTGAGCGGAGGTGCGCTCTCGCAAGGATGCTTTACACAATTGTGTTCTGCTTTTTCGCGCTCGAATAGTGTTCGCGTGCTCGTATCTCTCACTCGCGCGTGGTTTTTGTGCGCGCGGGGTCTGATTAAACACCACACCTTTCTTTCCCATTCTGACATTCAGTTTGGAGTTCAGGAGATTGTCTTGACCAGGACCACACTAGTGTTGGGCGATATGCCCCATTTTGAGATCGTCCTATCGTCAGCCTGTGAGATCGGCGATACACGATAGTATCGGGGGGCGGGGCAGTAGTTTACTCATTTATTTATTTGTTCATTTATGACAAGACTTGATTGGTGGAAAAAAGATCAAGAGCAACACCGTCATGAATGCATCTTTCTTAAAACTAATGGCATTAATCTGAGCGCGTCATTAAAGCCCAGACGCTCTTTGCGTGCCAGAGAGCGAGAACAGGACATGCGCTGGTTTTAACCCTCTGCGCGCTAACAACCTCTCTAGTGCAAGGAAATGTCAGAGATAGGGCTGCTCAATTATGGGAAAAATCATAATCCTGATTTTTAACACGATTACTTAATGACTGTAAAAACATGCACCTGCGCAGACACAAGCAGCGCACATAAAAATAATTAAATGCATTTGTTTAGTGCTGTTGCAGAAGGTTACACGTGTCAAGCAGTGGTGCTCTCAGAGGTGCCTTTTTAAACACCTTTTTTTTGCCTTTTTTTAACTGGTCCAGCGGAACACAATCATATTTTAAACACGAGGGATGTATTGCTAAAACTCCTTGAAAAGCATATCATAAACAGGATTACTATCTGACTTCAAGTTCAGACAGAGCGCAGCTCTCTGCACGTAAGCGAGAGTGGCGCCAATATGCAGCAGGTTATATTTTAAACAAAAGGAATAGTTTGCCTCAGCTCGCATGAAACGCATTAAACTGCACAAATACATAAGGATTACTACTTCAGTTTATGTTTAGACTTCGGACAGATGCGAGAGCGCGTGCATGTGAGACAGAGGGAAGCGTAGCTGCTCATCCACGCGCTGGATTTAGGTGCTAGAACGAGTCCGAGACGCGCGCATTAAGTGCATCTGCGTGCAAGAAGGAACTCTCTCTCTACAAGCTCTCCGCGTAAAGTGAAGCACAAACCCTCATGCGAGGAAAAGCATGCAAAACTATGATGATGATGATAATAACAACCATTCGCCAACTATCGTCATGACTATCGCCATGAAAGCCTGCCATTGGCGATATGTCGGACGATCGTCGATACACGATACTATCGTCTATCGGCACAACACTAGACCACACCCCTAAATGCATTGAAGCAACTGCCATGTGATTGGTTGATTAGATAACTGCATAAATGAGAAATTGAACAGGTGTTCCTAATAATCCTTTAGGTCAGTGGTTCCCAACTTCAGTCCTCAAGGTCCACCTCCCAAAATGTTTTAAATGTCTCCTTATATGAAACACCTGATTCCACTCATCAGTCTTGTTCCAGAATGTTTAAAATGTTCCTTAATTAACACACTAACAAGCTAATGAACTGAATCAGCCCTTACAAAAATTAACCATGGTTTTACTACAGTTAAAAAAAAACATGGTTACTGTAGTAACTACAAGAACCATGGTTTAACTATGGTTTTTGAAAACCATGGTTGTCAAAACCATGGTTATTTTGTAGTTACCATGGTTTTCAAAAACCATAATTAAACCATGGTTATTGTAGTTACTACAGTAACCATGTTTTTTTGGTTTTAACTGTAGTAAAACCATGGTTAAATTTTGTAAGGGCTGATTCAGTTCATTAGCTTGTAAGTGTGTTAATTAAGGAACGTTTTAAACATTCTGGAACAAGACTGATGAGTGGAATCAGGTGTTTGTCAAAACCATGGTTATTTTGTAGTTACCATGGTTTTCAAAAACCATAGTTTAACCATGGTTATTGTAGTAAAACCATGGTTTTGCTCATAGTAATCAATACACCAAAAAAACATGGTTACTACACTTTTACCACAATAAAACCATGGGTTATTTTCGTATGGGAGGTGTTTTATATATGAAGACATCTAAAACATTCTGGGAGGGGGGGGCTGAGGTGAGAGTATACTGTTACCGTGGTAAAGCATGGTAAACTAGACGCGTATCGGGTTTTACCACGCAGTAGCCGAAATAAACTGTTACTGTGGTAAAGCATGGTAAATTCGACGCGTATTCGAGTTTTACCACGCAGTAGCCGAAATAAACTGTTACTGTGGTAAAGCATGGTAAATTCGACGCGTATTAGGGTTTTACCACGCAGTAGCCGAAATACACTGTTACTGTGGTAAAGCATGGTAATTTCGACGCGTATTCGGGTTTTACCACGCAGTAGCCGAAATAAACTGTTACTGTGGTAAAGCATGGTAAATTCGACGCGTATTAGGGTTTTACCACGCAGTAGCCGAAATACACTGTTACTGTGGTAAAGCATGGTAATTTCGACGCGTATTCGGGTTTTACCACGCAGTAGCCGAAATAAACTGTTACTGTGGTAAAGCATGGTAAATTCGACGCGTATTCGAGTTTTACCACGCAGTAGCCGAAATAAACTGTTACTGTGGTAAAGCATGGTAAATTCGACGCGTATTCGGGTTTTACCACGCAGTAGCCGAAATAAACTTGTACTGTGGTAAAGCATGGTAAAATCGACGCGTATCGCGTTACCTTTATCCTAATATTAACTGATCGAATCTGCGTCACGTTAAAGCTGAGGATGGCATTTAATCGTTTTAGTTACGATGTGCTGATTTAAAATCATTTTGAGATACAATAAGCCTAAGCAGAACTGACAGATATAAAACAGCGATTGAATTGAACACTTTTAACCTGATTTATATAGAGTAATAAACTTTATATCAAATTAAAGACACTTAACTTACCAATGCGTTGTTAAATCTCGCGATGTAATGAAATGCAACTCCTAATGTAATGTCACATGGAGTTCTTCTCTTTAGCGACCCCAGTGGACGTTTGTTTTTCAAAACTGTAGCAATACGTGCCTATTGGTACATATTTTTGGCGCTGCAAAAAAGTGTGCAGAGGTACGTATTTCCCATGAGACCAGGTTGGATTTAAACAGCAATAAAATGACTAAAGCAACATTTGTGTAAATAAGGCATTTCAATGACTGACTTATAACGTTTTCATTGGCATTAAAGTGAAATTATTGAACGTAAACATGGCAGACGCACTTAGAGGGTTTTGCATCTGAGCTATTCAAGTGTTTAGTTTGCTTGTTTACACGCTTGTAAACTTTTTGATACTTGAAAGAGGATTTTATGAGTATCTTTTATGTATCATATATCATATTATATTATACCCTGCATCATTAAATCTGACATTTTGATGTGTAAACTCATATAAACATCTGTGAACTGCTCACGAGCTGCTTGGGTCTTGAAACAAAAGGGAGGAAAGTGCAGAAAAGGCAAAAAAACACATCGCTATGTTTGGGAAATGAGGCGTAAGATTCGGTCTGACTGGACACCTCAGTAAACATGAAGAGATTATGGAGGAGATGATCGTGTCTTCCTCAGGCAGAGCACCGGTGAAGGGTTAAAGGTTTGATTCGGCTTTTGTGCTTTCGACACAAGCAGCATTTTATATTTTTTTTCCTCCCGGCCTTTTAGCGTGTGAGCTGAATCTGTGAGCACAGAAATCAATACAGCTAAATGGGGATCAAGAGAGAGAATATCAGACGCATCAAACACGGGCCATCACACCACATCAAAAACTGATGGATGTGGATCAGAGGCCATTTTATTCCTCCCATGTCACTCCAGGTTTATTGCCACAATTTATATTCCAATTAGGACGCTCATACAACTGTCTAATTTTCCGGCAGTTCAGAATGGGTCCGGAGTGTACAAAGCTATTACTCAAATTCCACGGCTCGTGATTATGAGTTATGAGAGGGAGAGAGGACTGTGTCCGTGTAAACCTCGGTCTGTATTGTGTGTATTTATTGGAATTAAAAGCATAGCAAGGTCAAGGATATGCTTTAATTTTCTGAGAGCGGCGCAAATTTGAGGTTTTCTTTTTCCTTGACTTACATAAAAGGTTAGGAAGACTTTAAATTAGTTATAGAAAGACTTTTTGGGGTCAGCGACATTTACCACACAAAGTTAACATAAAATCAAAGTTTACCCAGTTGACGTTATTTATAAATTGGTACACTCTTAAAAAGGTCATTTGAGGTCATGTAAATAACATTGTGAGTGTTTGGTGTGATGCACATTATTTTCCACATACCGTACATTATTGTTACTCGATTTTTACAAAGCTCATCATTTTGAAAAGCAAGGTGTGCACTGATTGGCCGAATACCTTAAGCTTGGCCCCTTACCATATTTGGAATATCAGCTACCAAATTACAGCGTCTCCACGACATGGCGGCAACAATACTACAGCGAGAATAAAAGTTCAAATAAGGCTGCGTCCGAAATTGCATACTTTGATAGTAGGTAGCTACTGAATTAGATGAAGTATCTACTCATCGACCGTTAAAACAGTAGGTACTATAAAGTATAAATATGGATAGATTGAATGAATTCGGGCGTACTACATCCGCCATGTTGATACATCACGTGATATATGTCATTATAAAAAGAAGTTAGTCATTAAAGGTGCAGTGTGCAACTTTTAGAAGTTCTGTCTCTTGAGAGATTTGCAATATAATATACAAAACTATATTGTTAGGGGTGAAAAAAGACCTTTCATAATGAACCGTTATGTTTTTATTATCTTAGAATGAGTTTTAACTACATACACCGCGGGTCCCCTTACATGGAAGTCACCATTTTGTGCCACCATGTTTCTACAACAGCCCTTAATGGACAAACTTTCTTTACTAAGTTGTCTGTGGCGGCTATCGAAGCTTCTCTATGCGTTTCGGTGAACGGTTGACTGAGCCGTTTGTTGCAATTCACAACCTCACCACTAGATGTTGCTAAAAACACTGCACCTTTAAAGGATGTTAAACAAGCTCAATTGAAAGGACAGCTGTTTAAAGGCATTGTGCGTGATTTTTGAATAAAACTTTGGAAATGGAGTTGGGCTGACTGCAAAACACACTTGTAGCCAATCAGCAATAATGGGTGTGTCTACTAACCGACATCGTTGCCTGGGTTGCGTATGTGTGGGGCGGGTCTATCAAAAGAAGGTCCAGGTTCTTTTGGGGGAGGGTGTGTTTGTTTAGGTGATTTCAAATGTTAACATTGGCTTTCAGAGATCATGCACCCTGCCTTTAATGTATGTATTAGAAATTGAATAGAGACACATTACCACTTTCGGGCATTTTTGAATAAAACTAAGTCTCTTCATCTTCTTCTTCGTTGGATAACTCCTCTCCTAGGGGCTCACGAAGTAGTAAATGGTCCATCAAATGAACACTTCCCGGAAGTAGTAGGTCATCCGGGTACTTTTCACCTACTGTTTTTCAAAAAATAGTCTATAAATTTGGACATAATACTTGCCTCGCCCATGCTTTTTGCCTACTATTTAGTATTTGAAGTAGGCGGTTTCAGATGCAGCCACAGTAAAATATTTCCTGGTTGAATTTCCAGTTTCTCTTCAAACTGTGAGAACTTATGAAATGTTATTTGTTGCTTTTCACGTTGACCCTAAACATCACAACTGTTTGAAGCCTGAGGTCTGATGTGTCTCTGTTTTGTTTTTGCAGGATCTGGAAGCTGATGTATCATGGAGAGGCTTGTGATTTGTGTGTTGGTGTTTGGTGCGCTGGTGAAGGCTCAGCATTGCCCGGGTCGATGCATCTGTCAGACCATCTCACCCACACTCACCCTACTGTGTGCTAAGACTGGGCTTCTGTTCGTGCCGCCGACCATCGACCGCAAGACCGTAGAGCTTCGCCTGACCGACAATTTCATCACGGCCGTCCGGAGGAAAGACTTTATGAACATGACGAGTCTGGTGCATCTTACGTTGTCACGCAACACCATCAGCCAGATCGCTCCGCACGCTTTTGTGGGACTTAAATCTTTGAGGGCGTTGCACATGGACGGAAACCGCCTGACGGTCATTTACAGCGATCAGCTGAAGGGTTTGATCAACCTCAGACACCTTATACTGGGCAATAATCAGATTCACATGGTGGAAGTGTCCTCTTTCGACGAGTTTGTTTCCACCATAGAGGACTTAGATTTGTCCTACAACAACCTGAGGACATTGCCATGGGAGGCTATAGCCAGGATGACAAATATAAACACATTAACCCTGGATCACAATCTAATCGATCACATCGGAGCAGGGACCTTTACGCTACTCACCAAGTTAGTACGGTTGGATATGACATCAAACCGCTTGCAGAAGTTGCCTCCCGATACTCTCTTCCAGCATGCCCAGGTGCTGTCCGACCCAAAGATGTCCAGTTCATCCAAGCTGACCGTGAGCTTCGGCGGCAACCCTCTTCACTGTAACTGTGAGCTGCTCTGGTTGCGTCGCTTGACCAGGGAAGACGATCTGGAGACATGCGCTTCTCCGGAACATCTGATGGATAAATACTTCTGGTCTATCCAGGAGGAGGAGTTCATATGTGAGCCCCCTCTGATCACCAAACACCAGGTGACCAAATCCTACGTCATGGAAGGTCAGGGGATCACATTGAAGTGTAAAGCGATGGGCGACCCTGAACCCGCAATACACTGGCGCTTTCCGGATGGCAAACTGGTACACAATAATTCTCGTACAATTCTGTATGAAAATGGCACTCTGGACATCCTGATAACCACCCTGAAGGACAGCGGGGCTTTTAACTGCGTTGCATCTAATGCAGCCGGGATCGCGACGGCCGCCGTGGAGGTCACCATGATTCCGTTACCGCTGTTCGTGAATAACACGGGACACATGAAGGAGGCGGACCCGGGCCTCTCTGACATCACAACCTCCACCAAATCTGGCAACAATGACACAAAGTCCCAGAACAAAAGGGTCATGGTTGAGGATCTAACTTCCAATTCGGCTGTGATCCACTGGCCATCGGAACGTCACATTCCTGGCATCAGAATGTATCAGATCCAGTACAACAGCACCATAGACGACACACTAGTGTACAGGTGAGAGACAATTTATGTTTTAGATGTGAGTTGATTTTTGAAGTGAACGAACGGAAGTGAAATGTTAATTTTTTTGATGGATAAAGTATGTTTGGAGTTGCATTGGATTGAAATTTCATTTAAAGTCTGTATGAAAGGTCTTTAAAGGGGTTTGATCTGGTATTACTCATAGTTTGCTCTTTCATAGCTCATGAGATTTGATAGAGTTCTTAGTTGTTTCATTTAAAGCCACAATGTGTACATTTTTTGTAAAATATTCAAAAACCACTTGCACAGTGTGATAAATTTAATGCAGTTGTGTACTTATCCCGACTTACCCCTTATAATGTTATCCCGAAAGTTAAATCCAGATAAATCGGGAATAGCTGGATGGAGCCAGGTTTCGGTCAGAATCATCACACAGCAGTTCCAGACAAAGTTGCTAGTTTCAATCTGCAGTTCTAGGTCATCCATTTTGTTGACGATAGATCTTACGTTTGTAACGTGGATGCTTCTTTAGCCTCGCTACCAGGCCGCATCGACATCCTCGCTTCTGTTTCCTGTCCCTACGCCATCTATGCCGCCTTCCGGAGCCGATAACAATCCAAGGAGATCCCAACGTCCTCGATACCTCGATCGGTATGTTGTTAGTACGTTGGAAATAATCCTTTATTGGCACACTGCTCTGTAAGCCGATGCTGATCAGGTTTGTGCGACTATATACACGTTGTTCTTGACGAAATTCTCCATACGTCCATATTATGTCATTAACCTTCGCGATTGTTATTGTGAAATAGCGACTTCTAGTGGTGAACATCCTACATGTTGTGGCTTTAAGTATCAAGTCTGAGATGTTCTTCTAAATTTACATTGGAGAAATAAAATAGAAACAAATGCAAGTGGTAAGATTGGCTTTTGATCTCAATTTGTGACATTTATCTCAAGATCTCTCCTGAAAATCTTACTGTGCGTTCATACCAGACCGTATGAAGCGAATAAATTGCGCTGTTCGAACATACAGTGGTTGGACGCTACAACATTTTGAGTTACCTTGCTTCATTTGTGCGTGAAATTAAGATACTACATTTGCCGGCTTTAGTGAGCTTGTAGTTTCAATATGCACATATATATCTCAAATTGAGGAAAGAGCGTTGGCTAAAAGATTGGCCAACCTCCTCACTCCCTTTCTTCCAAGCAAGATCAGTTTTATTCCTGTTTCTATGAAAGTACGAAGATGTGTCTTCCAGCTCCGTGTGTCCACATACAGCAATGATGATTTTGTTCCTCTTTTTTTTATTTTGGTATTTCTGCCTCCGCTCGCTACATCGTTATCACGTCACTAGTAGAGCAAGCTCCTGATTGGTTAAAACCCGAAATACACTGCAGGATTTTTTTCACTCCTATAAGATCATTACCTTACCACACTGTGCGACAAGGATCGTTTAAACTTTGGTACGACAAGCATTTAGACTGTTTGATGATAACACGGAGGCTTCGACGGCTGCGTCACACATTACCGCAACCAGCATGTGCTAGTGTTAAACAAATACCAGTATGCACGTCGTATCAGCAAACACACTAAGCGTTGATCATGCTGAATTTCTGACACTGTCAGGAAACTATCATAGGCTATCTTTAGTCTTTGAAGCTCTCTCACTGTACAAAATAGGACCACCGATGAAGAGCCACGGTCACAGAAATTGTGACGATTATTTCACGATAGCAATCCAACATCTGGGACAGCCAAAAATCATGCAGTGTATCCTGGGCATAATGCGGTGCGAATATCCGTCAGTTTATGTCATTCAAGCTGTAGGATGTCTATCGCGTTTTTGCATTTACTTAACATGTAAATTACTCGCGTTTAACGCTTCATTCGTGTCTGGTATGAACACAGCATTATTAAGACATTTTTATTAAGACATTTTTTTTTCTGGGTCTTTCCAATCAAAAATATCTGAGACACAAGATATTTTTTTTCTTTTCCTGGTGACGTTCACATTTACACTGGCAGTAAGAATAGATGACACCACAGAATGTCTCTGTGATATATTGAGATCTACAGTATTTTCCCCTGACACCCGAGCGGCCCTTCGGCCCTCGAGACAACACATAATGAAGTTTAACGTTTGTGTCGGCCGCACAGCGAGCTGCAGTAAAACACTTCTGACATTCAGTGCTGCATGCAGAGCTTCACCACAGGACACAGACGCATTACTCTGTAAGAATCTGCATGTGATAAGAGCCACCCGGCTTTTAAACACAACACTTTCATCTTACCTATAAAAAAACACGCAACCCAGGCTGCATTAGACGCTTACATAGCCACAAACTGAAATGGGTTTCCTTTCTCAATAAACCATATGCTATGCCAATAAAAAAGAAATAAGCGACTGCTTTTAGGCATAAACAGTCATTTCCAGAAGAAGCCATGGAGGTTTTAAGGTGAATTGGCTGTGGTTTATTGTTAAACAGCTTTTGTGTTTGTGAGTTGAGATTGAAGGGAATGATTTGTCCACAGTCCACAAACAATGTTAGAAATTTCCTCAAGCACTTTCCACGAATAGGGTCCAAAACATTACAGGGACACTTTCCATGTTTTTTTCAGTGAGAATTACAGCGTTTATTAGATACAGTAAAATATTATTTACCGTGAATGTGTATGAACTCATTTAAAATCTAAATCTTAAAGGTTGAGATGTAAAGATGATGAAAGAAAAACAAGCAATTTTTTAAATTACGAAACATATGTTTATTAATAACCACATTTTCTGTAGAAATGACTTAATCATCGTCAGCTGTTTGCCAGTAACTTACTGTAGATATAAATGGATGTTATTTACCGGTTTGTTTAAAGTTGAATGAACATTAAACATTAACAAGTCTTTAACTTACAGGATAAAACTTAAAAGCCTTATGCAAAGCTTTCTGGGAAACAAAGTCTGAAGGAAAAAACAGATAAATGTTGATGAGGATGTTTGGTTCCCAGAATGCTTTGCATGAGATTGTTAGTTTAGTTTTATTATGTAAAGATAAAGACTTGTTAATGTTTAATGTTCATTAACTTTAAACAAACTGTTGGCAGTAAATAACATCAATTTTAATCTACAGTAAGTTACTGGCAAAACAGCTGCATAACTACAGCAACATTACAGCAGCATTTTTATTTGGGGTTTTACACTTTTTTAAATGTCTGCCGTAGTATCAGGGTATCATATTATGTTTAGTTTGATCATTATTTTCTGAAAGTTAACCATTTCCTTTTTTAAGATATTTTTGCGAAAAGCAATAATATTTTCACACATCCGGTCGAGCACAAAGATTTCAAACAGACTGAAGGAAACATAGACGGCCAGATGGTGAACCGTAACAAATTTACATGATAACAGGTTGGTTAAAGATCAGCTGAATTATTGATAACCCCAAAGACTCTTAAAGCTACAAAGAAGCAGATCTCTCAGTTTGAGGTTTAAAGGTCAGACCGAGTCAATGTTAAAAGCACAGATTAAGTTGATATTAAGCCGGTCTGTCATTTCTGTCACCTTTCAAAGCATTACTGACCAATGTCATCTTATGAAGAAATGTCCAGATCATATTTCATCCCAAAATTTGGATTTCAGGAAAATATCGACAATAATCTCTTTAAATTATCTTTTGAAAGGCTTAATATTTTAACAAAATAACATTTTTAGGTTTTGTAGATTTTTAAATATGTTTTCACTCACAAATAAAAGCATCATTGCTAGGCAGATGTCTGTGTTAACTGATCTCGGTTCAGATGTTGATGAGATTTAGCCTGCAGGCTTCATGTCATGTTTTGTATCAGTGTTTGTGTGAGATGGACTTCAGGATGTCATCCAGATAAAATCCATCATCATCATCTGCTGTGACAGACAAACGTCTCGGTTATGGATGTAACCCTCGTTCCCTGAAGGTATAATAGGGAACGACTTCACGTCAATGGCCGACGAAATTTGGAATTGCGAGTTCCCAATTCGTCAGTCATCATCGTGACGGTACACAAGTATAGTGTAGTTATTTATGATTCTGTAAACTCACACACATCTGTAGCTGCATGAAATAAAAATACTGCGTGAGTGTTTGAACTGAGAATTGATTTCTAGTGACCGTCTGTGAGAAAACTTCAGACGCTCTTTAAATGCCACAGCGCTTTTATAGACATCAAAAGAAAGGATATAAACCAATAAATCTGCTGATATATCATCTCTACAGAGATCAAACTAAAGATTTAAATCATATGTTGTTGCTTAAGCTGCTTTTCGCAAATTAAACATTTATGAGGAAAACTTAAAGGAATAGTTCACCCAAAATAAACATGCTTTCATCCTTTACTCACCCCTTTGATGCTACAAACCTGTATTAATTTCTTTGTTCTGCTCAACACAAAGGAAGATATTTGTAATGAAGCAGAAAACAGGAGCATCAATGACTTCCACAGTAGGAAAATTATAATACTATTGAAGTCAATGGTGCTCAAAATCTGCTTGATTACAAACATCACTCAAAATATCTTCCTTTGTGTTTAGTAAACTATATTTAACAGAATTGTAATTTTTTTTTATCCAAAATTTGGCATGAGATTTTAAGTTTAAAGAGCACCTATTTCATTTCTAAAAAAACAAGGTTATTTTGTGTATTTGGTATAATAAAATGTGTTTGTGTGGTTTATGGTTCAAAAAACACATTATTTTCCACATACCATATATTTTGTAGCTCCAGACTTCACTCTCTTCCTAAAACGCACGGATTTGAAAAGCTCTGTGTCCCTGATTGGCCAGCTAAGTACGTTGTGATTGGCCTGAATACCTCTGACATCAGCCGGAAATGTGACAGTCCTTACTAGGGCTGTCACTTTTTATTCGATATTCGAATATTCATTCGAACATGACGTGAAATATCCGTATTCGAACTATAAATAAACCATCCGGTTTTTTAAATGCCATGTGCAGCGCATCACCTCGTAATAGGAAGGAGGCTGAGAGTGAGACCGACGACGGCAACTGTGCGCAAGAGAGGGAATCAAATGGGACCAAAATGAACCTCATGTGCATGTCAAGATAGAATTATAGTTTGTATATAAAATGACATATTGTTTATAGTGTTAAATATTATAGCAGAATAAAAAGCTTGTGTTAATACGTTCGCATTATGAAATTAGCATGTATGAAGATAATTTCATAATTTTTACAACACAATGTAAACTTTATATTAAACAACAACAGCATTTGTCTTGTAAACGGATTTGAAATGATCATGTGCTGACTGTTGTGCGTCACATTGACGACAAGTGAGATCTGCTTAACTCAGCGGTAAGTTTCATTTCATCTCAAGTATCAAAGGGTTTGTGCTCTCTATCATTGAAAACGGGCAAGCAAACAGCACGCGCAGGGTTAATGTACTTGTGAATGACGGCTCACAAACGCGCGGGATATAGGCTTCGTATGTGTGCTTGTTTTCAATGACAGTTCTGGTCACAAACACGCTCAAGCGCGGGATATGTGTGCTTGTCAATGATGGGTATTAAATCCGCGGAATTCTGCCGAAATCTGCGGGGGCGAATTCTGTTTGGGTCTGCCTATATACTCCTGCTGCTATTTAAGTTGTCACGTTATTGTTTGTAAGTATTCTGAATCATTTTTTATATATATATACGTTTGTTATTCATAAGTTGATAACCTGCTGTTTCAAACATTAAGTAAAAAAGTAATCCAGGCAACCCTGTTTATGACTGTCACTGTTAATCAATTTGTGATTGAATCTCCATTACGGAGGGTTTTTGATGCGCGTGGGGCGCCTAGATATTCGAATATATTCGGATACATTGCATGATATTCGAAATCCGTTCGAATTTGATTTTTTTTTAAAGTGACAGCCCTACTCCTTACCATGTTTAAAAGATTCGATCACAATGCAATGCTAACAGGAGTTAACTTACTGGCTGAGGAATTATGATAATGTCGGTCTTGTCTTCTAGAGGTCTACACGGAAGACCCGAGACCCGAAGACCCGGGACCCGTACGGGTTCGGGTCTATATTTTAAATGATCAGCCGGGTCCGGGTCGGGTCTCAATCTATTACTTAAGGTCCCGGGTCTGTTTAACATTGTGGGTAATACCCGAGGTCAATCGGACTCGGAGAACACACACTCACATTTAAATAAAATATTTCAAAATTAGCAACAAAAACTTAGATGCACTGTCGCATACATTTTTTCTATGACGCTAAAATTGCGTTAAAAAGTTTATATTTGGTTGCTCCAACCAGGCAGCTAACGCGCATGTGCTCTTTTAATGTGTCTCTGGCTACCAGTCAGGAGCTTCTGCAGTGAGACACAATGACTTTACCTTTGACAATTGGCTCTTTTATTTAGAAGGCGGGACCTATTCCGCCATACCGCGCATTTTTGCACTGACTTCTCTAATTTTTATAATAATATTATAAATTGACCGTCTTGCTGTTATATCTAAAGTTTTCGCGACTCAAAGAGCACAGAGATGATAGCAAAGAAGCAAAGCTAACGAAAGCAGCCATGGCACTGAACGAGCAATCGTTATTCCAAATGGGCAAATATTATTAAGCAAGTTGACCCGATGTAAAACTGCGTTATTAAGCAACATTACTGTAAAGTGGACTTTAAAAGCTGGAATAAGCATTAAACATTTCAATCGTCAAGAGAGGAATAACATGGATGGAACTTTCTTGGAAATAAGGATTGTGCATCACACAGACAGGTACAAGGAGGGAGAAGACAAACTTCTATGGGTAAGACAAAAAGTTTAATTTTCGCTACTTGTTTATTGACTTATTAATAACATTTAGCCAAGAATATTTGCCGGTCGGGTCTGTGTCTTCCCGGACGGGTTCGGGTCCACATTTTAAATAATAGACGGGTCTTCGTCGGATCCGGGTCCAGCTTTTAAATAATAGACGGGTCCGGGTCGGGTCCGGGTCCAGCTTTCAAAACAACAGACGGGTCCGGTCGGTTCAGTGTAGCACATTTGCGGGTCTGATCGGGTTCGGGTAGGAATTTTTGGACCAGTGTAGACCTCTAGTGTCTACATCACCAATTCCAGGAAGTAAACTGTTGCCTACAATCCGTGTGTTTGTTGTAGTCCAAGAAAAGAGATTAACGTTGGAGACGAAAACTTGCGTGATCGTTTCTTTGGGGTTTGTACTTTTTGCATATCGTTTACATTTACTAATACACACTTACACACAAAGGATATATAAAAACATGAATCGTAAAATAGGTGCTCTTTAAGTAATTTTAAATCAATGCATTATTGAGTAAACTCAATATAAAAATGTTCTCACATTTAATTCACTTTCTGAAGCAATTCAAATTGTTTAGAGAGTTACAGTAAAATGAATAGTGCAATATATTAGGGTATAAAATGATATTTGTTTTAAACTTCTTCTCGACAGGTAACAGTGATTATTCTTTCTTTGGGGAATAATTATTGTTGTACTGTTATTCAAGTATATTGACGTTGTTTTTGTACCTGTAGTTGTAAGGCAGTGACCAGTCTGCTACATGCTAGTTGAAATGGGAGTAGCTTCGACTGGTTTAACGTTTTAACGTCTTATTTGTTTATTATCATCATTTCACATAATGAATGTGTCACGCGACACAGCATATGCCGGTGGTAAACAAACACTCGTGTTCAAATATTCGTGCACGAGTTTTGGAAGGCGTTCCCTAGAAATGAGCTGTGAAGGAGGGAGGCTGTTCTTACGCATGCGCTCATTTAAAAAATCGTTTTGGATTCTCAGTCGGCGAAAAACATCCTCTTTTGCGCCTTTAAGAAATGTACTTTCATGCCTTTAAAGGACAAGTTCGGTATTTTAGACTTAAAGCCCTGTTTTCAGATTGTTTATGGTCAAATAGAATGGTTTTGACTGAAATTTCGACATTTTCGGCTGCCCTGAGAATTTTCGCGTGTTTGTGTTTCAGCTCAGACCTCTACAATGGGTTTAATGGTGCACTGGAACAATCCTTCCTAAAATGCATTAAACTTTCGTTTACAAAGACGTGAAACTCACCGAGTGGTCAGGGGTGTTCACTGATATGCTCACACAAAAATCGCTGCAAAAGATGCTTTCCGACAGCTGTTTTAGCATTCGTTGTTAACTTGTGGACCTATTTCCCCAAACGCCTCACACCCGTACATTCTTCCGCTTAGAGCTTGAATAATAAACACTCCAGCCCAGGTGGTGGCGCTAATCCGCCTTTGCCAATTGCAAGAATAGAAACAAAGTTCCCGGCGCGGAGTAATACCGTACCTCACAGGACGTCTAATACAGTCAATGGAGTTGGTAAAAACTACGATAAAACCTGTTGGAATGCGTCTTTTGGAGCGATTTTTGTGTGAGCATACCAGTGAACACCCCTGACCACTCGGTGAGTTTCACGTCTTTGTAAACGAAAGTTTAATGCATTTTAGGAAGGATTGTTCCAGTGCACCATTTAACCCATTATAGAGGTCTGAGCTGAAACACAAACACGCGAAAATTCTCAGGGCAGCCGAAAATGTCGAAATTTCAGTCAAAACCATTCTATTTGACCATAAACAATCTGAAAACAGGGCTTTAAGTCTAAAATACCGAACTTGTCCTTTAAGACGCTCTTTGTCCAGTATCTTAACAAAAATAAAACCTTTCACAAATTAAAAGCAAAACGTTTTCTGACATTAAGAGAAAAGATATAACTAAAATGGCTGTTTTACAATTACGCTGTGCCCCGCTCTTCCCTATTTACTGTGTCAAATTCCCACAGAGAATGCACAAATGAGACAAATTAGATGAGTTCTCACGAGCTAATCTACTGTAAGTTAATATGACCATCTGCAGGTTTCAGATCAGTCTATTTAAAAACAGACACGAATGCCAGTGGTTCTTCTAGCTCAGTTTTTCCTTTATTATTGTACAGTCGTTTATATTTCTGCCGTTTTCTTATTCACCTGCATTTGATTTGTTTCCCTGATGGTCTCTACATGAATAATGTTGTTTATATATCCCGGTTATTACATCTCTCTTTCTGCTTGTTATTCTGTTATTTTTGGATGCGTTTTATTATTTGTGTTTATATTGCCTGGCTCTGCAAGATGACCTTGGGTTCCAGAAAGGCGCTATATAAAATAAACATATTATTATAATAGGAGATGTTTTTTGCCAATATATTTCATAAGATAGCCTGAGTTGTTGTTTTTGTTTTCGGCTGTGCTGTCATTGGCCACCTTTGGTGAAGGTCTCGATGTCATGACTAATCATAATGTCATTGTCCTGTCACTCCAGTCTAATTAGTCACATGATATTAACGGCTCGGGTGATTGGCTCATAATAAAGCTGTCTGTAGTGTTAATCACAAAATCTAGTGTGGCCATCTGGCGTTTAGAGTATTCATATATTCTCATTCATGTAAATGTCAAATGTAAACTTCATCAGGAGTACCACAATAATAACAACAAGGTTTTTATACAGCCGAGGTGTTTGTTTATTGAGTCTTAGTGTAGGAGGACAGTAACAGATGAAGGGAAGTCTAAAACAAGCGTGCAATATGTTAGAGGGATTTAAATAAAATGAAACTCTATAAATGCATCCATATGTTTACTTCGGTGAAGAGCCTTTATTCCAAGTTATGACAAATGATTCATCAAACTCATAAAAGATCTGATATCAATGTAATGCTCCCATCTACCCATAATGCATCTCTCCTTCTCACCCTGAGCTCTCTATAAGTGAATGTCAGAGCATTTTAGTCGCCCCACCTTTAACCTTTGACCTCTAGCTGTAAGCACACCATAACTTATACAGTAATGACAGAGCGGTTTGTCACAGCGACCCGTGACCTCCGGCACGTCTCACGATCACTAAAAGCGTCTCGGTTCACAGGACCTAGCTCAGATCAGCGGGTCGAGCTCTGTGCCGGGGTGAAGAGAGGCGTAAATCAAACTTGACGTTTCATTTAAAGCCTGTTTCTGAAGTCCTGCGTCTGTACCGGTCCCAGAGCAAAACCCGAGTAAATGAATGTCACACAACAGGACCAGACCGCTTCAGTTAGGAAAGATGACAGCATATAAAGCAGTAACATACTGTTCATTTGTGCAGTATCAAATGAGTTATAGGTCTGAATTATAAAAAGGTTTTATAAGGTAGATGATTATAAAAGCATGCATAGACCTCACACACACCAGATCCATTTAATTCTGTATAATGTAAATGTAAGACAGTGCTGCTGGATTCAGTCCAATGCATTATATCTTATTCTGTATTTACTCTCTTCTTATTACAAACCCAGACATTTCAGTCTTGGGCGGAATACAAAGGAAAAATGTCATTTTACATATTCTTATTTGAAAAGATATGTATAATATTAAAAATTATTTCATATTTTCATATGTAAATAATAATAATAAACAATAAGAATTGTCTTCTTACCTTACTATGATTCACTACGGTAAGCTTTTTTAATAATTATTAAGCTGAGCTGTCAGGTCACAATTTAGGAAATTCACTTGTCATATCTATGCCTACATTTCTGCATTGCCTAAAATACATCGCTGTATGATAGATTGTCAACTTGAGGTTGTTTTGTCTCTTTTAATGCTGGCTTTTTAAAAGTTACGAAGCAGACACGTACACAATTGGAAACCTGCCCGTCTTTGTTAAAGGGAAATTCCGCCTTGAAATGATCCTAGGGTTAATAACAAACGTGTACCGAGTTCGACCGTTCACTGGAGTTTGTTTTCATGTTAGTCTAACGTGACCAGTGTTATTGCTAAACGCAAATTAGCATGTTATGGTAGCCTTCGGGGCATCAGTGCATTAAAAACGAAATCGCTATGTCTATACTACTAATAATGCTCAAAATAACCCCACACTTACACTGTAGCACAATGAGGGTCTCTATATGTAAACCGAAGCATTGAGAACTTTGCAAGTGTACAGGCAGTTTATTAAAAATAAACACTTACCGTTCACGTCTGGATCACATATCCATGCGGGCGCCATTTTGGGAAAACTAAACTCTCGCGTGAAACGTTGTTGCCCGTTGTTGTGGAACAGGTGTTGTGCTTTCACGCGAGAGTTCAGTTTTCCCAAGATGGCGCCCGCATGGATATGTGATCCAGACGTGAACGGTAAGTGTTTGTTTTTAATAAACTGCCTGTACACTTGCAAAGTTCTCAATGCTTCGGTTTACATATAGAGACCCTCATTATGCTACAGTGTAAGTGTGGGGTTATTTTGAGCATTATTAGTAGTATAGACATAGCGATTTCGTTTTTAATGCACTGATGCCCCGAAGGCTACCATAACATGCTAATTTGCGTTTAGCAATAACACTGGTCACGTTAGACTAACATGAAAACAAACTCCAGTGAACGGTCGAACTCGGTACACGTTTGTTATTAACCCTAGGATCATTTCAAGGCGGAATTTCCCTTTAAGTCGATTTGTGACGTTTTGTACTTATTTATGGTCATATGCATGTTTAAGCAACTTATGGTGTCTACATACTGATGTATTTTGATCCTTCATTACCATCCCTTTTGTAAATCCCCACTATGCTTTCTGTAAACAACAAGGGTTTTTTGACATACCTTGACCGAACACGATCAATCCTGACAGCAAAGATATCAATGCAGAGGCTTCATGGATTTTTGAGCCAAGTGGATTTTGCATGCAACCTCAAAATCAATAAAGCATCGTTTCATCTGTTACGTTTTTTTTTAGTAATATGTTTTCAATGCAATTAAATTCTACTTGCATTGCATTAAAGGTTTCTTTTTATGCTCTGTTATTGCACTGTTAATCAAAACAGCCAATTAAAGACGTGACAGATGAGCGCATCAATGTAACATTTAAATAAGTTGTTTGTGTGAAAGTGCATTTCTTCACTCAGTTTTCAAGACTTTTCTAAGATGTTAAATAAATCTTTGGTGTCCCCAGAGCACATAATGTGAAGTTTTAGCTCAAAATACCATATAAATAATTTATTATAACATGTTCAAGTTGTCACTTTGTAGGTGTGTGCAAAAATGTGCCGTTTGGGTGTGTCCTTTAAAATGCAAATGAGCTGATGAAATGCAAACACTGATCACAATGATGGTGGTTTGTTGAAATTGAAACTTAATTGTGCTGTGAAGTATTTTCTCTGTCTCTCCCTCTTTGCACTAAATGGCAGTGCTGTGGTTAGATAGTGCAGATTAAGGGGTGGTATTATTAAATTAAGAGCGCCTTATGACATCACAGGTGGAGTCAAATTTCAACAACCTGCAAAATTTTTTTTAACCTGCTTGCAGAGAATGGTTTACCAAAACCAAGTTACTGGGTTGATCTTTTTCACATGTTCTAGGTTGAAACACTGGGGACCCAATCATAGCACTTAAACATAGAAAAAGTCAGATTTTCATGCCATGGCCCCTTTAACTCTTTCCCCGTCAGCCATTTTTAGAAAAGATCCCCGACAGCATTTTTTGTGATTTTCACAAAAGTTTCACCCAACGCCTTCCAGGAAAATTTTCTTCTAAAAATATATAAAAATACAAATATAACAAATGAAAGAACAGACCCTCTCAAACAAACAATAAACAAACAAACAAAACAAGAAAAAAGTTTAATCCTATCTATATTTTTTCTCTGCTTATAAACTCTTAAATATGGGTATTTTTATACACGTTTTTCAGCAAAAAGATGAAATAAGTGCATTTTTGTGAAGGAATTTTGTTAGAGATCAGATTCAGAATGATTATCAAAACATACACAGAGTTTAAAATTAGTAAATAACATTTTGGCTTCAGTTTTTTTTTCATAAATTGGGTGCGCAATCTAGATGGATAATCACAGTATTGCAGATTAACATAAAAATTAATCAGGAACAATGTTTTCTCTTAATTGATGAAAATAGCAATAAATTCACTTCTAAACACTTCTTAACTTTTTTGTCCATCCATGAAAATATGGCATATAAAAAGATTTGAATGTTTTCTATTAATGGGCATTAATAATTTTGATTACAGTATAAAGTGTGCACACTGTGGCCCCTTAAAAAAAATTGGTGCATGACACCCCTGCGTCACAGTCACAAAACATGAAATGAAGAATATATGCCAATAATGTTTGTCAGTATTGTCTGCGTTGTAACCTTGAATGAACCTGCAAACAGAGAAAAAACAAGCTTCTTTAGTGGACACTCCAACCAAAAGATGCAGCGATATGTAAGAGCGATGTATTTTAGGTTATGCAAAATTTTCTGCAGGTCATTTAGGTGCACATGAAAGAACACAGATAATAATGACCAAAACAATTTAAGACACGCTTATACCGGAAAATTGAGGTGTGCAACCTTAATAAAGGGTGTTGTGTGATTTGATAGAAATACTTTCCTACTATAAATTTTGTGTCTGAAAGGGAAACTCCTACAAATGCATATGCAATAATATCCAGTCTAGTAAATCCTGACAGTAGTTTTTAATAGCAAAGGAGGCGTTTGCACTGATGCAAGCTGTTAATCTGGCCCCTTATATTTTTTTTTTAAACTGATCTGTGTTAATGTGCAGCGTGCATGACGTGTGTGTACTTGGTAATTATTATTTCTCCACAAAACATGGAAACCAGAATGTGTATGTGATGGTATATATCTATTATATCTTTAGGTATACAGTAGTTGACACTACATTTTTCAAGTTCTCCCTGAACACTAATGCTGGATAGAATATGTGTGTATCGGATATTACATTCCTGCCTTAAACTTTCCTCACTGATCTTGTGTTTCTTTGTGTTTATCTCTGCAGAATGATTCCCTCTTCGAGTAAGACATTTAAGATCAACGATCTGGCTGCCGGTCGAGAATACGAGCTGTGCGTGTTGGCCGTTTATGACGATGGCATCACGTCTCTGACGGCAACGCGTGTGGTGGGCTGCGTTCAGTTCCACACGGCGGCCGAGGCCGGTCAGTGCCGCTTCATTCACAGTCAATTCCTCGGTGGAACCATGATCATCATCATCGGTGGAATTATCGTGGCGTCTGTCCTTGTCTTCATCATCATACTCATGATCCGGTACAAGGCCTACAGCGGTACAGACGGCGCTAAAGCCAAAGCGCGAACCGGATCCGCCGCGCACGTCCAGTCGCAGACAAACGGGAGTCAGGGGCGAACAGGCCGCTCCAGCTCGAAGCAGCGTTCGCAGCCGGGTGAAGAAAGGCCGTGCCGTGATGAATCACCCGCAAACACGGACTGCAAGGCGTTGGTCCTGCTAAAGATGGAGGAGACCAAGGAGGAGCTCAAGGTGGAACTGCCACCCATCTGCTCGGAAAAAGCGCCGCCCTCCAGGCGAGCCAGCTTGGGCGGGCCGCCCTCCGACGACACCCAGACGGACAGCAGCCTCACAGGCTCCACCATGTCCCTGTGCCTGATCGGGCCCAACGCCGGCCCAGCCGAAGCCCCACGCCTCAAGGACAAGAAGGGGGCGTTGGCAAACATGGGGTTGCTGCCCAGCGAGCTGGCCCGGACTCGGCACAGGTTCTCCTTCGACGGAGACTACGCTCTGTTCCAGAGCAACAGTTACCCGCGACGGGCCCGAACCCGCAGGCACAAATCCACCACTCATCTGAACGCTGACGTATCGCCGCCCTGCAGTCGTAGGGTGACGTTTAGCAGTACGGAGTGGATGTTGGAGAGTACGGTGTGACGGACCAATGGCACACACGCATGCGTACACACACAGGACATCCCAGTGAAACTAAGGCATGTCTACACACAGATGTAGATGTGTATACATATAGACGTTGTTGGGGTCACACATTGATCTCTACATGCCGTTAAAAACAAATTATGACAATGTAGCTCTGTTGTAAAACCTGGTGAGCTGCCTAAATAGACGGCATTTGAAGCAAATCGTGTTCTTGACTTCAAAAGCTGCGTCCTGACAAACTCTATACGATAATTCCTGCGGCTGCGTGTGTCTTATGTTCAATGAAGACAGTTGTGAGTGAAAAATAAACAATTGCAATATAGTGGGTGATTGAAATGTATCGATGCACTTAAAAATCATTCAAAAGTAAAACGTGTTACGAAAAAGTGGAATCAGCTATTAAAGCAATAGTTGCATAAAATTGCGCAAATTGACATAGCAAATAAAAAATACGCCCAGTGGAAGCACAGCAATTTCGCATAAATTTCCATATATCGCTAAAACTTTGTATGCTCAGGTGAGGCGTTTTTTTCTGAGAATTCGAAAAAGAATATATCGCAAAACTGTTTTACACAGGTCACCTGATAAAAGTGCGTAAATGTCAAATGAGTAAAATTAAAGTATTTTGACGTCATTTGTATGTCTGTCAGCTCTGCACCATATGAAGTCAAACACACCCATTGCCATGGTTTTTGGAATGACTTATCGCGTGACAATAAAAATGACGCTTTAGTCGCATGACATTGGTTAATGGAAACCCTGTCATTTCGCAATAGTTTTTTGTTGATATTTGCAAAATAACGCTAACGTTTTACGCAAATCTCTAATGGAAACGTAGCTAATGAAAAGCTGCAAACCCATCTCAAAGCTTTTTTATTATAAAAATAATATGAGTCGGATTTCTTTATTAATATTTTCGATAATTTATTATTAGCCTATTTATCTATGTCGCTTATTTTATGTAAATTTCCAACTTTGTTAGTTTTGATAAAGCAGTTGTGGTGCTTGTTGTTATAACTTCAATCCATGACTTTATTTCTCCGTTCCAAACTTTATGTTTAAAACATTTAGTGGTTTAACATTTGCCGAACAATCTGCCGATAAGCTTTCTTGCATCCAAAGAAAGAGATTCAGGCAGCTCACAAAGTTTTGAAACAGAGCTCACCTTGTGTCATATTAAAGAGCACAGTCCGACCTCGCCCTGCTTCCTCCTGCGGTCCTAAAGAGAGTCGGTTACCTTGCCCTTTCAACTACTGCAGCGGTGCCTTATCTAACAGATGGACCGGTGGAGGATGCTGCTACCTGTGGTCCAACATTCACCTGTGTCCCATCAGCTCTGGGTTACATCTATCACTCGCTCTGGTTTTGTTGGTTTTTATATGCTATGTGATGCCAAGGGTGCAACAAAGAGGAAGTGACTGAATGTGTTTTCCTCCGTTGAAAGACAAAACGATGATCAAAATAAACTCATGAAGGTGAGACGTGTGCGTGTGTGTGCGCGTGTGTGTGTCCAAAACTTTCAAAGACTTTTGCACAGAAGACACGAGACATATACGGATTCGTATTGCACCAGTCTATACAACAATAACAACTAAAAACATTTACGAAATAGATCTATACAAATAACCTTTGCTTTTCCAGGAAGAACGGAGCGGGTTTTGTATAAAGACATTTACCGGCAGATGCAGGACTGTTTCTGGGCAATTTTGTGACTGTATCATTTTGTATCTGGCTGGTCTAGATAAAAAAAGACAGAACGAAAAAGACAATGACGACAACAGCAACGACAGATACATATATAAATATATTAAAATCTCTCAGTGTATGTGTTATAAATATATAAGCGAGTCATAGTTGACATGACTTTTTACGAAACATTTGGAGTGTTGGCGTACGGTTTTTACATTAAAAACCACTGTCATCACAAATTCCCACCTTTAGAGTATAAAAGTTTGGATCATTTATGCCTCGCAAAAGGGGATTAAATTTTTTGTGTGGGTTGACTGTACCATGTGTTTTGTCTTTTTTATTCAAGTTTGTTGAAGTTTGTATATGTTTCTTGCTTGTAAAATTACAGTTACAGAAAAACACGCTAACTTTTGCAGCATCTGCGAATCTGATGAACATCCTGTTATGATTTTTCTCTTGCACTTGAAAACATTTACTCTGTCAAATAGCCATCGCACCATAAAACATGGCAGCACACAGCAACATCCAAGGATTTTCCTTAGGCTTCATCAAAGCTTTTACTGTGCGCTCACGTGAGACGCGAATGAAGCAAATAAATCTTGCTATTCGTGCATAGTTGGTCTCTTAAAAATCAGACACTAATACACTTTTATATATATTATATATAAGTGTATTAGTGTCTGAATTTTAAGAGACCAACTATGCATATATATATATATTGAGTACCACAACTGAGTAAAGAGAATTTTTTACATCGTATCAGATTGTCCGACTTCCTCATTCCCTTTTCTTCCAAGCAAGATCCTTTTTATAATTTTTCCTATTAAGAACAGCTCAATGATTTTGTCCACCATTGTTGTTTTATATTTCTGCCTCAGCTCGCTACATCAAAATCACGTCATCTACTCAAGCAAGATTCTGATTGGTTAATGTGGCACGAATATCCGCCAAAGTTTGATTTTCAACTTCCACAAAACGCTCAATTTGCGGGAATTGCGTTTTTGCATTAACTTAACATGTAAATCACGCATGCTTAATTGTTTTTTAAGCGCATTTACATGCACAGTCTTACTCAGATTATGTTTAATAAACTGATAACGTTAAAGGTCATGTAAACGCATAAAATAGTTTTATTTCATAAAAAAGCACATAAAAAGGTAAAGCAAAAAATGATCCGGTAGATTTCTGCCCAATTTCCACGATTTTTCAACTTGCGCGTCAAACACACGATACGCTTAATTTGCGCAAATTGCATCTTTGCATTGACTTAACATGTAAATCACTCACGCTTATTGCTTTATTCACATCTATTGTGAATGCAACATTAGAAGAACTATGCTTTATTCATTGTTTTTTAAGCGCATTTACATGCACAGTCGTACTCAGCTTATGTTTAATAAACTGATAACGTTTAAGGTCATGTAAACGCATAAAATAGTTTTCTTTCAGAAAAAAGCACATAAACAGCGAAAGCAAAAAATGATCCGGTAGATTTCTGCCCAATTTCCAAGATTTCACATTACATGTAGCGACCTTAACTGGCTTTCTCACAGTTTTGTTCATGTGCACATGCAACGCTATCTAATGGCAATTTTTACGTATTTTAGGCACAACCCATTCTCATAAAATGTGTATTAATAGCACGCAGTGTAATGCTGCGTTCAGACCAGCAGCGGTAGAGGCGTCAAGCGCGAGTGATTTCAGTGACGCGCATCTGGAGGTCTCGCGGCGCGAAAAAGGCGCTTAGCGCGGCACGGGAGACGAGATTCCGCCTCATTTGCGTGTCTAATTCGTGCGAATGGCACGAATTGAGCGTTGCCATGGGAAGCACGCGAGTTGAAAAATTTGAACCTTGGCGGAAAGAAACGCTGCGTTAACCAATCAGGAGCTTGCTCTAGTAGTGACGTGATTACAGAAAGCCGCATATATAGGTTACAGAGTCGCAGAAGCCCCTCCAATAACAAGAATTTCCGTGTGAATGTCTCGATGACTAAAATTTTACACGCGAATGAAGCGAGTAAACTCAAATTGTTTAAGCGGCAAACTAGACGCGATTTTGACGCCTCAAACACGGCTGGTGTGAACCCACGGTAAAAAGTCGTGCAATACATACAACAAATTTTAATTTTGTGTACACTTCCCGCTCACTTAATATTATAAAATTATAACTTAATATGATTTACTTTTGCCCCTGTTACATTTGGGTTAGTGGTTTTGTTTGGTTTTTATGATAATTATAAGTTTTTGTATGATTCACTTTATACAAATTCATAGGTATTAGCCAGTTCATAAAATAGGTACAAATATGAAATGTCTCTGCATGTAAAAGATAAACGTCACAGACAGAAGTAAGTTTAGATTAAAGCATAAAAGTCTGCTCTTGACTGCAAAAAACTGTGAAAACTATAAAATTTAAATCTTGTGTTATTTACAGGTTCAGCATACATGAGAGGAGAAACAGTATATCTTTAGACAGATTTCCCACTGACTTTTTAAATGACTGTGTGGGCTGTAGGCGGTGACATCACTGACAAATCTACAAATCTTGCATAAATGCAGTTTTCTCCGTAGCTGGTTTATTGATTTGCATGTAAACAGACTCATTTTCAATGTAAGACTCATATGCCCCAACAAAGACAAAGCTGTTTATGGTCCATAACCTGATGAGATGTATTTTTCTAGTAATCCAGTTTTTAATTAAAGTTTAACTCATGTGCTGTTGCTTAAGGGAATGATGGTTTTTCTCTTAAGCAGACAGTGATGAACCAGCGAGCACACATCTGAACATGCAGCGCGAGACACAAACACAATTTGCCAATCCATTAACATGATAATGATTCTTTTGACAGTTATGTCCCTAATTATCATTTAATGGCACTAAAAAGCAACTTGGAATGAAAGTGTTTGTTCATTGAAGAGATGCATTTATCATGCAGAGAGTTTTCAGACATTGCATTGGCTTTTAATAATACAAATGCTGCCAGGACATTCTATGAGTTGTCAATTTTTGAGTCGCACTAATTTATTTTGAACAAATCTAATGAAAAACTATGCGTTTCCTCCTTTATAATGAGAAAGGGTACTTAATGATTTTTCTGTATTAAAAAGAATCCTTTAAAATGTTTGTTTATCCCAGAATGAAATTGTTGTTAATTACTCACCCTTGTGTCGTTTCAATCCCGTAAGACCTTCATTCATCTTTATAACACGAGGAAAGATATTTTTAATGAAATCCGAGAGCTTTCTGAGTCCCCATAGACATCAACTCACAACTTTCAAGGTGTGCAGCCCATTTTCATGAAATGCATATAGAGCTGGGTAACACAAGATATTCGGGCTGAATTTGGGCCGATTTTCTCTCTTACGACAATCCTAGGTAGAGTCCCGATCATCTTCGTATTTGCACCAATTATCTTAACAGATTTTCCTGTGGTGTGTGGTGCTTTAAGAGCGTCTTTAAGAGCAGTTGTGTGGTGCAAGCCCAAAGGACAAACGCACACAAACACTGTAGATGGCATGTGAAACGAAACGATACCCGATCAGAAAGCGAGCAGATGAAAGATAAAACCAGAGATGTAAGAAAGCAGTCCGTTGTATTAATGACATTTCTCGTTATTTCCCATGTTTGTTTACATGTTTGTGAAGTCACGTTTGGACGAGAGAAACATCGTGAGATCTACGTGACATTTCCTGTGTTCTCAGCTGAGACTCTCATTGTTTGTAAAGTTAATGGTGCACGGTGTGCTGTCATGATCACATATTGCCAGTCTACACACTATAGGAACAAACGTGTTAAATCGTCGATTTATTTCATCATGTTTATGGTCTCGCACATTTTGAAAATCTGATAAGATTTAAAAAATATTTTGGTGTGTACCCGGCTCAAATAGCACGCAATGTGAAAAGTTGTGCAATACATACAGCAAATTCAAATTTTGCATGCATATGATACGCCAGTCCTTTCCTGTTCACTTAATATGGCACATCTTTTCATGTTATTTTATGTATTGGTTTCTTTTTTGTAGTTTTTTTACCATTGTCGTTTGCAAGTCTTTTGTTTGCTCAGCTGTCAATCAATCCATCTCGCATACGGCCCCTCTAAACAACAAGTGTCTTACAATTTCTAAATCAATATATTGTTTTATGTGAATGAGTAGGCAGAATGATTTTCACTCTAGACCACTAGATTCTGTTTAGAAAAGTCTTGTTAAAACATGTTTAGTATGGGTTTTGTGGACTTATATCAGCGACTTGAAAATTTTGCTTTTTTAAAAACCATGCATTAACATTATTCTCTCAAAAATACAAACATGTACATACATGTTATGAGACACTTGCCATGAATATGTTTAGAGCATCTGAAAAAAGACCAAATGTAAGAGCATGTCACAACCTCTGCCAGTGTCCCAAAATGGTCGGACCCCAGAGGGTTAAGGAAAGAACAACTTTTTGTTACATGAAATGACATCCAAACCCCATTCTAACCCCAAGTCATAGCGACCATGGTTTAAAAATGGACAAAAACATGAAAAAACCTATTTATTAAATAACATCCTAAAGCAAATCCAAAATCTAAAGGGCGATTTATAGTCGTGCGTAGGTCCTACGGCGTAGCAGCGACGGCGTAGGTTCCGCGTCGGTTTTCATTTATACTTGTGCGTCGCCGTCCGCGTCGACGTGCAAACACACGCGAAACCGCTGGTTGGCAGTAATCACGCGTGTAACCACAGTAGCAGCAGAAGTCGTCACAGAAGAAGAAGCTAAGCAAGTAAACCCACAAACGAAGAAGAAATAGCAACTTGTTGTGTATAATTTGAGAAGACCAGCAATGATGGAAGTAAATAAACAGCGACTTATGTTTCAGTTTGAGTTAAATCACTCCTCAACTTGGCTCACCTTTGTTTTCACCGTCTCAAACGGAAATACCTATGACGCAGTTTTTTTACCTGACGGGAGGGGTTCTGGTGGACCAATCACAGCGCTTACGGTCCGCGTAGAGCCGACGCGCTGTTAGAAATTTTGTGAGGTGCGAGTCAGGCTACGCAGAGCTACGCACAGGCTACGGATAGCCTACGCCGTAGCTACGCCGTAGGACCTACGCACGACTATAAATCGCCCTTAACCCCAAACCCAAGCGACAATGGTTGAAACCAGTCAATTTTTTTATTATTGAGATAAATAAATAAGATAAATAAATACGCTTTCCATTCATGTGGTTTGTTAGATAGTGTCAGAGACTGACTTCATGAGCACAAAAACATTCCGTTTCGCTTCATAAAATTCATGAAGATTAAACCGCTGTAGTGACATTGACTATTTTATCAATGACTTTTGTGAGCCTTGAAAGTTGTGAGTTGTGTTGTCAGATATCTCTTAGATTTATTCAAAAATATCTTCATTTTGTTTGTACGGGTGTGAAACGACATGAGGGTGAGTAATTAATGACAAAATTGTATTCTGGCATGAACGAATGCTTTAAATTCATTAAACTTTCCCATGGGCGTCGGAAGCCAAATAAATGTGGGTGGGTCCAAAACAGTTACTGGAGTAGATCCAATTTTCTTGTATTCTGGTGCCTTTTAATTAAACAATTGCTTTTATAGCCTACAAACTTTGTTTACCTTGTTTTGTTGTCACGGCCCAGAGTGCATGGCAGGCGAAAGTAGTGAAATGAAATTTATATGGACTCTAAATGAGGCAAGTGGATTTAAGGAAGCAGCAGCGTGGACGTCAAGGCTGCAGCTAAAATGCAGAACGGAGTTTGATTTATTATGGCATTCTTCTAGTGGAATGGATTTGCGCTCTGACAAGTGAACAGAAATATGTGCTAAATTAGAAAAAAAGGTGAGTGGGTCCAATATCGTGGGTCTTGTCCCACCCACATATATTGGTTACGACGCCCCTGAACTGTCCTGAGATGGTTTGGTTTCATGAACGACAATGAATAATGTATATTGTACTAAAGGTCATTGGCTCTTTAGTTTTAACCTTTGCATTATTAATGCATTAGATGTAATCTACAGAAGTACAGTATGTGCATTACTGAGACCTGATGATGCAGAGATGCATATGAATAAAACATATAGCTGAGGAATTGCATTGCAAAAAAAAAACTTTCTTAATTAGTATTTTTGTCTTGTTTTCAGCACAAATATCTAAAAATACTTAAATTAAGATGCATTTTCTTGACAAGCAAAATGACCCAAGAAAATAAGTCTAGTTTTTAGACCAAGAATATCAAATTAAGTTATTTTGTGCATAAAACAAGCAAAATGTTCAATATTTTTTTGCTTACCCCATTGGCAGATTTTTTTTGCTTGGTTTATGCGAAAAATCACTTAAATTTGATATTTTTGGCTTATTTTCTTGGGTCGTTTTGCTTATGAAGAAATGCATCTTAATTCAAGTATTTTTAGATATTTTTACTGAAAACAAGACAAAAATACTAAGAATTTTTGGTAACACTTTAGTATGGGGAACACTTATTGATTATTAATTATGACTTTTGCCTTAGTAAACTCCCAATTTACTGCTAATTAATAGCTAATAAGGTAGTTGTTGTAGACGTTAGGTTTAGGTATTGGATTGGGTTAAGGGATGTAAAATATGGTCATGCAGAACAAGGCATTAATATGTCCTTTATAAGCACTAATAAACCGCTAATATGTGGGCTAATAAGACACTAGTTAAAAGTGAGAAATGGTCCCTATACCAAAGTGTTACCGAATTTTTTTTCTTGAAAATATTTTTTTTGCAGTGCAGTACATTTGTTGTGATGGACTTCGCATCGAGCGCCTTTGAAAAAGGAAGTCACAGGCCACCACTGTCTAGTTTGAAAAACATACATTTTTGTTTGTTAAAACAAGCGAAAAAATCTGCTAATGAGGTAAGAAAAAAAGGCTTTTAACTTTTTCTTAAACACTTAATTCAAGAAAAAAATCAAGAAAAAAATGTCTTATACCATTGGCAAATCTTTTTGCTTGTTTTAAGCACAAATTGAATAATTTTATCTAAACACTATAGACTTTCTTAAGCCATTTCGCTCATTTAAATCTTGATTTTAAAAAATTAGATATTTGTACTGAAAACAAGACAAAAATACTAGGTTTTTGCAGAGTACAGTACAAATTTAATTAGTGTTAAAAACATTAGTTTATTAACATGTACATTCATTAACTTTAATGAAATAAATGAAATCAAAGTAAATGAAACCTCAATGAATTCACCCTTAAATCGATGAATGCTATTTACCATTATTTAAACGGATGTGTGTCTCAGATGATAAACTCTCGATCATTGAGCTAATCGTCTGAAGACAGATGCAGGTTTATATTCTCTTGAGAAACCCTGTGTTTAGCTGCTGTGTGTTTAATAGGCGTATAAGCTCTATAAATACATACAGTAATATACAGACGATGTTTATATTCATCTGTCATCCTGCAGCTGTACATGTATGTGACTATAACGCTGTGTTTTACCGCAGTAAAGGTCACATGATGACTGCAGTTTCAGCATCATTCTGGTAACTCCTGTGTGTGCACTTCTGGATTAATGAGCCACAGTTAAACCCTCCTGTAGTAAAGAAGATGAATGTACAAACCAGGCAAAATCAAAGACTTCCAGGTTAGTCAACCCAGTACTGGTTCAGTCTACAATAAATAAGAAATTAAACATTAAATGTCTTAATGGATAACTAAAATGAATCTGTATACTGAAGATTGAAGAACTCTAGCTTATAAATGACAATGAAATTCGATTTCCTTGTGATGTCACTTGATCACACATACTGTACATTACAAATTCATCTGCACTACCTGCTCAAAATTTATTTTAAAAAATATGCCACGTCTTATATTCACATACACACTCACAGGAATGTAAACATATGTAAAATTAATATGAAAGAGACGTGTATTGGATCGCTTGGATAACAGATATTATTTTTCTTAATATTTCAGTCATATAAGATTAAAGTCCTATCCACTTGAAAGATGCAATACAGATAATGCTAAAATCACAATTATATTTCTGACCAACAATAACTTAACTTTTGTTTCGTAAGCTCAAAATGCACTTAAACACCTTTTATTGAAGTCATTTCAGCTACTGCGCATGTGCACAAGTTGGCAACCACAGAAACACAGTTCTTGTCAATGGATAATTTTTTTAACTGGAAGGTGGGACTTCTGTCACCAAAGTGGCCGTTGCATAGCGTTGCACTGTCCCTATTTATAGTAATAGCAGTGCCCAATCTTGTGCCAATTATTTTTATATTGCAGAATGATAGTTATGATATTGCACATTAGTAGATGATAATGGACCGCTGTGTCTATATGAGATGTTGTAATGGCTTTGAGATAAAAACTGTTGCCAAGGATGTGGGTGATGTTCAGGGTGTGGCTTTGGTTATGCAGAGGGGATTCTAGGAGTTTTATTACCGTCTTGTTAATATTCTGCAATCTCAAATAACTTTTTTGGTAAACTTTAGGCAACAATTTATAGTATGTGAACACTGTGTATTTTGGATTTTTTATAAATCATTCTGCACTACGGGTATTGGCCTCGTACACACTGCAAACTTTGTGCAACCACAGGGACACTTCACTTTTTTTGAAAATATGCTCATTTTCCAGCTCCCCTAGAGTTAAATACATGTATTAGATTTTTACCCGTTTTGGAATCCATTCAGCTGATCTCTGGGTCTGGCAGTTCCACTTTTAGCATAGCTTAGCACAATCCATTGAATCTGATTAGACCATTAGCATCATGCTCAAAAATAACCAAAACGTTTCAATATTTTTCCTATTAAAACTTGATTTTATCAATTTTTATTCCACGTTTATACAAGCGTTTTGGGGGGGAAATCTGCATTCATATGGTGACCTTCTTCCTTGTTCTCCCAGGTCTCATCCAAAGCCGTCTGGTTTGCCTCCGACGAATACGTTGGTCAGACGTATGGAAATATTCCGACATGTTTGTTATTTTCCTGAACTGGCGCATGCCTGTGACGTAAACGCTTATGTGACGAGAGCCACCGTGAGCAGACTTTTGCGTATTACCCTTTAGATGGGAATTTGACGGTAGAGCGTTTTTAAGATTTCCACTCTGGAGCGTGGTTTCACTTTTTTGCGATTTTAAGCCTCAAAACACTTTGGGCGTGTAAACAAAAGGCACATCCGATAAAATATTTTACGTTTTCACCCTTGAACGTTCTCGTGTAAACAGGGCCTAAGACAGACGGAAAATTAAAATGTTGTGATTTTTTTTGTGATATGTCTAGAAACTATACTCTCATTCTGGCGTAATAATCAAGGACTTTGCTGCTGTAACATGGCTGCAGGAGGCGCAATGATATTACGCAGCAGCCAAAAATAGTCCTCTGCCCTTGAAAGGTACCAAGGGGACTATTTTCGGGCAGTGTGTAATAGCATTGCGCCTCCTGCAGCCATGCTATGCTAAAAGTGGTACCGCCAGACCCAGAGATCAGCTGAATGGATTCCGGTAAAAATCAAATGTTAAACTCTATGAGAGCTGGAAAATGAGCAGATTTTCAAAAAAAGTGCATTGTCCCTTTAAATGCTGGAGTGAATCTTCAAATGAATGTTCCATGTTTGTACGGAAAAAAAGACTCACTCCCAAAAATGTGATGATTGACACATAGATAACCATACCAACCTTCTGCCGTCTCGCGTGCTTATCATTCACAGCTTTTGACTTAAAGGGACAATAAGTAGGATTTTCCCCCATCTAGTGGTGAAATTGTATTTTACATTCAAACGAATAGTGCTCTCTAGCGCCTCGCTTTTCCAAATGCGTGTTGCAACTACGGTAGAAAAGTCAGATCACTGGCAGAGGTCATTTGACACCAACGAGGACATATTTATGAATAAAGACATACATTTTGATTAATAAAACACTTAAAACCCTACTTACTATCCCTTTAAGTGTTATGTTTTGCAATAAACCTCCGTGTTGGCATTGTGCGTTGTACGCATTTGTGAGGCTGCTCCATAGACAGATTGTGGTCTTGCAGTGTTGCCAGGTCCTCGTCTTTTTCGTACTTGCATACCGTTGTGGCACTTAACCGTTAATGGCTTTTAACTAACAAATTGATACGTTTTTCGTGTTATTAAAGTGAGAAGTTGCCGATCCCAATATTTTTACATTTGAAGTAAAGCATTTGGGTTTTTTTGTTTGGTGTTTATCATTGGATTTTTCTTGTTCATTGTTTTTCTCTGTGTAAGATAGTTAGTAAACGTTCGCCTCTTTGTCACTTTTTCTGGACCGTGCATACAGAAGACTTGTTCCCCTTCTAGGCATTTATTTTTTCAGAAGAAAGACCTGTCATGTCCATGATGCACGTTTAATCAACAACTAGTTGTTCAGTTGGGTTATATACAAACTATGCAGAGTTTCTGTAAATGCGGTTATCACTTCTTGTATTTCGCCAGAGTTAATTTGTTTGTAGAATGCGGTTGTCACTTCCGAAAACTGTGTGTGTACAGAACAGGATTAAGCATTAACAGATGAAGTGCCAACTGAATTTACAGTATACACATGTGTACATTGTCTGACCTGACACACTGATCTATTTCACTTGTGTTTTCTGTATTAAATACAATTTGTAGCTAAATATAATCCACATACTGTAGAACGAAACCTTATTGATTGATTTTTGTACATCATCACAATGACCCATTTCCAAGAGATATTTCCCCCAAATTTGTCACTATAAAGGGATTGTAGAAATCCATGTGACTTCTAAAGGCGTAAAGTGATGACCAGACAAAAAGTTTTTTATTCACTTAAAAATCTCCTCTTAGCCAAAACTCACATTATAGTTTTGTGCAGAGTTTAAATCAGCTTGATGATGAGTAAAGATGACAGAATTGTTTCTTTTCGCTTCCTGCTGATGTCCTTTAGACTTCAATTTATTAATGCGTATGTTGCTGTAAACCTTTTCATTTACTGTATTTACGAGCGGTGTGACCTGCGGCACCGACTGCTCTGTTCCACCAGACTTCATCACTGATTACCCAGCATGCATTGCCCTCAAACCCTCATTACAGCAATATAACAGCTCCTTTCCCAACCTTGTAGGAAAGACAGTCAATCAGCCACAGAATATACATCAACATGAAAGAGCGTTCGGCCCGCTGGCAACCGGTGGAAAGTCCTGCCTGATTTTATTAATTCTCCTGTTAGAGGTGAAAATGTCAGCTGAGAAACAAAAGATCAATGTGTTTAAACTCATTGTTGGGTTAAAAATAACCCAGCACTTTTTATAAGTTGTAGAAATCATATTGTACAGGTTTAACCAATATGGTGTGAAACAAAAAATTGAAAATTAAAGGTTGATGTATGGATTTATTTTATATCATGAAATAGTTCATGCATTAATGAGATGTTTGATGACACAAGGTCAAAGCAAAAGCTTTTCTTTCTCTCAGAAAAACACGTTTGTCTTGCCTCTTGTTTACTTTAGTTTTGCGTTTCATGTGGAGCTGCTAAAGTCAAGCTGGTTTGACATCATTAAAACCTGAAATTTCACAACGTGTTTTGTGCTGTAAATCTGGAGTGATAGCTGAAAATGAGATTGAACGACACCTCCAGGCTTTATGCTCCTCTTGTTTAGAGATGGAGATAAGTCAAGTTTAATGTCGTTAGAGGACACATGTGTTTATCACTCAGTGTTTGTGTTTGTTTATGTTGTGCAACTTCACCTTGAGAATAAGAAGTCTCTCATTAATGCTGAATCACAGTCAGATCTAAAGTACGATATCGCTCAGGGCAGATTCATTTACATCTCTGTTTTTTCTTCAGCAGTTTGCCCATAAACATCTCAATAACCTTCATCTCTCAGGACATTACCCAGCATTAAAGCTTTATCAGTAGAGAGGTAAAATGTCTTTTCTCTTCACAAGGCATTACAGTTATGGCTGTTGGTTATGTCTCATTTATCAAACGTGTTGTTTCTATTTACAGCAACACACACACACACACACACAAAACTGTGAGGGCTTTCCAGAGGTTTAACTTGCTCAAGGTCACAAAGATTAAAAGGTTTTTAACTTAACACACTCTCTTAAAGCAATGTTTGTAGTTCCTAGAAGTAAAAAAATGTGAATGCATTGCATTATGAATGACATCTTTTCAGATGAAGCCAAGTGTGAAACCCAGCTAGGGGACTCTAATGCAGGGTTCACACCAGACGCGGTAGAGGCGGCAAGCGCGAGTGATTTACATGTTAAGTCAATGCAAAGACGCGATTAGGCATTCTGCGGCACTGTGCATGCGGTAAGCGCGGTGCGAATGGCGCGGAACGCGCGGAAGGTGCGGCAAAAAACACGAGTTGAAATATCTGAACTTTGCCGGAATTCTGCCCCGCCTTAACCAATCAGGACCTTGCTGAAGAAGTGATGTGATTACAGGAAGCGAGCAGAGTCCGCGTGAATGTCTCGAATGACTAGAATTTCACACGCTGCTTTCACGCGCGAATGAAGCGAGTGAACTCAAATGTTCAAACATCCAACTATGCGCGAATAGCACGTCTTTGCCGCCTCTACCGTGGCTGGTGGGAATGCACCATAATGCAGGGTTCACACCAGATGCAGAGGAGGCAAGGGTGAGTGATTTACATGTAAAGTCAGTGCATAGACGTGATTAGGCGTTCTGCGGCGTGGTACTCGTGAATGGCATGGAATGCACAGATGGTGCGGAACGTGCGAAAGGAGTGTTGCCACGGGAAACGCGAGAGTTGAAAAATCTGAATGTCGGCTGATTTCCACGCCGCATTAACTAATCAGGACCTTGCTGTAGTAGTGACGTGATTACAGGAAGCGAGCGGAGTCTCAGCGGAGTCTCAGCGGAGTTGCAGAAGCCCCTCCAATGACGTGAATGTCTGTGTTAATGTCTTGAATGACTGAGTTTACACGCTTCATTTGCGCATGAAAACCACGTGTAAACTCAGATGTTCAAGTGTCCAACTATGCGCGAATAGCGTGTTTTTGCCGCCTCTACCGTGGGTGGTGTGAATCCACCATTTTGCAAAGTACACATCAAATGCGGGGCATCAGGTTACTCGCTCTAGATTACTTGTGGAATTTAGCTTCGTGTCATGCAAATTTTTTGCTCGAGATCAATATTTTCAACTTGGGTGAAGACGCGTTTGAGGCTCATTTCTCCACGCGAGGACGTGTCTGATTGCGTCTTTGCATTGACTTTGTATTTAATCTTGTATGCAAATCGTTGAACTCGCATCTGGCGCTTTTCCATTGCATAGTACCCCACGGTTTAGTTTAGTTTGGGTCGGGTCAGCTCACCTCACTTTGGCGTGGTTAGCTTTTCCATCAAGTTTAGTATCACTTCGGAGTGGGAGGGATTATAGGCGTGTCGTTATATTTACGCTGCCTACTGCTGTGACATCATACACGTGAGAGCGTTGTTGTACATTCCCATACATTCATTTATTTCTCAGTCTGCCACAAAATTAAAATTGGCCACCACAAATAGATGTTTGCACATCGCGTTTATAACTACCTCTGTCTCACATGACAGTTTCTGTTCAAACACCCGTGGCGTCAGTCGACGACGCTCCGTTGAGCCTCATTCAAATTGCATTAAGCATATATAATACGGACGTGCACGTCGCGAATGTGCCGCCACAAACTGCAAGTCTGGAAAAAACTGTTATGGTGTCCCGGATTCTCAACCTGCGGATGTTTTTCATCGCTAAAAGGGTGTTTGGAAACTTATAGCAGAACACAGATAACAACATGTTTGCTTGAGACAGCGCAAGCTAGCAGTAAGCTAAAGCTAATATTTACATTATAGCGATGACGTGACGATTCTCTCAGACCAATCAGTGATCTACAGTGTTTTCGCGTCACGTTTGGTATCAGCTCGGGTCGCTTGGAACCCCAACCGAGGTGGTACGAAAAAAGTATCGGGTACTATGTACTGCACCCAATGGAAAAGCTCCCAAAAGTAAGCTGACCCGACCCAAACTAAACTAAACCGTGGGGTACTATGCAATGGAAAAGCGCCATAAGGCTACGTTCACACTACAGGCAAAACGTTTTTGCCAAAATGTCACCCATATCTGATTTTCTTATGACAGTCTGAACAGCACAATATTTTTCAAATCAGACCCAGCCCACTTTCATATGTGACCAGTCACGGAAAGTAGGGACACAAGTCGGCAGCGCAAGTTTCGAGATAATGAGCAACAAAGTGTTTATTTTCAAAATTTGTGATATGGTCCTAAATTGGATACATATCTGATGTATCACAATGTGACTTCAGACTGAACAGCAATGCCACATTTCTTCCGACTTTTATGTCATTGAAATGCAACAGATGTCAATTCTGTGCTGGAGGAGGTAGGAAGATAATGTCGTGACTTTTTCTGCTCATGCAGGTCATTTCAGGGCCGTATACGGTTCACACATGAGACTGATGGCAGTCGCATTTAAATAATAATGTGAACAACAGTGCAAGAAAATGTAGAACTGAGCATTAAGAGTTGCAGTGTCAACTAATCCTAAGAATCAAAAAAGACTGAAAAAATTAAATTAGCTTTAAAATACGTAAATAAATATTTAAAATATGTTAACTAGCACAAGTTGACTTTAGGTAACGTACTGTATTGAATATAGGTGTGAAGAAGGATAGGAGTTGTCTGAGGATAGTCTGTAAAGTTTATCTGGATTGTTCTGTGTCATTAGCAGAACTTTAGATCAGATACATGTCTGATAAAATCGCAGAATGAATGTGAACACAAACCGCAGGGCTGAACTGGAGATAAGTGTGTATTAAAGCAGATCAAAGCCATGCCCATGAATGTTTTCTAAAGATGAACCCTAAGGGGTTTGGCTTAAACATAGACCCTTTAAATCTGATTTTATACAGACAAATAAACGCCTCCTTTAACATCAGAGATGAAATGTTAGATATAAATACAGTTCAATGCCTAAAAGTTGAATCCATTAATATAATGTTAATCTCAGGTGTTGTCTATGTAGGGCGTTCCACATGATCAGAGGCGTCATGCCCATTCAAACTGAGAGGGCACGTGCCCCCTTGTTTTTTTTGTTTTTTTTTAGCCAAATGGATTTTGCATGCAACCTCAAAATCAACGAAGCGTCTATTAATCTGTTATTTGACTTTTAATCTGTTTAATATGCACAATATTATCAATTACTCACTGCATCCTTGTCACTTTTCGTCTGCTCTCGAAACTGCTAGCTTAAAAACTTGTGTTACATTTAGAGGTTCTGCAGTCATGAGAAGAGATACAACAGTATAGCTGTTTTTTGAATGACAAAATGAACATGGCGCTGAGAAACCAGACAAATATCCAAGTCTGCAGTTTTCTGCATAGCTGATTTATTGATTTGCATGTAAACATGTTTCTATACTAAGCAGATTTTTGATATATATCCACTTATTCTGTGCATGTGCACTCATTGTGACGGCTTCATCATAATATTAAATAAGAGAGACGGTCCATATCTCTGTCTAGTTAACACCCTCTGTCATGTGTGAAATATATGATCTCATTTGTAGGAGTGAATAGATTTTGTTCCTCACACATTACGGCTCTGTTCTGTTCCTGCTTGTCTGAACTGGAAGTGACCCGACTGTTCACACTGCTTTATAAAAGTGATTTGATTTTCACATCTGAGATTTAGGACCGACTGTCATCTGAGAGTCGCTCTATTTATAGACACACAAAACACATTCATGATGACATCTGGGTGTGATGCAGTGAAACATCTGTTTTATTCATATTCATACACAAGACAATACACTTTATTTATTTATTTTTGCTGCCTTCAATTTTGACTTTACAAGTCTTATATTTTTTAACGAATCCAGTCGCGTATAAATAGCATGAAGTGTGAAAATCATGCAATACATGTATGATATGCCAGTCCTTCTCATTTACTTAAACGGCACATCTTTTCTGTCGTTTTATTAATTGGTTTCTCAATTTTTTATTTTTATTTTTTACCCTTTTTTGCTTTGGGTTTAGGGTTAGTACAACTTTTTGTTATATAAAAATGACATCCTAATGCAAACCCCAATTCTAACCCCAACTCTAGCGACCGTGGCTTAAATATAAACAAAAACATGGAGAAACAAATAACCTCATTAAGCAAATCTGAAATCTAACCCTAAACCCAAGCGAAAATGGTATAAAAAACTGAAAAAAAAAAAAATGGAGAAAACAATAAAAAATAACAAAAAAGCTCTGTTTAAATAAATAGGATGGACTGGCGTTTCATATGCCCGCCAAATTGGGGTATGTACTGCACAATTTTTACACTTCGTGCCATTTATACGCATCTACATGAGACTGGTTAGGAACTAACTTATTATTAGTTTTACATTATTTTATTTAAATTTATTTTTACAAGTTACAGCCATAAATTAATAAAAATATGAAATTATAATGACTTCTGAAGCCAGTTGGATTTTTTAAAATAATTTATAGATTACCTAAAAAAACTTACTTCAGTTGGTAACACCTAAAAAGTTGGTAAAATTTTATGTAAAATATTTAGGGTGAAAAAACTTTTAATAAAAAGTTTTACTTATTTTATATTATATATAAAGTCAGAAAAGTTACGTTTTAAAAATTAATAAACTTTCTATTTTTAGGTATTACCAAATGAAGAAATTTTTTGAGTTGATCCAACTTTTGCGTTTTATGGGAGCGAGCGACTGATGAACGTGACCCATGCCAAATGCCGCCAAGCTCACAAAAATTGGTTTGTTTATATGTTATTTTTAATATGATATGCATGTAATATTTTACCTGAGTTAAACAATCTTGCAGAAATTAAATTTCATGCATGGGTTATTAATTGGCCATTACATAACTCTGACTTAGGGCGTTTTCACATTAGCACTTTTGGTGCGCACCCGGGTTCGATTGACATCAGAGTTCGGTACATTTGGATGATGTGAACGCTGTCTTCCGAACTCGGGTGCGCACCCGCGAAACGTACTCGAGTCCGCTTAAAAAGGGTGGTCTGGGGTCCGGTTCATGTGAACTCCAGATCGGTTCGCTGCTAATGTGAGTGCAATCATACCAAATCGCGGAAGTGAACCACTGTTAATTACGTATTATATGGAATTTCCCACCAAAACAGACGTGTGTTTGTGTGCGTGCACTTACCTTGACAACAAAATGCATAGAATGGTTGCTTGACTTTTTTTCTTATTTTTTTTAAACCTTTGGTTTTGTTTTCAAAGAAATAATACAGAAACGCACTTGCGTCTGTCTGCCCCAAACATAGTCGTTTTGATGACAACGGGCTGTCCACCGACGTCAATTTTGCGGAGGCATTCAGAAATCATCGCTGCGTCCCAAATCGCCTACTTCCATACTATATAGTAGGCAAAGAGTACGAGAAGTAGTGCTTTTCGCCTACTATATAGTATGGAATTATGCGGTTTGGGACGCAGCCCATCTCTTGTCGTCTTCTCGTTTACAGCGGTTACCAAGCAACATGAGAACGCGCCGGCTGCAGCTTGATGATGCAAACGTACCACGGATCGGATGCAAAAATAATATGTGAACACAGTCCATGGGGGCATGGGGAGGGGGGAGCAATCGAACTCGGGTTCGGACCAGGCAATCACACCAAATGTGAAACCGTCCTTAAATTCTTTTTTTTTTAAATGTTAATGTTTTGCTCATATTTTAGATTAAAAATTCTTTAATGTCACATGCTCATCATGAGACACATGTTTTTTAACATCTCAGGTGATTGGCTTAAACAATTTCACTGTGAAAACCGAGGGCTGTGAGCAGGTCTTGTTTTCCAGCTGAGCATTGAGATGACTGTGAAGCTTGTGGATGCTCTCTCCAAATATTATACACTTGGTTTTGATTGCAGAAAATCTGCCTGTCTAAACAAGGTCTGAATCTGTTCTCAGGTCAGCAGTCTAACAGCGCTGCGTCTTATTTCATCTTCTCAGCAGGACCTGGACACCTCAGGGTCCTGTTACCCATAGCCAGCACAGCATGAAGGAGAGAGAGAGGATCTCCTAAAGGCTCTCTCTCTCTCTCTCTCTCTCTCTCTCAGTCTGCTGGTAGTCACTAATATAAGTCAGTCATGTTCTTTCTCAGCCAATAGGAACGTTCATCATCTGCCTCGCTCGCTCATTTTCAAGAGCCATTAACTTTTGTTGCAATACGCAAGTTTCTGGCCGCAATAAAAAAACGCATTAAACATGCATGACGTGTAATTCTTTTCGTTTTGAGCAGCGAGTTGGAAACGGAGAACATGAGGCATCGCAATGTGTTCTGACTCACAGAAGCAGAGATTTGTTTCAGCGTCTGAGCAAAAGGGAATGGCTGGCAGCTTAAACAACACGTTTATGGTCATTTTCCTAATGTGCCAGGCAGATGGGTCACGTTCATCAGTCGCTCGCTCCCGGCGTACAAACCAGACAGTCTGTATACAGGGAGAATTATCTTTGTTTCTCTTTGAATTACACGAGATGGGGGGGTTGTTTTTTTTGGGGGGAGGCTGTTTGTTTGTCGTGCCCTACTTTAATAACTAGCCTATACTATTCTGTTTGCACAACAGCCCACTGGGAAGTTTCTCTTGAAAAATCGACCAAATTTGATTCTTTCTTCTTCGTCATTTCCATGTTTTCCCACTCTTATTTTTTTAAGTAGCATTGTATTTTTATTCAGTGCACCAATTTTACTTCAAGAGTCCTTGAGATGCTGAATGTTTGTCATGTGTTGAGCCTCGAGAGCCCTGGTGGATTGGATTGTTTTTCGCAGAAGTGGCTGTTTCACAGCTATGGAGACTAAATCAAGTTTTCTGTTGTTTGTATTTGTGACTTTGTATCACATGTTTCTTCTGATTCGATTATTGACGTACAGCAGTATTACTGTTAATAGCATTCTGCCAATAATTTGCTCTTTTTGCTGAGGATTGTTTAAGTTCATGTGACCAGATTTAAGATCTTGAAGCACGTTTAAGGGCGTTTTCACATTAGCACTTTTGGTGCGCACCCGTGTTCGATAGACATCAGACTTTGTTACATTTGGATGATGTGAACGCTGTCTTCCGAAATCGGGTGCGCACCCGCGAAACGTACTCGAGTCCGCTTAAAAAGGGTGGTCTGGGGTTCGTTTCATGTGAACTCCAGATCGGTTCGCTGTTAATGTGAGTGCAATCGTACCAAATCGTGGAAGTGAACCACTGTTAATTACGTATTATATGTAATGTCCCACCAAAACAGACGTGTGTGTTTGTGTGCGTGCACTTACCTTGACAACAAAATGCATAGAATGCTTGCTTGACAATGTTCTTATTTTTTTAAACCTTTGGTTTTGTTTTCAAAGAAATAATACAGAAACGCACTTGCGTCTGTCTGCCCCAAACATACTAAAGTCGTTTTGATGACAACGGTCTGTCCGCCAACGTCAATTTTTGCGGAGGCATTCAGAAATCATCTCTCTGCTTGAAGTTCGTCAATCACGCTTGTCGTCTTCTCGTTTACAGCGGTTGCCAAGCAACATGAGAACGCGCGGGCTGCAGCTTGATGATGCAAGCGTAGTGCGGTTCGGATGCAAAAATAATATGTGAACACAGTCCATGGGGGCATGGGGAGGGGGGAGCAATCGAACTCGGGTTCTGACCAGGCAATCGCACCAAATGTGAAACCGTCCTAAGATTCTAAAGGGCTGTTCACATTATAACGATAACTATAACGTTAACTTTAACGATAAATATATTAGCGTCCACATTATAACGATGACTTTATCGTCGCTGCCCGATGAACTCACGTATGTAAAAAAAAAAACGTATTTCAAAAGCAGTTGAATGTAGTGTTGTCATACTTGGTACGGCATCTTTACAAGTAACCAAATCCTTGCCAGTGTAATAATATAAACCACATTTGTCCAAAATTGAGTTTAAATGGACACACGTGCATATTTTACAGTAACGGTGGTCGATACGCGTTCTTCCGATCATTTATTAGAATGGCCAAGTCGCGTTTCATATTGACAGATGAATACGCTCAGTTTATTAATAGCTTACGTCTTAGTTTATTTAATACGCTTAGTTTATTAAATATTAATTATACATTTATTAAATGTCTCATACAAACTATGATGGGACAATGAATCAACACACTGACATGGTAATGCTAGACAGATACTTTGTTTGCACAGTCCCACCGTAATTTTGTCACTCCTAGACGTACGTCTGGCGTCAGGGGAGAAACGTTTACCTCGATGAAGGAAAGTCATTGTCTCACCAGGCTATGTTTATTCGGCTATCCAGTGATGAAACTTCACGAGACCGGCGAGATGCTTCCACAGGGCAGGAAATACGCGGCGTGATTGACAGCTTTGACACCAAATGGATATACGTGAAAATCAGATGACATGATTTCTCAACTTTTTATTGGCCATTTAGATATGTGAAGCATATTGTATACGGAAATGAACCTGGTCATTCAATTTGTCAAAAAAATCTCAAAATCTGCAAAATGCACATACGTGGTTTTCATCGGACGGCGACGTTATGCTAATTCACTCATACAAATCACTTGCCTTTAATGGCATTAACTAATATTGAATATAACTTGTAATGAAAACTTTTGCAATTGTTTACATGTCTCTGTGTGGGTAATTTTATGTTATGGACCTCAGCGATGAGCTCCACTGCCATTTCAAGTGCGTGTGCACTTGAAGTATAAATAGATTTGATTGGCTGTCAATGGTTTATCGTTCATCAGGTGGAAAAAAATTGCCCAGAAAGTTATACCAACGATATCGTTCATTGTATCATAACCGCCCCCTTTCTGTCGCTTTCCACACATCTCCTATTGAAAATGAACTAGACACTTGGGATTGCTACATACCATGTGAAAAGTCTCAACTTTATTCCTCTACAGGAGAAACATTTTGAATTATAAATCTTATTTACGTTCTTTCCCATGAATGCCAAAAAATAAACGAACTAAAATATGTAAACTAAATCTGTCCTTTGTGCTTTCAATGCATTCCGAAAAGAAATTTTATGACACACGTGGATTTGCCACTTTATTACTAAAGTAAATATTTATTATCGCCGCTCTTGCTCAGACAAAATATCGGAGGCCTGCGGCGTTCATTACAACAGCTTGCTCATAAATATATTTACAGGATTTGCACAGTAAAAATCTTTCTTAATAAGAATTTCCATTTCCCAACAAGCCAATATGATGTGTTATTCTGAAAGCCGTGTCTTATTTCATAACTGTTCCATCTCTATCCCTGTGGAAGTGGATTCATCGGACACTGGGAATGAATGAGAGAGCAGTTTGTTATTGGTTCAGGTCCAAATGGACTCGGATCGATAGGCTGAAGTGTACAGACCTGCATACAGAGATCCTGACACACACTTAACCCCAACACCAAAACATTAATACTCACCTGTCAGGGTCCAGGTCACGTTTCATTGGGCATCAGCTATTTTTATGCATTAGTGTGCATTTATAGTAGTGTTTAATATTCAATTTATCTGTTTTAAACAATAAATTGTCGTTGTCACATAGAGGCTTCTCATTTTCTCTTACCCTCCTTCCGAGAGAGATGTGCAGCATGAATCTCTATGGCAACGGCTGTGACAAAAAATTACCTCCCTCCTGAACATGGAGAAGAGAATGAGGAAAAAATGCTGCGTTCATCACACACGCGCACACACACACTAAGTGACAGAAACATCAGCAAAAGACCTGCATATAATCATCTGCTCTATAATCATGTCTTCATTCAGAAAAGCTGTGATGGCTTTCAGGAAACTGAAGCTAACAGTTAAATAACACGTGTCATTTCAGACACATCAGTCAGTGTGCAGTGGATTGTGGGAGATTTACTGAAACACAAGTAGACACATCTAAGGAGCTTTAGACCAGAACACGAAGGACAACATCCTGTAAAGACAAAGACTTGTTAACTTGTTCATTTCACTTTGAACAAACTGTTGCATAACATACATTTACATCTACAGTAAGTTACAGCTACGAAACAACAGCAATTTTTTCCCTACTGAGCATCTCTATATATCCCAATGGAAACACTTTCTTTATGTTCATATTTATTCATTATTCATAGCATAGCGTCTATTACATTAACTGGCAATTTATGGTCACAGAAAATTTGATCACTTACCGTGACCATGTCACAGAATTTAGCTTTTTTCCGTGTCACTCCCACGGATTTCTTGTGTCATTTTATGTATTGTTTTCTCATTGTTCAAGTCTTTGTCGCTTGGGGTTAGTGTTAGATTTGGGGTTTGCGTTAGGATGTACTTTTATGTTAGCATGTACTTTTATGTATTGGTTTCTACATGTCTTTCTTCTGCTTTTAAAACTATTCTCGCCTGGAGTTGGGGTTAGAGTTGGGGTTTGGGTTAGGATGTCTAAAAATGTAACAGAAAGTGATTCTAACCCCAACCCCAAGCGACAAAGGTAAGAAAATAGGAAAAAACTATGAGAAAACAATACATAAAATGACACGAGAAATCCGTGGGAGTGACACAGAAAAGACATCCATAATCCCATCACGGAAAAAAAATGAATTCCGTGAAACGGTAATGGATAAAGTGATCGAATTTTCTGTGACTATAACACGGATTTTCGTGAGATCAGGTTGGTCATTAAAGGTGCCAAAGAATGCATTTTAATAATTTGTTAAATTGTTCATCTGATATCTACATAGAAGGTAACTTTGTGACCTTATAGACAGTTTCATTGGACGCATGTGCTTACACATTACGCAATTACGCATCTGGTCAGAATTTTACTTCCGTAAAACTTTTTTAAGGCTAAACTGAACTCTTAAACAAATACCTTGTCGAAAATAACAAATGTTTTGGTTTCCTAGATAGTCTACGTGCTGTTTATTTTGCTTGTTATATAAATAAACTACTTTAAAAGGACGTTGTTGTTATTTATTCTTAGCGGAGTTCACCGGAAGTTACGTGTTGACCACGAACACCGCTTGTTTATGTTGTTACTGCTAAAACCATTCATTAAGTTCAAAAATTATCTAGAGACGGTTTTACAACATGTCCATTACAACCTTAGGATTTGCCTTTAGAATGAAATTGTCTATTATTACCTTATTTGAAAGGGTCATGAATAATAATGTTGAGCTCTGCTCTGATTGGCTGTTTCTCAGAGCAGCTCCTTCAGTAGCTTTGTGTGTATGTAAACAGACCTTATGTTTGAGTCTTCAACAGATGAAGATACAGATTTTGAGGAATAATCAATTGTTTGGAGATTGTTAATGGACATTTCTAAGTGGTAAGTTTGTGTTTTTCAGTATGGACCTTCAAAACATAACTGTAACGTCAATAGTAGAACTTCAGCCTACACGCTAGCATATAGCATTAACTAGCATATAGAGCTAACTTAGCAGTCACAACTTTGTTTTTAGCATTGTAACAACATTGTAATTAATAATGTGTAATTTAATGTTGGGGGCGTACATCTCAACCGTGACATCAACAGTCGGTGTTATGTTGAGATTGGCCTGTTTTCCAGCGGTCTTTTGCATACAGGAGGTTTACATAAGAATACAAAAAAACATGTTTGAGGCTCACAATATGTCATTACCATATACAAAACTCTTATTATTCATCTCTGCCTAGATAAATACAGTTTTACATTCTACGCCACCTTTAAGTCCAGACTGCAGAAGTGCATGCTGGGAATCAAATCAGTGGCGTTTTGTGCAAAATAAAATGAGGCGCAGATGACTCCCAGCTTCTTGAGGAGTACATACACAGGTCACGATGGGTAGATGGAGGTGCTCATTTTTATTATAAACTCATTTCTGTGTGTCATTGCCTCAGATATTACCGATAATGTGTCTGACCTCCTCTACTGGTGCTAAATTTCAATCGCTTTCTGAGATTTTTTCCTGGAATATTGCTGTGTTAAACTGCAGTTCTGTGTATTGTGGGTAAAAATGTACATTCTGTGGCATTAAAAATTCATTTTCAAACATAGATTGCATCGAATGTGGTTTAATTCTGGGTTTATGTTTCTCAGGTTTTTAAGTTTCCATAAGATGACGGTGGACTACAGAAACTCACTGTCTGTGATATTTACACTGTAAAGCCCTTTTCACACAGACTTTAGGGAAAATACACAGAAAATGATTCCGGGATTTGTCTCTCCCCATGCACTCCTTTATAGTCTTATCATAAACAAAACAGCACACGCATTTCTCATCATAAATGTAAATCCCTATTTTTAAAGAGCTGAACCATAACTTCATGTTGAGATGACATGCGTACACATTAAAAAAGCGTGTGAATGCACACACAGATTCCAGCAAATCATTGGCAGTGTGACTGAACCAAAAATCACGGACAAATCCCAGACGTATTTCCCGTGTATTTTCCGTAATGTCTGTTTGAAAAGGGCTACACAAAGCTTTCCGGGAATGTTACTAGGTCCTCTTCCTAGGAGTGATCCCAAAACATGTGTTTGTGTTCAAACAGAAGCTCCTCTGGCAATTTTATGGATATTTTCTGGGACAAGTGCTGTGTGAATGAGGTTAAAGTTGCTTTGAATAAATAACACGCAGTTACAGACAAGAAAATCTCTTCTCTGAAGAGACTAAATGTTGCATCAGAGTGACAGAATTTATGATCTTTGTTAAATCTGATGAAACATCTACAGAGGTTTGCTGGGCATGAATGCTAGCAGCTATATTTTAATGTTTTATTGATGCAGAAATCTTTTTTTATCCACCGCTTGCCGTCATTAACATTATGAGTGAATGCTGCAACTGTCACAAAACTCAACAGCTCCGCTGGGTCAAAAGAAAACAATTTCAGAGTTTCAAGAGAAAAATGCCAAAACAATTAAATTCAGTTTGTCAGCGTGAGAAGTCCAAACGACAAAATTCAGAGTTCGATTCTTGACGACAGTAAACAAGATGAGACTTCTTTCACACGTCTAATCTATTTAATCTCATCGCAAATGTGCCAAATCCCTCACTTAAATCGTTTTCACACTTTTCTCCCAGGACATCTGTTATTTTTTGGCTAATGAAATCAGTGGATAATGTATCTATCAATACTCTTCAGCATTTGTGAGGAAAACGGCAAAGTTTGATGCAAATTGAAGCTGAATGTGAGCTTTAAAACCTTTGGCTCAATTTAAATCAGATCAGGTTTATTTAACAGTGTTTCTTTTGTTCGGAGGTGTTGATGTAACACATTTGTGTGGGTCATGACTACGAGTCAGACGAACAAATCCTTTGACCATGGCCGGACTTACCTCGGCCAATAGGGGCCTCCGTGCTTGCTTGCGTTCGTTTGATTTGTTCAGTCGTTTTCATTTTTTATTTTACAGCCTATTGGTTGGTGCAGAATTGTTTGGTGCTGCATTTAATTCGTTAACATATATATGTCAGTCATCTTGGTGCTGAATATGACGCGCTGAGTTTACTGCTTTTGAAACCCATGCAAGTACAATAGCGAATACGCGAAATGCGAGTCATGAATGAGCTTTACAGATAATGAGAAAGAGCAACGCGAAAATGAAGCGCTCAGTATGAAAAAGATTACTAGAGTAGCCTATGGTCTTGTAACTCAGTTTTTTCTTGTTTGTTTGTAATCTTACGTGATACGCCGGTATACGCAGTATATCCACTAGTAATGGTCAAGGATTTCCGTATACCCATTTAAAAAAGCGTGAGGATACTTAACAGTGTGTGACAAACCTTTGACACTTTCATTCATAAATTGACATCTGAATCACTCACCATTCACATGCTGCACTTGCTACTTTGGCGGGTTTAACCTCATATACAGTCGGCTATTTGGTATTTAATGCATTTGACTTCATGCGGCACTGCGCGATCCGATCATCATATGAAATCAATTTATCACGCCGCAAAAGTGACTGTAAAGCAGACGGGTGTTTTCTAGTGGTTCAACAACAGAAAAAACAATTACATCAGAGTACCGCAAGAGCGATTCGAGAAATCACACAGAGAAGTCTGCTTTCTAATCGCTCTCGCGGTACTTTGACATCACCAAGCGGTGTTCGCAGTCTGCAGTTCACGCGACAAACAGTTTCTGTGGAGAAATAAACGAGTGAAGCAGAGCTACGAAACATAACAAAATCCGGAGAGTTAACAACGCACATATGACTATGTCAACATTTAAATCATCAGTCCAGTTTATTACTTCATCTGGAGGTGAGGATTCACTAAATCATGGCCATGTTGATGTCCTGATGCTTTTTGATATAATCCACTAGCTAGCTAGACTAACTTTCCTGTAGTTTCTCTTTCAGCATGTTTGCTTGTGCTTAACAGAATCACAGTTTAAACTTCTGAAAAGTGTTCATTTTTATATCTACGTTCAAGGTTTTAATGTATTACGTTCATATCAGACGCAAAAATTAATTAATGATCATCTTCTCCACTTTGGTTTTTGGTGTCTAATATTACATGATGGTCTTGTCATAATTATTAAATAACATCCTAAAAGCTTTACTTTTTCATTCTTAAACACTGCACCCCTTGTACGCTATTTGCAAAAAAATACACTTGTTGATTATGTTTATAACATTATATGGTGTGTAATAAGGTGAATGTTTATCAAGACTATTATTATTTTCTTAAGCTAAGTCTTACACAATGATTTTAAATGTTGTTATGGGGTATTTTTTAATGTGCATGATTAATTTGAATGTGTGACAGCCCTAAAAATACATGATTTAATTTTAGACTGGGCTTATGTTCTGCTTTAGAGATATAGGGGCAGTTTCCTAGTCAGGTCTTATCCTAGTCCCAGACTAAAATGCATGTTTGATCTGTCTTAATTTAAACACATCTTGCACTGATATATCTTAACATTGTCTCAAGACGCACACCAGTAATGTTTTTTGTAAGGTTTGTTTGTAAAAACTACTTGAATGCCCTAATAATAACCTATAGCAATAGGCCTAGTGCTGGATTAATCTAAACCCTGTGGGGAAACTTCCCTAAAATATAGTTCTATGATATATTTTTTATTTTAGGTTGTTTACTGTATGTGCACTCTCAGAAGATAATTTACACAAGCTGTCACTGGGGTGGTACCCTTTCAAATAGTACACCTTTGTACCTAAAGAGTGCATGTAATGGGAACAAATGTATATATCTGTACCTAAATAGTAAATATTAGGACCCATTTAAAGGGTACCATCCTAGTGACAGCTTTTGTACCTTTTGTTCTGAGAGTGTAGGGCCCAAAATTTATTTAAGCCCAGGGGCCTCCACCCTGGTAAGTCCTGCCCTGCCTTTGACATTCTAAAGCGATCGTATATCATGAGAAATTACATTTTTCTTGATCCTTTGTGCTATGAAAACATTCTGCGATTTTCACACGTCAAAACCTCCTCCTCGGTCAAAGGCATTTATTTATTTCATAATATCAGAAGCACGTTAAAAACATCATGTCCCACATTTAACCAGAACAGTTGTCTTCTTTTCGATGCACAATCCTGCCTGCTATCAATCTAAATGTAATTTCAGAGCTGCTGTTTCACGCTGTGTGGTCTGATGTGGGGTAATTTACAAAAATATCTTACAAACATAGTATGAACTGTGCTTTTTCTCGTCAGTCAGAAATAATGTGAAAACTATTTCTTTTTGTTTTTCATTAAAATCATTAATTTCATTTAAATCTTACAAATGTTTATAAGTTCAGCATTGCGTTATTAGTTGGATTTACATGGACAATTGTAATCAGTTTAAATGTTCAATCTGAATGAAAATGCTCCACTCAATCAGAATAAAAAGAGTCAAACGGATTAAAAATCTAATCAGTTTATGAGGGGTGGTTTATACCTTTTGTAATCCGCTCAAAGGGACATGTAAACACTTGATCGGATCGATAAATGAAACTGGGATGCTCTGCGCATGTGCAATGACGTAGAATTTTCACAATCTCCTTCCAATCCTCTATAAAGTGATTCAAGACAGTCCAGTCAGACCATGATTAATACTGTGATCCACAAACGCATGTGTTCAATTTCACATGGTATTGCTCAGTGCTGTCGGGGTGATATACTGTAGTACAAAGGAAAATTGGACTCGAGGACGGTCTCTGCAGCACCGTGTGAAGTCCAACATGCTTTTTGGGCAAACGTGAATGAGTGTTTTTGCTGCTGCTTGATAATCAGCATGGTACAAAGCTCTGTGTGTGCATTGTTTATTAATTATGTCCTTAAATAGATGCACAGCAATTTTAGAAGGATGGCTATTATGTTTCTTGAAACAACGCAAAACTATATTTGAGTAATGTGTGCATGTCAAATGATCAAATCTGATTCGAAGCTTGTGCCAAACACGCACATCAGTCTGATCACATTATTAACTCTTTCACCGCCAGCATTTTTAAAAAAAGTTGCCAGCCAGCGCCAGCGTTTTTCATGATTTTCACCAAAGTTTAATGCCTTCCAGAAAATGTTCTTCTTTAAATATATAAACATACAATATACCAAATGAAAGAACAGACCCTCTGCTTTCAAACAAAAAAAACCGTTTCATCCTACCTTTAGTGGTTCTTTTGCAATCAGCTTTTGAATATGGGTAGGTTTTTGCAAAAACACCATATTTTGAGCAAAAAGCAGAGATAATTCAATTTTTATGACGGATTTTTCATAGAGATCATATTCAGAGGGATCTTTAAAACAGACACGGACATGCAGCAGCTTGCCATAGGGCAATACTTCCGGTTTTAAAAAGTTGCGGAAGGGCGCCACCTGGTGGATAATAGCGGTATTGCGGAAAGACGGAAAATCTCGTCATTGGCGGGGAAGCGTTTTCTCTTAATTGACGAGATATCTCGTCAATGGCGGGGAAAGAGTTAAGTGTTCATGTAAACACTATGATTGGATTTATCAATCAGAATGATTTTATTCCGATTGAGGCAAAAAGTGTCAATGTGTTGTAATTGTAATCGGTTTAAGGGGGTTGAAATAAAACTTCTGTAATCCACTCAATAGGACATGTAAAGACTTCTTAATCACATTGAAAACTAAAACTGGGACATTCTGCACATGTGAAATGACATATTAATGGTGTAATCATGTATGACACACGGAAAACTGCTGTTGTTATGTTAACTCTTTCACCCCCAGCGTTTTTTAAAAAAGTTGCCCGCCAGCGTTTTTCATGATTTTCACCAAAGTTTAATGCCTTCCAGAAAATGTTCTTCTTTAAATATATAAACACACCAAATGAAAGAACAGACCCTCTGCTTTCAAACAAAAAAAACCCCGTTTTATCCTACCTTCAGTGGTTCTTTTGTAATCAGCTTTTGAATATGGGTAGGTTTCACACATTTCGAGCAAAAAGGAGAGATAATTCCATTTTTGTGACGGACTTTTCATAGAGATCTCATTCAGAGCGATCTTTAAAACAGACACGGACATGCAGCCGCTTGCCATAGGGCAATACTTCCAGGTTTAAAAAGTTGTGGTTTAAAAATAATAGCGGTATTGCGGAAAGACGGAAAATCTCGTCATTGGCGGGAAGCGTTTTCTCTTAATTGACGAGATATCTCGTCAATGGCGGTGAAAGAGTTAATGTGAGCGTCTCTTTTATCATTTTGACGCATGTGCAGCAGACACGTATTTTGACATGACGCTTGATGCACATGACACTCCGGACACATATTTTGAATTTTTGCCCCTCGGAAAAGAGAAGTCACCTGCTGCCACTGGTTGCCCCACGGTCCCATCCACAGACAACATTTTGGACACACATGAATGGGCATATCTGCTTGATAAATATAAATTTCATATGCTCATCATTTATAAATAGTGAAATATGCTTTTTAAAACACAGAAGAAAAGCAACTGTATGGAGATATTAGCTAGCATGTGCACTTTGAAACATCCGAAAACGCTGTATATACATTTGTGTGAACATATCAAGCGACCAGTTTGAGGCTTGTGACACAATAACACGCACATTAACCTGATCGCTTTATTTAGTGTTCAAATTTATTAGTCTGATTTATTTGTAATAAAAAACAATCTTTCGAGACGCTCTGAGATCTTCATTATTTTTCTGTGTCATTTCAGTTTAAACATAAGAAATTTGGATCATCTAAGTGTGACTGCACACGTCTGATATCTGTCTCTGAGAAATAGAGAGAGCAGAGGATCATGGGATTGATTGAGGATGAACTAAAAGGTGTATGTGCACGTACATGAGTGTTTTTCACGTGTTTGTGTCTGTGTGTGTTGAACCAGTGTTAGTCTTTTAATTTCAGGACTCTAAATGTATTTGTGGTCAGCAGGTTGAAAGCAGGTTTTCCTTAGCAAAAGAAAGACAGATATTGTGCAAACAGTTCATGCCAAGCAGACAATTGGCTTTGGTAAATCAGCTGTGTGGTGTTTATTGAGATGTCTAATGAATCTGTGTGAGTTGTGGGATGGATAAAGATAAAATGTCAGGTAAATCTAGCCGAGGTCATGTGACCGGCACAGTCATTAGCCACATGAGAAGAGCTCATGCATAATTCATGAGATTCTGATTAAAACTCACATCCCACTGTGACACCAGAGCCCCTCCTCTGCCTGTCGCTATGGCAACGGAAGACGTGTCACACTCATGCATTATATATGTGTTGACGGTCAGCTGACACGCTATCTCACTGCGAGCCGTATGCCGTGTGTTGACATGATCGATGGGAAAATGCAGGTGGTGAGTGTTGGATCTGACCTGACGCTCATTCATTTTATCTCTTCACTTTTTTTAAGTGTGCCAGTATGGCATTTTAATGACTACCTAGGGTAAAAATTGTGTGCAAGTAATGCACAAACACAACCGATTCATTTCTTCACTACCAGCAGCCCAATCTGGGGGAAAAACAACCCGAGTTTTATCTCATGTGAACAAACATACATCAAAAAACAGGTTACTGCAGGGAAGCCTTTTAAAGCATCTACTGTTTAAACCTGTAGTGTTGTCATGGAAACCCAAGTACCTGGTAAAGTACTGTACTCACTTTGACTGACACATAAAATGTGATACTGCTCTGTAAAGCTACACTAACCCATTCCAACAAGCATGTTTATAAAAGAAGAAACCAGTAACATGCTAAAGTAATGCTACGTACACACCAAACGCGTAGCATCGCGTTGCTCACTCTAGATTACTCGCGGGATTTAACTTTGTGTCATGCAAATTTTTGTTGCGAATGGAGTTGAATATTTTCAACTTGCACAAAGGCGCGTTTCAGGCGAAAAGCGCGTGTTTTTGTGGCAATCGCGCCGCTCAATTTTCGTAATTTGCATCGCCCCGCACGAAGACGTGTCTGATTGCATCTTTGACTTGACTTTGTATGTAATCCACTCGCGCAAATCGTTAAACTCGCGTCTGGTGTGAACCCACACTAAGATTGTATTTGTTAATATTAGTTAATGTATTTGCTAACATGAAGTAACCATGAACAATACTTTATTAATCTTAATGTTAATGCTGCTTTAACTAGCACTGAGTTGCTGTAACTTATAAAATAAAGCTTGAAGTTATATTTCACATCTATTTTATAAGAAGAAATACTAGGTTGAAAGGGCTTGTAAAGCCACATTTATTATACTTACAATTTTAATGCAAGCAGTATATTTTTACAGTATATGTTCAGTATTTTTGTAATATGTATTCTGTGAACAGTTTGGTTATTTGTTTGTAAGAAGAGATTTAATCAGAATTGCATTTTTCATAAACTGTATCCCACAATGCAAAGCGCCCGACTCTGTGACAAATACATCAGAGATAAAACTGTATATCTAATGCTTTGAGCAAAAATTTTAAAACTTTTTATTTTCTAACTTTTAAATAATAACGATTCTTTACAATTACAAGTTTGTAGTTAGATGTACAATGAAATGAGTAAATATTCTGATGCAGAACATTTAAAAATAAAGGTAGAAGAACCATTTTTGGCTGCATGAAAGAACCTTTAATATCCAAAGACTCGTTCAGTTTCAAAGAAGGCTATTGGTAGTAGAAAAAGGCCTTTGACTACAGTATAAAAATATGAGAGGGAAATTATTCTTTGAAGAACCTTTGCTGAATGCAAAGGTTGTTAGCTTGTCCAGAACCCCGCAAACTTTCATCCATTATATTGTATGACACTTGCATTTTATGTGAACGGCCCCTATCCTAATAGGATTTTGTTTCTCTTTCCCTGTCTCGTCCTCGAACCTGAGGATACTGAGACTAATGAGACTGTCCTCCAAAAAATAACGACCTCATAAGTTGTTTGTGCAAGCACGTTATTACGACGTAAAGTGACGTATTAAGGGATTAGTGTCCTCTAGTGGCTTTTACAATCTGTTGTTACATTTTAAAAGTTTTTTCATCTAACCCCACCCTCACCTTTACCCTAAACCCAACCACTTCTCAACCATATAAACACAACACGCAAGTAAAAGTACAGTCAGGTATTTATTGCATAAAACAGTATAAAAGTATTACAAACCATTCACGTTGCAAACCTTGCGAATTGTAGCCATACGATTACTTTATATGAAGAACGCACAGTCAGATCTCATTCAAACATAAACCAGCATGACATAGTTTTACAAGAGCCAATAGCGCTTCACATTTTGGCTAACCTAATGATGCGATCAGTCACGAGACACACGAGAACCAATGCCTTTTCACAATCATAGATGATGTATCATCGCTTCTTCTGGCGGCGGTTTTTGACTCGGTGTACACCGCATCGGATATTTACAGCGGATTGTCATCACTTTTGCATCTTTTCTTCAAATAAATCGATCGTTTGACCTCGGCTCTCCTGATTTTGCCAAGTAGTTGATGTCCTCAGGGCAACATTATGTTGACCCTGGGACAACTGTCAGGGATTTAAACAAGACACGAACCCAAGTGCAGACGTAGACGATAACAATGGAATTTATTAAACAAAAACAGGGAAAAACAAAACCCACAAGGGGGCAAAACAGGACAAGGTAAACACAACACTAAATTGACACTAAACTTAACATTAAACCAACAATAAACTTTTCACAACATGTAATAGACTAGACTAAGATAACTCTAAATACTCACAGGCAAATGACACGGGAATACAACAAGACGAACGTGCACAGAACAGCAAACACAAGGACAATAAATAGGGAGAAATAATGGTAAATGGACTGCATTTATATAGCGCTTTTAACAGACCTATGGCCATCCAAAGCGCTTTACAATTAGCCTCACATTCACCCATTCACTCCCACATTCATACACCGACGGCGGTGTCAGCCATGCAAGGCGCCAGCCAGCTCGTCGGGAGCAAGCTGGGGTTAGGTGTCTTGCTCAAGGACACCTCGACACTTGGTCCAGTGGAGCCGGGGATTGAACCACCAACCTTCCGGTTTGTAGACAACCTACATGAACCACTAGGCAACTGCCGCCCCTAATGATGAGGGGGCACAGCTGAAATCAATGACGAGTAAGGGAGCGGGGAAAAAGTGACAAGACAAGGAAAACACGTGGCTGGGTAAAAAACATTTGAAGCCACGTGTTCCCACACAAAACATGGTACTGTCAGAACCCTGCCACAAAGACTATAATACAAGACATGATTCTGACAGGATCCTGACAGTACCTCCCCCTTTAGGAGCGACTACCAGACGCTCCTAAGGGGAACACTAAACATGGGACATAACAGACTGACAAACAGACAAAACCACAGATTGCCCCCTTTAATTTCCCTTTTTTAGCTCAAAATAACACAGATAATTTATAATAGCATGTTAAAATTGCCACTTTGTAGGTGTGAGCAGAAATGTGACATGGCAAACTTAAAACAGAGCTGCAGATTAAGGCGCGGTATTATTATAATAAGATCCCCTTCTGACATCACAAGGGGAGCCAAATTTCAATTACCTATTTTTTATACGCTTGGAGAGAATGGTGTATTAAACCTAAGGTTCTGGGTTGATCCTTTTTATATTTTCTAGGTTGATAAAAGCACTGGGGACCCAATTATTGCACTTAAACATGAAAAAAGTCAGATTTCCATAATATGTACCCTTTCTTTTTTATTTACTATTTATAAATTCTATAAAATGTTATAATATAATATGTAATACATAATATATCATATATAGGATCAGCTATGTCTATCTCTTTCTGTCAAGGTTTTTTCCCAATACCTTTTTTTCCCACATGGGTTTTTTCAACCCCTTGGAAGTCAGCTGACATTATCTTACCTTATAACTTTCTTCTATATGTTACATTATTACTCCACTAACTAGTTTGGTTTAATCTTAGCCGATGTACTTTGCTACTTTGTTTTTCTGATTTTTCGGTTTTCTTTTGTTTTTATGAATGTAAAGCTGCTTTGAAACAATAAACAATTGTGAAAATAGTGTTTAAATAATTCATTATTCTTTAACATTGCATTGTGTGTGCGTAAGCAGTGATTTTGCAAACCCACAAACACACACACTTAGAAATAAAAATGATTTAAAGGTTCTTTACATTAATGCCGATAGACAAACCATTTTTCTCCAAGAAACCATATGGCATCATAAAGCACCATCATTTTTAAGAGTGCATATGTACTCTGTGCAGTATTATCAGTTTGTTCTGGTTCATATTTGACATAACCATATGTTATATTGTCTACATCTGTTAGCGAGTACTTTTCTTTGAAATTTTCCTGTAAGGTTTCCTGGCCATTAAACGAATCATACTAATTGAATAATTCAATATGTAATGACAGTGTTTAATGGAGGCCAGAGGAACGGCACTGAAAGTCAGACTTCTCTTCACGGACGTTAATGCAGAAGAGCTGAGTCAGGTTATGAAACACGACAGCACAGAGAAGATGATGTGTGTGAAAAACCGCAGCATGTGTTATGTAATGACCGCATGCACATTAGCTGCACGACTGCTGCTTGATGCAGAGCGGTAAAATCTGCAGTTTAGCACCTTAAGTTTTCCTATGGGTTCATTTGCGACCAATCTGAGCAAAATGAGTCACGTACGATCATACGGGCAGAGAGACGAAAGTTAATTACAGTCAAACGTGTGAACCGAGTGTGTGAATAGATTTATTATTGCCGCATATGAATATAAATTGAATTTTTGCTGAATTCAGCGAGCCTGACAGTGTAGATTTAATCACATTCACCAGATTTTCTTTACAATTTATGGCTGGCTTTTTAGGTGGGCTTTGACACTCATTCAAAACAAATGATTGTGGGGAGAGGGGTTAAATTATGATGTAACCTTACATGTACGTTCACAATGTTTGAAAAGCATTTACAGAACTATTCACTGACTGCAAAAGTTTGATTTCTAATATTTTGTGTATTTATAATTGATAAAGCAGTTCAAAGTTTGTGGGTATGAAAGAAAAATCCTGTATTAATGCACTGTAAATCACTTTGCATTGCATAAAATAATCTGCCAAATGCATTATTCTTAGTATAAAACTAAAACCTCATTAACAATTACAAAATGATCAAATAAAGCATATGGCATTATTTTTTTTTTGCCATTACATTACTATTATGCACTTATGACTGTCCAGACCTTGACATGAGCATTTAAAGGGTTAAGGTTGTGAATTTTTACCTGTGTGTAAATACTGTAGATCCTGCAACAGAAATAGTTCACCTAATGATGTAACCATAGCAACAGCAGATGACTCGACCACTTTTCATTCAATTCATGCAATCCAATAATTATCAAATGAAACTTTGACAAATAGTTCTGTTATTATGAATCATAGAGAGCCTGAGGAAGAGAGAAATCTGCGTTAGTGCATCTTTCATTTATTTATTGAAAATATATAATTATTTTCATGTATGATCAATTCAATTACCGTAATTTGAAATGGTTTTGCTTTTGAAAGTGCATGCATTAAAACTAAACGCACTGAGGTTGGCGCTGTATTTAGCAACACAATCCCATGGCAACTCGTATATATTTTATGTGGTGGCTAATTCGCACAACCATATTCATACGTTTTTGTACGATTTCCTGTTGATCCTTTAGTATTGCTGTTAGGGTAGGGTTTCATTATTGTTTAATTATACGTTTCAATTTGTACAAATTCATACAAATAAGCCAGATTCCTGTGAGATCAGGCTGGTATTAAGAGGTATACAATCTAAAATGCTAAAATTAAAGTATGATGTTGGTTTAAGATTCAAAATCAGAAGAAAATCCAACGTGATATCATGAAAATACGTGTGACAGTTTGTTTAAGACAGTTTACTCATTTACCTATGAAATGTTCACAATGTAACAAGACTACACTTTAAAACCTTTAAAACCAATTTGTAATATTTAGTTTGATTCCCATGGTACACAATTTTTTTCCCCTTTGTTGTCTTCTCCTATGCAACAGTAATGACACCAAAACACAACATAAATTCACAAAAGATGTACATTTTATTCATGCGCTGTATCCACATCTTTAAAATTCATACAATTGCAAGAAACAGATCCAAATTCAGCTCTTTATCCAGCGATTTTGATCCCAGTTCTCATCAGCGACTGTAATGCAGTGTTTACACCAGATGCGGTAGACGCAGCAAGTGTTAGTTATTTACATGTTAACTCAATGCAAAGACACGATTAGACATCCAGCGGCGCAGTACACGCGGTTCCGCGCGAATTGATCGTTGCCACGGGAAACGTGCAAGTTGAAAAATCTGAACTTTGGCGGATTTCCACGCCGTGTTGACGACTCAGGACTTTGTTGTAGTAGTGACGTAATTACAGGAAGCGAGCAGAGTGGTGGAGTCTCAGCGGATTTGCAGAAGCCCCTCCCATGACGCGAATTTCAGCGTGAATGTCTCGAATGACTAGAATTTCACGCACGAATGAAGCGACTGAACTCAAATGTTCAAGCGTCCAATTACGCGCGAATAGCGCGTTTTTGCCACCTCTACTGCGGCTGGTGGGAATGCACCATAAAAGTCAAATCTCACGTTAATTATAAATTCAAATATTGCGCCTCAAGAAGCTTTATGACACATTGATTTACAATGTGATATCAAACGTTCATTGGCTTTTGTGCTACGTACATATTTTTCGTGTCTCTGGAGACGAATGTCTTTTTCATCCTCCCATCACAAATTTCTTTCAATGGCTGTTCGTGTCTGTGGCATGACTTTCTTTATCGTGTCATTTTATATTTTGTTTTCTCACCGTTCTTTCCTATTTTAAAATCATTGTTGCTTGGGGTTTTGGGTTAGATTCAGGGTTTGCGTTAGGATGTTAATTTATGAATTGGTTTCTACATGTTTTTCATCCGCTTTTAAAACTATTCTCGTCTGGAGTTGGGGTTAGAGTTGGGGTTTGGGTTAGGAAGTTGCAGAAAGTGATTCTAACCCAAACCCCAAGCGACAATGGTCTAAAAATAGAAAACAACGATGAGAAAACAACATAAAAAATGACACGATAAAGAAAGTCATGCCACAGATACGAACAGCCATTGATAGAAATTTGTGATGGGAAGGACGAAAAAGACATTCGTCTCCAGAGACACGAAAAACTGTGGAAATTTGTGTCATCAAACACGAATAAATTAATCAAAATGTCCGTTACTATAATACGACTTACCGTGAGACTGTGTTGAATCTCTGCACTAAATGGCAGTGCAGTGGTTGGATAGTGTAGATTAAGGGGTGGTATTATCCCTTTCTGACATCACAAGGGGAGCCAAATTTAAATGACCTATTTATTAAGATGCATGTGAAAAATGTTTTACCAAAACTAAATTACTGGGTTGATCTTATTCACATTTTCTAGGTTAATAAAAGCACTGGGTACCCAATTATAGCACTTAAACATGGTTTTAAAAAAGTCACATTTTCATGGTATGTCCCCTTTAAATGGGGAATTATACAGCAATCTTAATGGTATGAAAGTATGTTTTAGGTTTTGTAGCTGTAAAAACGAAATAATACACGAAAAATCACGTAATAGAAAATGATTAAATGTTGCAAATATGTCTGCATTGTACGCTTCAGCATCTATATATGTACAAAAAAGTATGCTTGGTGTTTTTGAAAGTTACGTATTATTACTACGTATTAACATTGAGACCAGGCTGGAAAATTTCATTCCTATAGAAAAATGCATGAAAATGTAAATCCTAGTCAGCCTGGCGGTCTCAAGTTTGCGCCTGAAGAGACAGAAGTTGGGCTTGATAAAGTGATGAGCTGTATTTCTATATGTGAGCTGAACTTGGGTTTGAGTTGTTTTTCCTCTGATCCTGTTCAGATTATTATCCACACTTTTTTAAAGTTGTGTAGAGCAAAGTCATATGTAGAGATTTCTCAGATGTGATTTCTCTCAGGATTTGAAGGACGTGAAAGTGTTTTACCTGTAAGAACAGAGACGCAAGATGATAATAACCATTCATTTCCGGACGGTGTGCGTCTGCATTAGCTATGCACGCTGGTCTAACACATCTGACTGTTTGCTGCCATATCCAATAGAAACATTTGGTTAGCTTCTCTAAGCGTTTGCGACTACAGCGTATGAGGGGGAAAAGCAATTTGCTGAGAGCAGATTGAGCTGAGGAACGTATGAGAATACAGAAACACAGCAGTAATTCAGCATTCACACAATGTCAAGGGTTCAGAGAATCTGTCCTTGTACAGCGACTTCACATTGAATTGTGCTGAAATATTTCATTAGCCATTAAAGGTCACCACAAGCAAAATAATCAATATTTATCCACCATTCATGATGTCGTCGTTTGTCAAATTTGATACATTTTTTGGAAGCACAATTTGGGTAAAAAATAATCGTTTTTGTGTCTTTCCCATGCACATGAGACAAACTTTTCTGTTCAGACATCAATTATGTTCTGGTCAGACGTGTAAAGGGCAAACATTTTCACAATTTCATAAATTTACATTTTTAGTTCGGACAGCTTCAGCATTGAGAGATTTTTTAGTGAAACTGACCATTGAATGAGAAAAACTGAGGGCGTAGCTTGATTTTCTCCATTTGAAATTGATTGGATCTAGAAAAGTCTTTGATTCAGAAATGATGATTGCAGCAGATTGACAGTCGGAGGGGAGGAGTTAACTCATCATACTGATGTCATCAGAGAAGAACCACCCATTCCAATAGGGAAGTAGGCTACATTTTCAGATTTCAATTAAACATTACAAAAATATATATTTTATGTAGATAGAATCACACGAATTAATTGTTCACAAAATAACATAATATGCATTAACAAATTGTTTGGACACAGTAGTGACGTAAAGTCTTGTATGTAATGACATGCCCCTAAAATTATAAAATCATTTTAAAACAACTAAAATCTAACATTTATAAATGATGGTTGTGAATCAATATATCTTTGGTTATATGAAGATTAGATAAGATTTGTTACTGTAATGTGGTTTTAATGTGATGTGTTTATTCCTGTATATTAGGTTATGTACTGTTGTTAGGTTCGAGATATTTGTAGCATTAGCCCCAAATTGTATTCGTTAAAATTATTGTTTTTTTTTAAATGACAAAAATCATTAATATTAAGGATATTAAGATCATGATCCATAACTATATTTTGTAAATAACCTACCTTAAATATATCTCAAATGTATTTATCATTAGAAAAATACTGTATGTGTTGCTAAAGACTTAATTTGGACAACTTTAAATTAAACTTTTATTTATTTAATTTGTTTATTGGTAAACAAAGTAGGCCTAACACAGATTATCGTAATCATATGTAATTGTACATCTCTTACTTCAGTTTTGCTTATGTTTCTTGCTCCTCTATATTACGTCTTGGAAAGAAAAAATCATATTTTCGCACACACATTCAGTTACTCCATATGCAGTTCCTTACTACAGTCCAAGTGCATAAAAAAATGCTTGTGTTACTTAAAATGTTTAAACATTTTTTAATTAACTCTTTCCCTGCCAATTTCACAAAATTCCTTCCAGGAAAATTTACTTTAAAAATTATATAAATATACCAATATATCAAATGAAAGAACAGACCCTCTGCTTTCAAACAAACAATAAACAAACAAACAAACAAAACTGAAAAATAAACATTTAATCCTATCTATATTTTTTCTTTGCTTGTAAACTCTTAAAATAAGGGTATTTTCTTCAAAACTATTTTTTAACAAAAAGCTGAAAAAATAAACGGAGTATAAAATTAATAAAAAAATTGCATCAGTTTTTTTTTAAATTGGCCAAATTGGGTAGTGGATAATCGTGGAATTACAGATTAACATAAACATTTATCAGGAACATTTTTTTTTCATGCAAATGTTTTCCCTTAATTGACGAGATAACTCGTCAATGGCGGGGAAAGAGTTAAGATGCCTAACCTTACCTAAAAAATACCTATATTATTAATAATGTATACCATCATTAGACACTTTTTTTCCACTTTTCAAACTTGTTCCCCAGGTTTTTTTTAAAAATAAATGCTTTTTCGATCTGATATATGATAGTAAAGAGGAGAAGAGCGAGGTCTGCATAAAGAGGATTCAAACCAGGCTGGCTGCGCACAAGGCTGGGGTTGCGCTGGCTGCGCACAAGGCTGGGGTTGCGCTGGCTGCGCACAAGGCTGGGGTTGCGCTGATTGCGCACACGGCTGGGGTTGCGCTGACTGCGCACACGGCTGGGGTTGCGCCGACGTCTGAGTACACGCCTTTGTGCACTCTGGCGGTTTGGTCGACGGCTCTGGGCGTTCTGGCGGCTGGGTCGACGCCTCTGTGCGCTCTGGCGGTTTGGTCGACGGCTCTGGGCGTTCTGGCGGTCGCGTCGACGGCTCTGTGCGCTCTGGCGGTCGCGTCGACGGCTCTGTGCGCTCTGGCGGTCGCGTCGACGGCTCTGTGCGCTCTGGCGGTCGCGTCGACGGCTCTGTGCGCTCTGGCGGTCGCGTCGACGGCTCTGTGCGCTCTGGCGGTCGCGTCGACGGCTCTGTGCGCTCTGGCGGCCGCGTCGACGGCTCTGGGCGCTCTGGCGGCCGCGTCGACGGCTCTGGGCGCTCTGGCGGCCGCGTCAACGGCTCTGGCGGCCGCGTCGGCGGCTCTGAGCGCTCTAGCGGCCGCGTCGACGGCTCTGGGCGCTCTGGCGGCCGCGTCGACGGCTCTGGGCGCTCTGGCGGCCGCGTCGGCGGCTCTGGGCGCTCTGACGGCCGCGTCGGCGGCTCTGGGCGCTCTGGCGGCTGCGTCGGCGGCTGCGGCGACGGCTCTGGGCGTTCTGGTGGCTGAACAATCTCCCCCTTCCTCCTGTTCTTCCTTCGGGGTCGCGGAGCAGATAGAGGGTGTGGTGGAACTCTTAAGTCGGAGGAGGACCCCCCAGATGAAGACTCCCAGGAGATCCTCCTCTCACGCTTCCCTCGAAGGGACAGAGGCGGGGAGCGGCTCTCTGGAGCCGGAGGAGAGAGTTCAGGGTCGCCGAACCCCCACATCCCAACGGTCCTTCCCTCTCGGATGGACGAGAGTCGATGGGGTTCGGCGGTTCGGTTCGGGTTCCGCCTGGTGTTGACCTCGGGTCCGCATACGAGCGGGTCAAAAAACTCGTAACCCGACTCGTATGCGGGGCGGCAACCCTTTCCCCGTCTCGCCAGGCGAGTACCGGTGAACATGTCCGCTGGGTTCTTTTCTGGCACGTTCGTTCTGTCAGGAATTCGGGGAACACAAAACACGAACCCAGATGCGGACGTAAAAAAACAAAGGGATTTATTATAAACACAGGGATAAACAGAAAAAAGCAAAACCCACGAGGGGGCAAAACAAGACAGGGGAAGCACGACACTAACTGACACTAAACTTTAACAAAACTAACAATAAACTTCTCAACAGAAAACAGACAATGACAAGATCTTAACTTAACATCAACAGGATATGACAAGGCATGAAACAAGGCAGGAAACAAGACGAACGTGCACTGGACAACAAACACAAGGACTCTTAAATAGGGAGAAAGTAAATTACATACACCTGAAAATAATCACGAGTAAGGGATCGGGGAAAAAGTGACGAGACCCGGGAAATGCGTGGTCAGAATAAACCAATACTACAACCACACATTTCCCACATAGAACATATGTACTGTCAGAACCCTGCCATGCTAAACTAGATCTAAATACCAACAGGATCCGGCAGGATTCTGACAGTTTGTTTGTTTGTTAATTGTTTGTTTAAAAGCAGAGGGTCTGTTCTTTCATTTCATATATTTGTATGGTTATATATTTATAAAAAAAAAATCCTGGAAGGCATTTTCTAAAACTTTTGAAAATCAAAAAAAATGCTTGCGGGCATCTTTTCAAAAAATGGGCTGGAGTGGAATAAGTTAAACGTTTACATTACATTTGAGTTCAACCAAATAGCAATTCTCATTTCCTCCTTGTTGCATTTTTAAACTTACATTTATAAATAGTAAATAACTGAAATATTGTTTTGTAAAAACAAGTCATAATTGTTATGTCTTAGTGCTTTACCTTATTTTTAGAATGGCCAATTATCCTTTGCATTTAGATCTTTTTAGGGCTTTCGTGCTTTGGTTTATGTATTTCCCCAGCGTTAAAATCAGGCAAATATAATGAACCCTGATTCCTATCGGGGAGCGAGGGAGAAATCGATTTCACCATTAGCCAGCAACTGCACTGCTAATACCAAACAACCAGTATTTACTTAATTCATATCATATTTCATCTAAACTCATATTTTCCTTATAAACCTGTTTGAGGCCAAAAACATTCAGGGATAGATTTAGAAACCCCTGCTGTACATCAATGGAAAGCTTATTTATTCAGCATTCAGGTGTTGACCGTTATGACTGATTTTGTGGTCCAGTGTGACATTTGTTTTGCATTATTCATTTCGTATGTATTGATATGAATAAGCCACCTTGTGAAATCTACCTGTGAGATCAGGCTTGTGTTTTTACATTTTACTCATGTGTGAATTGTATCAAACAGAGATATCCTGGCATCAAGCAGTGTTGTGTTTGCCGGTTGTGAAAAAACGAAGCCTTCACGTGTTCTTCACTCACTGTGTCGTTCAGATTGATATCGACCACTGCTAAATTTTGCATTTAACCTGAAGCACAACTCAATAGTTGCATCTCTCTCTCTCTCTCTCTCTCTCTCTCTCTCTCTCTCTCTCTCTCTCTCTCTCTCTCTCTCTCTCTCTCTCTCTCTCTCTCTCTCTCTCTCTCGCTCTCTCTTCTTCAGTGTTTGTTTTGTTCTTCATGTCAATTACTCTTTGATTAGGATAACTTGCATGGCTGTGATGAGTGGGCTCTGTGAATTTCAAGTGCGATTAATATTTCATTGGTGTCACAGAGGTTATTAATGAATGATGACTGATAATCGGCTGTGTGTTCATCTCTCTCTCTCTCTGACTCACCGGACTGACAGGTGAGAGATCTGCCCACAGCAAAACCATCTCAGAGAAGCGTTTTCCTCCTTAGACGTGAGGAGAATTGTTTGAGGAAAACCGACAGAGTGAAAACAAAAGCATGTTTGAGATTTAACTGGTGTTAAAGGTCTATAATTGCTTTTCTTTTCCAAATATTAAAATGGGCCCTTTAAATGAACATTCAAGAGGATGCCCAATCCAGAATATAAACCATCTACAGTGAGGAAAATAAGTATTTGAACACACTGCTATTTTGCAAGTTCCCCCACTTAGAAATCATGAAGGGGTCTGAAATTGTCACCGTAGGTGCATGTCCACTGTGAGAGACATAATCTAAATAAAAAAATCCAGAAATCACAATGTATGATGTCCCATGACTGCTCTGGATTATCCAAATGGTCATTGGCAAACTTAAGACGGGCCTGGACATGTGCTGGTTTAAGCAGGGGAACCTTCCGTGCCATGCATGATTTCAAACCATGACGTCTTAGTGAATTACCAACAGTAACCTTAGAAACGGTGGTCCCAGCTCTTTTTAGGTCATTGACCAGCTCCTCTTGTGTAGTTCTGGCCTGATTTCTCACCTTTCTTAGGATCATTGAGACCTCATGAGGTGAGATCTTACATGGAGCCCCAGTCTGAGGGAGATTGACAGTCATGTTTAGCTTCTTCCATTTTCTAATGATTTTCACCAAGCTGCTTGGAAATTTCCCCGTAGCCCTTTCCAGCCTTGTGGAGGTGTACAATTTTGTCTCTAGTGTCTTTGGACAGCTCTTTGGTCTTGGCAATGTTAGTAGTTGGATTCTTACTGATTGTATGGGGTGGACAGGGGTCTTTATGCAGCTAATGACCTCAAATAGGTGCATCTAATTTAGGATAATAAATGGAGTGGAGGTAGACATTTTAAAGAAGGTCTAACATGTCTATGAGGGTCAGAATTCTAGCTGATAGACAGGTGTTCAAATACTTATTTGCAGCTGTATCAAACAAATAAATAGTTAAAAAATCATACATTGTGATTTCTGGATTTTTTTTAATGTTATGTCTCTCACAGTGGACATGCACCTACAATGACAATTTCAGACCCCTCCATGATTTCTAAGTGGGAGAACTTGCAAAATAGCAGGGTGTTCGAACTCACTGTATATATGAACATTCTCCTATGGGGTTTGGAGTAACATGAGGGAGGTTTGTATCATTTCTAATATAAGAGCACAGATAATCACATCCGCTCCCTCTGGATGTATCAATGTATATGAACAGACATTAGGACAGCTGTTGCGATCTGATAATTAAATGCATCACTTGTTAAGATACAGTTAATGATAATTAGATACATTAATGGTAATGACTTCAGTCCTGTGACATCACTTCTGTCCACTCAGCAGCTGTTTATTTTCCCTGAAGATTAAATGAGTAAATATGTGGCTGTGACTTCACGTCAGTCACGTCTGCCATGTTTGAGCTTTAACATTCACATTTATACTCTCAGTGTTGTATTGAAATTCAGAGCGATCAAATTCTCACTATATTACTGCCTATTGATGGAATATAATAGCTAATAATGTGTTTAAGGAGATTTTGAATACACAAGGAATAATGAAGCCATTGAAACACGAATGATTGCTGAAAGAGCGATGATTGTTTCTCAGAACGCCAAATTTCTGTTTACTTCTTCCCAGGGTTTATGTGCAATTGACTTGATTTGTTGTTTTCCTTTACTATTTTATTTTTATGCATATAACAAAACAAATATTTGCATAGAGGCCTGTGGAGGGCTGAAGCTCCCAAACAAATACATGGTTAACTCATACACTAAGCTATTGTAGAGATATTTTCAGTAAAATTTATGCTTTTAAGTCCACATCAATACCGCAAGCATTTATAGATAACTAAAGCTGGACAGAACAATTTAATGACTAATATTCCTAAACCACAAGTTTTGACATTTCGCCACACTTCAAACACTGTACCCAGATATTAAGGGCTTGAAATGCAAGCATGTTTGCGTTCTTTGGCAACCTGTTCTCATTTAAATCCATTCATGCACATCAGCCAGTCAGGTTTGATAATTGAAGTCGTGTTATTTTATAATTGCTTTTGACCAGCGGACCATAACCTGACCATGTGACTGTAATGTCTGATGTAGAATATACCAGACAGATGCATGAAGATTTACGGTAAAAACAGACTTCATACTGTAAAAAAAACTCTTGAATAAGCAAGCGTGTGTACATTTCTGCAGCAGTGCCTTTATTTCTCCATCTGTTGTTGTGATGGTTTGTCACCTGTGACAGTATATGCTGACTCCTCTTCTTCACTGAGACGCCCTTCATCTTCTTTCAGCCTCTGTGCTTTGTCTCTTTAACTCCGACTCGACTGCCAGCAAGAGCACCTGCATGCATGAGAGTATAATGAGATACTTTATTCAAATCAATGTCAAAATGCAAAAAAAAAGGAAAAAAGTCCTAAATATATTGTATATTTTTCTTATTGTATTTCCTTAATTGTTTCTGTAATATTTTTTTCTATTGTGTCATTTTAGTTTTACCCAACTTCTCTTCCATTCCAGAAAACCTTCAGCTGTCATTGTTCATGTTCAATCTTTTATGCAAGGCTTTTAAAATCTTGTTTTTCTAGCACATATAAATGATTCATATGGGTGAGGACCTGTAACCTTTATCTTTCTTGACATACAGCGCCTCTGTTCTCTAAAACACGATTCATATTTTATTACAGACGTGCTCCTGCAGCACATGCCGGTGTTCCTCTCATATACAACCATCAACAATCATTCAGGTTGATTTTATACGGCATGTGAATACCCCAGGGTTTGATCAGGGCTGATGGGTTTGTTTTAGTTAATGGCTGTTTGGAAAGAGAAAATAAACAGTAATGTGTTCAAATGCATGTGTGTGAGTTATTGTAATACATGTGATATAACAGCGATGAGATAACAGAGACAGATGTCATGAATTAAACACCACACATTGTTCTGCTCTCATGTGTGTGAGGATGTGCAGCTTTCCAGATGGATTTGGAATTCTTATGAGAAAAATCTCATTTAATTGTGTGTCTCTTCTGGTGTTTCTTCTAGACATCAATGAGATTAAACGAGAGCAAACTGTAGCTTTAAGGTCCCCATGAAATCAAAACTGACAATTCTTATTTTTAATGAAAGACTGCAGTGTTCCTTATAAACAATTTATCTGTGTGGGTCATGCAATTTTTTTAAATTCATGTTGCTTTTTAATTAAAATCTGAAATCTGAAAATGTCCTTACACCGTCAGTTGAAGCAGTGCATGCCAGTTAGAAATTTTGTCCAACTTGAGCTGGTGCCGACACAACATGATCTCACGTAAAGTCATGTTATCGTCATGAAAAAAATATTAATTTATTTGTGTCCATGGCTTGAAATTCACCTTTCTTTGCATTGAGCACGAATGTCTTTTTCGTGTCACTTTTTCGTGTCAATTTCTATAAATAGTTTTTTCGTGTCCGTGGCACGGCTTTCTTTTTCATGTCAATTTCTATAAATATTTTTTCGTGTCGGTGGCACGGCATTCTTTTTCGTGTCAGTTTCTATAAATAGGTTTTGTGTCCGTGGCACAACTTTTTTTCGTGTCAATTTCTAAATTGTGAGATCATGTTGTGTCGGCACCAGCTCAAGTTGGACAAAATTTCTAACTGGCATGCACTGCTTCAAGCAGCCGCAGATCGGTCTGCGCAGTGCCGCATGAACTTGAATACACCTTAAAAGATGGAGGGGGAAGAGTTTTTGGATGAGTTTATAGAAATTGACACGATAAAGAAAGCGATGCCACGGACACAAAACTATTTACAGTATAGAAATTGATACGATAAAGAAAGTCGTGCCACGGACACGAAAAACTATTTATAGAAATTGACATGATAAAGAAAGTCATGCCATGGACACGAAAAACTATTTATAGAAATTGTAACGAAAAAGAAAGTCGTGCCACCGACACAAATGTCTATTTATAGAAATTGTCACGAAAAAGAAAGTCGTGCCACTGACACAAATGTCTATTTATAGAAATTGACACGAAAAAGAAAGTCATGCCATGAACACGAATAGCGCTTTCTTTATCGTGTCAATTTCTAAAAATAGTTTTTCGTGTCAGTGGCACGACTTTATTTATTGTGACAATTTCTAAAAAAAAAATTCGTGTCAGTGGCACAACTTTCTTTTTTGTGTCAATTTCTATAAATAGTTTTGTGTCCGTGGCACGACTTCTTTTTCGTGCCAATTTCTATAAATAGTTTTTGTGTCCATGGTGCGACTTTCTTATTCGTGTCAATTTCTATAAATAGTTTTTTGTGTCCGTGGCACGATTTTCTTTTTCGTGTCAATTTTTATAAACAGTTTTTTGTGTCCGTGGCACAAATTTCTTATTCATGTCAATTTCTATAAATAGTTTTTTTCATGTCCATGGCACATCATTCTCTTTCGTGCCAATTTATATAAATAGTTTTTTGTGGCCGTGGTGCGACTTTCTTTATCGTGTTAATTTCTAAAAATAGTTTTTCGTGTCTGTGGCACGATATTTTTTATCATGTCAATTTCTATAAATCGTTTTTTTGTGTCCGTGGCACGACTTTCTTTTTTAGGTCAAATCTATAAATAGTTTTTTGTGTCCGTGGCACGACTTTCTTATTCGTATCAATTTCTATAAATAGTTTTTTGTGTCCGTGGCACGAGTTTCTTTTTCGTGTCAATTTCTATAAATAGTTTTTTTGTGTATGTGCACGACTTTCTTTTTCGTGTCAATTTCTATAAATAGTTTTTTCGTGTCCGTGGCACGATTTTCTTTTTCGTGTCAATTTTTATAAACAGTTTTTTGTGTCCGTGGCACAAATTTCTTATTCATGTCAATTTCTATAAATTGTTTTTTTCATGTCCATGGCACGATTTTCTTTTTCGTGTCAATTTCTATAAATAGTTTTTGTGTCCATGGTGCGACTTTCTTATTCGTGTCAATTTCTATAAATAGTTTTTTGTGTCCGTGGCACGATTTTCTTTTTCGTGTCAATTTTTATAAACAGTTTTTTGTGTCCGTGGCACAAATTTCTTATTCATGTCAATTTCTATAAATTGTTTTTTTCATGTCCATGGCACATCATTCTCTTTCGTGCCAATTTATATAAATAGTTTTTTGTGGCCGTGGTGCGACTTTCTTTATCGTGTTAATTTCTAAAAATAGTTTTTCGTGTCTGTGGCACGATATTTTTTATCATGTCAATTTCTATAAATAGTTTTTTTTGTGTCCGTGGCACGACTTTCTTTTTTAGGTCAATTTCTATAAATAGTTTTTTGTGTCCGTGGCACGACTTTCTTTTTCGTGTCAATTTCTATAAATAGTTTTTTTTGTGTATGTGCACGACTTTCTTTTTCGTGTCAATTTCTATAAATAGTTTTTTAGTGTCCGTGGCACGATTTTCTTTTTCGTGTCAATTTTTATAAACAGTTTTTTGTGTCCGTGGCACAAATTTCTTATTCATGTCAATTTCTATAAATTGTTTTTTTCATGTCCATGGCACATCATTCTTTTTCGTGTCAATTTATATAAATAGTTTTTTGTGGCCGTTGTGCGACTTTCTTTATCGTGTTAATTTCTAAAAATAGTTTTTTGTGTCCGTGGCACAAATTTCTTATTCATGTCAATTTCTATAAATTGTTTTTTTCATGTCCATGGCACATCTTTCTTTTTCGTGTCAATTTCTATAAATAGTTTTTTGTGTCCGTGGCACGATTTTCTTTTTCGTGTCAATTTTTATAAACAGTTTTTTGTGTCCGTGGCACAAATTTCTTATTCATGTCAATTTCTATAAATAGTTTTTTTCATGTCCATGGCACATCATTCTCTTTCGTGCCAATTTATATAAATAGTTTTTTGTGGCCGTGGTGCGACTTTCTTTATCGTGTTAATTTCTAAAAATAGTTTTTCGTGTCTGTGGCACGATATTTTTTATCATGTCAATTTCTATAAATCGTTTTTTTGTGTCCGTGGCACGACTTTCTTTTTTAGGTCAAATCTATAAATAGTTTTTTGTGTCCGTGGCACGACTTTCTTATTCGTATCAATTTCTATAAATAGTTTTTTGTGTCCGTGGCACGAGTTTCTTTTTCGTGTCAATTTCTATAAATAGTTTTTTTGTGTATGTGCACGACTTTCTTTTTCGTGTCAATTTCTATAAATAGTTTTTTCGTGTCCGTGGCACGATTTTCTTTTTCGTGTCAATTTTTATAAACAGTTTTTTGTGTCCGTGGCACAAATTTCTTATTCATGTCAATTTCTATAAATTGTTTTTTTCATGTCCATGGCACGATTTTCTTTTTCGTGTCAATTTCTATAAATAGTTTTTGTGTCCATGGTGCGACTTTCTTATTCGTGTCAATTTCTATAAATAGTTTTTTGTGTCCGTGGCACGATTTTCTTTTTCGTGTCAATTTTTATAAACAGTTTTTTGTGTCCGTGGCACAAATTTCTTATTCATGTCAATTTCTATAAATTGTTTTTTTCATGTCCATGGCACATCATTCTCTTTCGTGCCAATTTATATAAATAGTTTTTTGTGGCCGTGGTGCGACTTTCTTTATCGTGTTAATTTCTAAAAATAGTTTTTCGTGTCTGTGGCACGATATTTTTTATCATGTCAATTTCTATAAATAGTTTTTTTTGTGTCCGTGGCACGACTTTCTTTTTTAGGTCAATTTCTATAAATAGTTTTTTGTGTCCGTGGCACGACTTTCTTTTTCGTGTCAATTTCTATAAATAGTTTTTTTTGTGTATGTGCACGACTTTCTTTTTCGTGTCAATTTCTATAAATAGTTTTTTAGTGTCCGTGGCACGATTTTCTTTTTCGTGTCAATTTTTATAAACAGTTTTTTGTGTCCGTGGCACAAATTTCTTATTCATGTCAATTTCTATAAATTGTTTTTTTCATGTCCATGGCACATCATTCTTTTTCGTGTCAATTTATATAAATAGTTTTTTGTGGCCGTTGTGCGACTTTCTTTATCGTGTTAATTTCTAAAAATAGTTTTTCGTGTCTGTGACACGATACTTTTTATCATGTCAATTTCTATAAATCGTTTTTTTGTATCCGTGGCACGACTTTCTTTTTTAGGTCAATTTCTATAAATAGTTTTTTGTGTCCGTGCCATGGATACGAATAACTTAATACATTTTTTTGTGACTATAACACGACTTTCCGTGAGATCAGTCTGCGCCGACAGCAGCATATGACATTTAAGTACCACAAGAACAATTCAAGGACAGCCGGCTCACCCGACGCATCTTCACCTGAACAGCTGCATAAAATTCTGATGACGACACAACTGATCATGACTGGTCGCCTCACTGATGACAATCTTGTGCATTTTATGTTTATTAACCTTCAGTTCCACTAATAAACATTATAAAGGTATGGTAAACTCCTTAATATAACCTTAATATGTTATATTATGCCATGGAAAAAAATGAAAACAAACGAAAGACCAAACTCTTGGTATTTTAATAATGTAGGCTAATGTTTCCCAATATTTTTCATGCATGTTTTCTTGCAAACAGAAAATAAATTATTCAGTATAAAGTGTTTCTGGTTGCAACTTTTAACCGATGGTCTTCAACTCCTCCCTTGCCTGCAAACACCAAACCTCGTCGAAACACAAGCCACACCCACTATTTTCCTCATGTGATATACGTCACAATACGTATGTAAAGTCGAATGCAACTTCCAGTTCATAAGGGCTCTAAGGAAAAGTGCTCACACAGAGTAAAATTTTCCCCTCATTCATTCTTCCGGAAACATGATTTACTTTGAGGTTTTGGCGATTTCTCCTGAGGAGAAGATTTAAGATCCTCTCTGTGTAATATCGGTTATCTCATATATGTCTTGTGAACTTTCAGAAGCATTCAATCTCTCAAACTGTGCTCTGCTTTGCCAAGGTTTCATTTAAAAAGGATTGGAATTACAGTAGGAACTCAAGTATATTTGGGGACGAGAAAAACTTCTGAATAAAAACATTTTTATTGAAGACTGAAGAGAAGTTAGCACAGAAACATACTTACAGGCTGCATTTTTAAATCTTTTATATCTGCCATTAACAGTAAAGACTTCCTAATATATTCCATCATATCATCAGATGAATCACATTAAAAGTAAAAAATGACACTGAATCCAGAAAATTACACGCTGGTAGCGCAGCAGTAAGTAAAATGACCTGTCATTAATAATCATGAGTGATAACAAAGCCACCATCACATTACACTTCATTCATTCAGCTTTATGCATTACAAACTTCAAAGTTTCTGTGAAGGAACTTCAGCTGTGTCATGTGACACTTCATTAACTGCAGTAGACGCTGTGATTTATGTATCACTGTATATGATAAACAACATAACAGTACATTATTGGAGTGTTGTGGATGCTTAGCAGGCTGTGATTGTAATGAATTTCCATGTGGTTGATTGACTTTTCTGGGTGGTTGCTGAGTGCCAAAAATAGTCCATTCATATGTTTCAGTTTCCTCCTTTAGTGTAAATCTGGTTATCTAACAACATGTCTCATGAACAAGCTGTATAATATGACGTTTCATTTATGACTGCAGCACAAATGGTGCAGGAGGAGACGTTTGCCAAACTTCACAGGAATACAACTTCAAAAGTGAAAGCATTTGCACGAAAAAAAAAAAAACGAGTTCCTGATGAGCTTTGATGGTTATTTGTAATACCGCGATTAACCACTAGATTACCTGATTTATAAAAAACAGAACAAAAAATAATATTTATTCATTTTAATGTTTTGACCATCTGATCTCTAACAAAATTCCTTTATTTTACCTTTTTGCTAAAAATGCTTGTTTTTGAAGAAAAATACCCATTTTAAGAGTTTATAAGCAGAGAAAAAATATCGATAGGATGAAATGTTTTTTCCTGCTTTGTTTGTTTGTTTGTTTGTTGTTTGTTTGAAAGCAGAGGGTGTGTTTTTTCATTTAATATTTGTATGTTTAGCAGTGTTGGGGACTTTTAAATGTAATGCATTACAATATTAAGTTACTCCTCAAAAAAGTAACTTATTACTAGTTACTTACTTTTTTTAAGCAACTACTTTTCATGGAAAGTAATACTTACGTTACTTTTAAGTTACTTTTGCATTACTTTATCTTACTTGGCTGAAGCTTGATCGCAAAAATATCAAGCTCTGGCCTGCCATCTCCGTTTCTGACTCAAACTGTTCCCACTCAGGCACATAGAGTGCGTAATTCTACGTTAAAGATGCAATTTGTATAATCCGCGCCGCTAGAGGGCGCCAGATCAAATCAATAACAATGACGTAGATTAATGATGGTCTGAAGCAGCGTGGACTAATGGTATTTGTTGTCTTTAACTCAAACGCTGGCGATCAATCAGACGGGAACGAGAATCATGTTACACATGAGGTAAAGTAATCAAGTTTTATAAATGTTGTGTTTGATGACATTGTTTTTTTCATTATGTAAGGTTTCATGTAATGTTCAAAACGCAATTGTTAGTCATAGATGGCCCGACAGACGCTATTACTTCCGCATTTGTCCACGACACTGTTGTTTGTCATGTGGTTTTTACGTCAGTAAAGGCGTAGATATTAACCCTTGTATTGTGTTCGATTTTTGTGACGATTTTGATGGAGGCGGTCAAATTGACCCCCATTGGATTCAATGCAATTCCTTAAATATTACATTATGAAAATCAAGAAGGACTTAGGTATGAACAGGAACATTTTAGTATCAGTCTTTGTCACACATTACAAACACTTCAAATTAAAAGTATGATTTAAAAAAATGCATTTAACCACAATTTTTAACAATTTTGTTTTAACAAATGTTGCACAAAAATGTTGCAACATTTAACATTTAAAATTTTAATTCAACATATTTTTTTTAAATACCCATGTTTAAAACATCCTAAATTAACAATTTAATATTGCTGTGAAATGAAATGAAGCTTTTCTTTTTCTAAAAAAGCTCATCTTTTTTTTGAGGCTCATTGTACAAATTCAAGAAATCACTGTTTACATAATGTACACACATCAAACATGTGTTTTCTGACTTCTTGCATTTTACACAAATGGTGCTTATTTTGGTGTCATGTTTTGTGGGGCACAGCTGGCATAATCTGTATTCACCTCTGGATTTTCTGTGGGTCTGAATTAATTTGCTTTACATAGTATTTCATATACATTGAAAATAGAAATGATAGTTCACATTTACTTTTCTGTGTCTGAGGAAGTCTTTATCAGTACTGAAAATAGTGAGGAAAAGCTAACTTTTCCCTTTCCAGGGTAGTAAAACACCAACATATATGCAATAAATGTATTTAATTTGTGTCTTTACAGTTGCCTTGGAACAAACAAATATGGGTCAAATTGACCCGCGAACATCAAAATCGTAACAAAAATCATTATTTGTGCTGAAAAAAACCACTTCAAAACACATCAGTGTATCCTTACTTTGCATGCATGTTCATGGCCCTAAATGAGAAAAAGTGACAAAATGTCTGAATAGCAATGATATAGAAATGATAGCTCACTTTTACCATCTGTGTCTATAAAAGTCTTTTTTCAGTATACTCAAAATAGTGAGGAGAAGCATTTTAACCCCCATTTCAGGATAGTAAAACACCAATATAGCAACAAACACTAAAAATATATATTTAATTTAGGTCTATGCAGTTGCTTTGTAACAAAAAAAATGCAGGTCAAATTGATCACTGCCGTCGCTCCATAAAGCAACAAGCATGTCGGAGGGCATTTACACTTGGTCTTTTTCCAGTCGAATAGCTATGAGAGAAGACCCATGACTAGGTGTAAAAACGATCAATGTAACCTTTTTTTTATGAATGTATAGATCATTTATGTTCTTCTGTGGTCCAGTACAGGTTTAGAAGGATGTCTGTTTATCTATAATGTATACATGTTCTGAATGTAGATTTTAGGTCAATGCCTCTATTGAAGTTGCCTGAGGTGATTTAAGTTTAATATGCAGTAAAATAGCACAAAAGCTGTGTTGAAATGCTGATCTTTTGTGTGACGTGGCAAGTTGGTGCGTTCGGATGTCACATGCCTTTATGCTTTTTGTATTGATCCACTCAAAGTTGTTCGTGAAGTGATGAAAAAATGATGCTTCGCCTGAGACATTTCTCCAAACGCTGCTTCAAAGAATAATTTAATGTCAGGGATTCTTTGAAGAATAAATCCAAAGGGGTTTTCCGTCAATAATGAATGTGAACTTATTTCCTTTATGAAGCTTGAGAAGAGAGAAGGCTCAAACTGAATCAATGAGGACATGCCGAAGAACGCAGCGTGCAGAAAGATTTCAGCTTACTGATCAATCGAAGCTGGAGTGAATTTGTCACTGTCGACCGTGAGGTTTTTTCCTCTAGTGTGGACTTGGGTTTCATTCAGGTGATGTCCATTGTTCGCAATGGTGTGAGTTGATGTTAAGGTGGAGATGTCGGTTCTCTTGTGAGTGTTTAAAGGTCAGCCGGGCTCTCGGGGGACAGCAATGAACTCGCAGAGAATGAAATGCATACTGAGATGAAGAAACAGAGCCAAAGAGCTTTTATTTCATCCTCAAGAAACAGACAACGTGTTAGAATAGTTATATTATTTGACAGACTACATAAACCCCAACTTTTACAAGAAATATAAAAGTGATATGATTGTCAAGTATTTCCACACAGTATTTGAAATTTGACCTCTGCATGTAACCCATCCCTTACTCAAGGTTACCTCAGTCGCAACCTGGCGGCCGGGAGACTCGAACCAATGACGCCCGACACTATAACTGTACATTCACACTGCTATCGGCGAGAGTGTCAAAAAACCAGTAGCAACCCGTGACTTCTTATTCAAGGGCGCACGATGCAAAGCTTGTCAAAACGTGTATGGAGCCTATCATGTGTGTGACTCAAAATGTGTGTTCGCTCATGTGAACACTTGTGCATCATGCGTCATGTCAAAATAAGTGCCTGCTGCAGACGTTTGGAAGGGGTTTATGATGAAAGAGACGCTTGCATTTGCCAGATACTCACAATCTCATGTGTAATCATCTTGTGAGTATTTTGTGAACGTGAGCGTCTCTTTTATCATAAATTCTTATGACGTGCAGCATGCACTTATTTTGACTTGATGCATGATGCACATATGTTCATATGATGCAACAAACACATATTTTGACATAACGTGCAACATGCATGACACTATGAACACACATTTTGAATTCCCGCCCCTCCGAAGAGTACAGCCAAAGGCGCTGTAGAAAAAGATAAGTGAATGCTCTGATGATTGAACTGCTTGGTTTTATAAACTTTATATAAAGCGGCCGCAAAGCAAACTAAAATGTTGATCTTGTGTAGACTTGTCACAGGCCGGAGCGGACCCGAGATCTCTAAAGGGTCACGCCCCTCTCTAATTGCCACCTCGAGGAGTTTCCCAAGACCACCCCAATGACCGGACAGACAAGTATACTATAATTAAAATGTATCTTTATTTAAATATCTAAAAGCAAGGGGGAAAGGGGAAAGGGCAGTTAAAAACAATCTGCTTCTTCTTGCTTCCAGGGCGGTGTGGACCATAAGACGGGGGCTGGGACTGCTTTCCAATTTGGTCCTTTAATCCGTGGCGCCCTCCGCTGCTTCCTCTTGTTCACCCTCAGGTTTCCTCGGCTGAGACGTCCTAGTCCCTCTGGGATCTCTCCGTCCCACGGGCGCGAACCAGTGACCAGAGGTGGATACTCGCACTACAGAGGCGGCTCGTCTGTCGTTCAGAGATCGTCGTAGTAGATGTAACTTGCGCCTCACCACGGTACGTGGTGCACTAGGCTCGGCGTCCCTTTCCTTCGGAGCCTTCGCTGGAGCAAGGGTAAGTCGTTGACGCTATTGACACTACTCTGCCTTTCTCTAGGCGTTGCTGTAGGCAGAGGTAGGTTAACACACCATGAAGGCAAGTTACTCACAGGGTTTGGGATCTTCGTTGGCCTCGGGGCATCCACTGGTACACAAGTAAGCGTTCCACACTATCTGCACAGTTCGTTCCTCCTTAGGATGTTGCTGTAGGCAAAGGTAGGTGGCACAGCACAAAGGTAGGTTACTCACAAGGCTTGAGCTCTTCCTTCACTTCAGGGCATTAACTGAGACACAGGTAAGTGGTTCACACTACTGATAGCGTTCGCTCGTCCTTAAAACGTTGCTGTAAGCAAAGGTAGATAACACATCACAATGGTCAGTTACTCACAAGACGTAGGCTTTCCATTCACTTCGGGACATTCACTGGGGCACAGGTAAGTGGTTCACACTATTGGCACGGTTCGTTTCTCTTTGAGACGTTGCTGTAAGCAAGGGTAGGTAACACATCACAATGGTAAGTTACTCACAAGACTTGGGCTTTCCATTCGCTTCGGGGCATTCGCTGAGACACAGGTCAGTGGTTCACACTATTGACACAGTTCGTTTCTCCTTAGCACGTTGCTATAAGCAAAGGTAGGTAACACATCACAATGGTAAGTTACTCACAGGGTTTGGGATCTTCGTTCAGTTTTACAGGCAGTGGACTTTCGCAGCAGCGTCCGTACACAGTATACCTCCACCCGTCCACTTGTACTTCCTGGGTGTCGTAGGGACTGATGAGTTGAGTGACAGAGCCGAACGCTTCCCTAGCTCCCCCTCCTTCTATAGCGACAGGGGTCGTGAGCTGGGGCGAACTCTCGACGAGGCTCCGCACACACCCGGGGTTGCTGTTGGATTTATCTTACACAACTTTTACCCTCAGTCCGTACAGTGCACGTTAACTGCTACTCACTCTGATGTACCGCCGGGCTTCGCCACTGCCTGCTTACTAGAGTGGTGGAACTCCTACTAACACACAGGGAGGCAAAATAAAGAAAGTTTAGTTCCCTCTGCTCGTGGGGCTCGAACCACAGCGTGTCCTTTCTTCTCACGACCCGTCTGGGGCCAGGGCAGTTCTGGTCGCCACAAGCACAGCATACACAGCAAGCTTAGTGTAAACACAAATGATAATCACAACTCACCCACAGCACTCTGTACACACACTTTACGTGAATTTATGGACTAGACCGCCCGGCTTCGACTACCTCGTGAGGCGGGTTGAGCGTTGTTCTTTCCACAGAGAATACAGGTTAGTACACAGTTTAATCAATGTAGCCCCTGTATGCTTGTCGTTACCTCTTCGGCTCACCCACACTTCTTTTATCCGCAGGGCCAGATGACAAAACAACACACGGTTTCTCCAGTTGGGTTTTCTTGCCCGTGTTTCCCTCTTCAGTGGGGCCGGGGACCTTCAACACACTTAGAATATACACCAGCAGCTCTTCTTCTAAATGCTTAACCAAACACACATCCACCGTTACTCACGCTTCGTTGTCAGCCCGTTGATAACAATGCACTCGATGACTCAGTAGTAGCCCATGCACAAGTGAAATCGCCCAATAGTCTCTTCATCCGATCGTCTTCTACCTCTTCCGTCCCCAAGGGATCAATGTAGGTTGAGAACAGCGGGTCTGCACAGCAGCAACACAGCGCACACAAAGTACACCAAAAGCACCCTCGGTGTGATGCCCCTTTAATTTTCACAGCCCCGTCCTTTTCGCCTCTCTTTTGGCAGCCGCACTCTTTCCTTACACCATAAGTGATTCACAGATCAACGGCACCCTTCGGCTCCTCCAGAGATGGAGCGTGTGGTTAGGTTTGCCCAAGGCATAAAGGGACTCACGCCCGAAAACAACTCTTCCTTTGTGCTTCTTTGGACCTTTTTATATGGCTTATCTTCACTCCCTCTTCCAATCATGGGTTGCTCCATTGATTCGCCACACCTGTTGCTCATTCCTCATAATTTTCGTTGTCAGGGAGACCAGGAAGTAAAATGGTGTTTTAAAATCGGGTCCGGGCGGAAACCATATGCAAGCGGAACCCTTCTCCGCCACTTTTTGTTCCTGCCCTACCATAGTCACCATGGGCATGTTCAATCTCACACCGGTGCGCAACGTTTTGCTACGGTTTCCGGGTTGAACGACATGTTTCCTGGAAACGGTGTGCAACGGAATGCAACAGGTTTTAGAAGCGTTTTCTCTTGTTTGGTGGGTGTGTCAGAAATGTCAGCCCAATCAGCGGCAAGATGTATAAAACCACGCGATAGTAAAGAGACAGCTCTCTCAATGGGTTCAAGTTGGAATGTTGTCTTTCATTTTGGACAGCAAGGTCAGTGATTGTAACATCGAGGGTATTTTACAGTAATAAACACACATTTATAACGATTTCATCAGGCTTTAGAGACATTTAAAAAAGAACACAAAGAATGGCCTCTCAGCTACCGTAGTTGCAACTCTTGCGTCATCACAACAGGGTGTTCAATGCATCACTGTTTCAGTTTAATAAACGTTGTGCAACGTTTTGTCGTGGCTGAACGCAGCCCTGGTGACAGACTGACCACAAGTATTGCATAAGTTAATATTAGGGGTGTCCTCGACTAAGGATTTACACATTCGAATCAAAATTGTTGGAATTTTTCTATAGTTGACCGATAGTCAAATCATCTTTGTGTGTGTGCATGGGTTGGGAGAGGGCCAGACCAGGTACAAATGGGTAACTTTTATTTTCTTTCACAAGCAGCACACAGAAACAACTTTCTGATAAAGTGACCAAAACTGCCTTTCAAGTGATGAACAAAGAAAAAAATGATTTTTTTAGGTAAAATGTAAGGCAACATAAATGTGGGCATTTCCAAAGCGTCACTACAGGGACACAGTGCATTATCCCTCGAAACAGAAGAAACCAATTTAAAGCCATTTATGTGTTGTGGCTTTTGTTTTCATGGTTAATTGGTAGTCTTATTTCAACATGCAGTTTATAGACGGTTTCAGCAGTAACAACATAAACAAGCGGCTGACGCGGTCCGCACGTAACTTCCGGTAAACTCCGCTAAGAATAAATAACAACGTTTTTTTAAACGTAGTTTATTTATGTAAGAAGCAAAAAAACAACATATAGATTACCTAGGAAACCAAAACATTTGTTATTTTCGACGAGGCATTTGTTCAAGAGATCAGTTTAGCAACTAGTCAGACCATTAAAAAAATGAAACCAAAAGTAAAGTTCGGATCCAGACGTGTATCGCGTGCGTCTGATGAAACTGTCTATAAAAGAAGAGATTTTGCTTGGGAACTAATGTGGTTGGAACCAAAGTTTACATGACTGCGTTCTCTGAAATCCTCTCAAGAGGAAGATTTCTATATTCCCATTGGTTGCCACCGAACCGCGTCATAGCTCATTACCATTACCAATTGCTTGATTTCAACTCTCCTTGATGCTCACCCTGTCCACACATTAAAAAAAAATTCATTGGATTAACTCAATAAAATTGTGGGCAGGATTTCCATCCAATATGAATGTGTACCCCTAACTCATAAAAAACTGCTTCACACAATAAAAATATATTGAGTTAGTCCAACTCAATTTAAAGTAAATTGCAATACTCAATTAGTTGCCTCAACTCAATTTAGCGTAGTTTGAATAACTCAATGTAGTGTAGTCTGAATCACTCAATTCTGATATTTTATATTAAAGTTTTTATATCATACTAATAAGCATAAGCACATGTTAGCATGCTAATATAATAACCTATGATAATTTGGATGAGCACGTGTGAAGAGACTGCTCTCCAAACAGGCATTAACACAGTTAGTGCTCATTGAGAGACATGCGTCACATCCACAACCTAACCACAAGCGCCACTCTTCTGCAAGATGGTAACCAAACAATTTGAAAAAAAAAATACACAAACACTCCTAAATCAATAAGATAAACGGACATTAAACACCATTAAGTCTTTCTCTTTACCTAAAAATGCATAAAATAACACTTAATTTAAACAATTACTCTCCAAAAGCAGTTGCATACAAAGCATGCTGGGAAATAATTTTTCCAGAACCCAGACTCAAACTAATTGTGTTAACGCAATTAAAAAGAAATCAATAAATTATAGTACATATTCATTTTGTGTTAGACTAATTAAATATATATACTTATTTCTCTTAATGAGGTATTTTTTGCCGCTTTTGCCAGCGGCGGTATGAACGTACAGTACCTATAATATTTTTTTAACTATATAGAATTGTCCATAGTGGGAATTTCTCTTAAAATAAGTGTGTGAACTAACTCACATAACTTTGTGATATTTGTTTGCTGTCACTACTACAAAAATATTTGTCTGGTATATTTGGCTATAGCTGGTACTTTTGGCCCAAGGTGAGAGAAGGTGTTTTTCTGAATGTTGAGCAGTAACCTTTTCAAATGAAATGATTTTCAGGGCCTGTTTCCTGAGAATGAGCTGAGCGTTCAGGACATCAGCGTTTGCTGTCTGAGAGAATTAGGCTGGTTAAGGCCGAGCTGATGGTGAATGGAGCAGAAGGCAGAGAGGAAATCAGGTGTCCATCTGGTGTCTGGTGTCTTACAGGGTCACAAACATCCCAAAGCTCTGTGTTACTCTCATTACACACGCTTTATGCTTTTCCTGACTCGCTGCCTCATGCAGTTTCTCTTTTATTGTTAATGTAATTAAAAAAGAAGTGATAGTGTTTAATTTCATATGAAAGGTTGCTCTTCTTTTAAAGACTCTCTTGTTAACTTATTACAGTAATATTAGATTAGTATAAACAGACTTTGCCCTTTATGCATCATATAAGTCAAAGCCGGAAATATTTACTTGAAAATGCAGCAAATGGGTAAAAAATTACACAACATAAATCAAACATTCATCTTTAGGCTGGGCTAGAAAAATAAGGCGTTTCTCTGGTCCTGACGGGTCAATAAGCAAGTGTACTGCCTTCAGCCCATTCCTTTAAAATATGACTTCACACTCTATTGGATGTGCTTCTGTTCGCATTAAAAAAATGCTTTATGATCTATAACGGCGTCAACAATGCAGTGAATGTATTCAACATCAGATGCAGTGCCCGGGGTTAAGAAATCCCTTTTCCATTTTGAAGGAAAAACAAAATGAAAAAGAAGAAAACATCAGAGATAGTATAGCTCACAAATGAGTTACATTAATGCATATGCATTATGAAAATATGCAATTATGAATATTCATGAGAGTGAAGATAAAACATTTAAATAAACAAGGAAGACCAATTTGTAGTAGTCAGGCTATATAACATCTCACTAACCAAGACATAACTGAGGTCAAGACTCTCATTTACATTTCTTTGCGGAAGTCTATTAGCTGTGAATGCTTTGAGTTTTGATCGTTTTTTGTTTACTTCAGACCTAAAAACATGCTTTGTGATGACCGAGCTTTTATTTCCAGGGGAGCTTTTTCTGTAAGACAGACTAACGTTAATATCAACGCTCAAGATATCAAGTGTACAGTAAAATCAAAGTTGCTTGCTCAGTAAAAGTTGCTGCGTTTGTTACTTTGGTCTACGGAGGTTCCTGGCAAGCATTTATATGTGCTAACTTTTAATAAAACTTTTTAAAAGTTTCTTTACAGGTTCAGATTGATGTCCGTGCTGTTCTCCGTCCAATCGTTGGAGCCATAATTGCTGTAGAGACCTGACAGACCATTAGAAGCCCTGTCACAACACACAAACATCAGACCAAAGCTGCCAGTTTCTGAACACAAACCTTTGATTCAAACTTTATTTCATGTGAGTTTGGCTAATACTGCAGTCTGTGTTTTAATAATCGGCGTTTCTGCTCGGTTAGAAACATCAGTGGGGCTCATGCGAGCTGAACTTGGTCATCTGTTTTGTGACGTGCACGCATTTATCACAGCTGAAGTGAATCGCTCCGTCTACAGCAAAACATTTGGGAGGACGGTCTGTTGAAGATAAACTGTAGTATTAGTAAAAGACTTCTGATACTGAAGATCAGTGGGATCTCATGGGAATTTGTACAGTATATTTTACGAGTTGGCTAATTCGCCACAAAAAAGTAAATCGTACAAAAAATTTATGATTATTCAGAAAACAATAACGAAACTCCACCTCTAACACTAATGTCATGGGGCGAAAGCAAATTGGACAAAAATGTAAGAATCTGGTTGTGCGAATTTATGCAAATTTGCCACCTCGTAAAATACGGATGAATTGGCATGAGATTGCATTGATTTTGACAGATATTGAACACAAAAATTGCAAGTGTTCGCTGGTATTAACTTTTCTGCATTTTCCATTATTTCTCTAAAAGCTACAGTAAAGTACAGTAAACACAGACTGATCTCACAGAAAGTTGCGTTATAGTCACAAAAATTTTGATTAATTTATTTGTGTCCATGACACCAAATTCAGCTTTTTTGTCTTTTTCGTGTCACTCACACAAATTTCTATAAATCATTTTTTGTGTCAATCGCACAACTTTTTTGTGGCATTTTATCAGGGCTCCAGATTTTGCCACCAATATTTGAGAGTGTGCCACTGAATTTTACATCCAGTCGCACATGTGCGACCAGTAAATTTGACCTTTATTTCTGATGTGACACTGAATTTGAAACAGCACATTGTACTTTCTGCATCTATCATCAAAGTATGTATTAGTAATACAGTGGAAATTTGTAGAAATGTGATTATTTGGTTAGCATGTTGATTTACGGTGTGTGCCCCTAAATTTTTTGGTTGCGCCCCTAAAATTTTCAGTTGGGGCCACTGTGCTCCTAGTAAAAAAAGTTAGTCTGGATCGGAGCCCTGTTTATGTATTGTTTTCTCATAGTTTTTTCCTATTATCTTACCGTTGTCACAAAATTCTAACAACTCCAGATGAGAATAGTTTTAAAAGCGGAAGAAAAACATGTAGAAATCATAACATAAAATTAAATACTAACCCAAACCCCAAACTAACCTCAACCCCAAGTGACAATGATTTAAAAACAGGAAAAAATGAGAAAACAATAAATAAAATGACACGAAATAGAAAGCCGTGCCAAGCACACAAAAAATATTTATAGAAATTTTTGCGAGTGATACGAAAAAGACATTCGTGCTCAAGGCATGAAAAAAGCCGCCATGGCATAAATTAATAAAATTTTCGTGACTATAACACGACTTTCCATAAGATCATGTTGCGTAAACACTATTGCAGAATAATGATTGAAGCATTTAATTGTAAAATAAAATAGATATTTATACGGCAAAAAAAAATATTTTTATGTATTTTTTATATATTTCAAAATATACAAAAAATATCAAAAAATATAGTTGATGAAATATATTTTGGAATATTTTTAAAATATATATTTTTCAACAATATATTTTTTGGTATATTTTCTATATTTTAACATTTATTTTAAAATTAAATATATTTTAAAGCATTTAAATTTATATTTAGCTATATAAAAAATATATACATTTATATATTCAAATTAAGGAAATTTGGTAAATATAACTTAAAATTAAATATATTTTCTAAATGTAAAAATATATTTAATTAGGCTTTACTTTCTACAAAATTTATTTAGCATATATTTTAAATATATGTTTGGCCAGATTTTTTTATTTTTATTTTTTTGCTGTATGCGTGAGCAAAACCTATGTCGAATCAGGTTTCTTGAAAAGTTTTGTCCGTATTTTTAGGTTTTAGATATAAAATCTGAACCAGTACTTAACACATAGTTACTTTATAGGTACCAGAAAAATGTCATGTGTGTTTAAATGGCACATATATTTAACTGTAACTGTAAGAAGTTATGAAAGGGCAAATATTAAATACATTCGGCTTGCACTGCATTATTCGGTTTGATTCAAGTCTATTTCTACAGCACAATTTTTGCATTGTTGCAGAGCAATTTTAATGTTAATAGAGAATATATGGTACAGCATACAGGGTATTATTGCAAATATTTTTCACAACTATTCACATCTGCACCTGAATAACTGTTGAAGATATTTCTTGTGATTTCTCCGATTGTAAAGTTTATTTATTCTGTGTTTGTATCTCTCTGCAGACGTCACTTCTGAATCCTCCAATTTCCTGAAACAAAGTGAATCAATATTTCATCAGTTTATTTCTCTTGCTGTGAGGATGATCTAAACCAGAAACAACAGCAACAATCAGACATTATCTGCTCTATAGGACCAAGAGGATTCATCTCTTGCCAATGACACTGGATATCAGTCATCTATTTATAAACTCATTATTTCTTTTGACTGTATTTTGTATTTCTGAACACATAAAGACACCACTCAGATATATACATCTATAGTACACTTCTTTATTGCACGCTGTTTCACTTGATGACTTTATGAGCCACATAATTTCACCGCTGCGTTCATTAAGCAATGTGACACAAGTGAAATGTCGAAATCCTTGCATTCAGTTTTTTTCTCAAACGCTAAATGTCAGTCATATTTTTAGACTCAGAAAGAAAAGTTAAATAAACCCAACATGATGAAGGATAGCACATTTTGATAAGATTAATATGAAAAAAATCGCAGTATGAGACAAAGATTTATTACTCAAAGCTTCATCCCCAATATAAACTCTTATATGTTGGGATGTACTGTTTGTCTATTTAATACATCAAGTGTAAACAATTATGTGATATTGTGATACTTCAGGCTATGCCCAGAATATAATTTTACGTTGTAATTGAAGTTTCATGCCCTGTGTTCATCTTCATTCACATCTAATTTGTTGCCGTGTCTGAATCTCTCATACATCGGTTCACAGTTCACCTGACGCTGTCTGTTCTCAAGCTCTCATCAAATAATAAACAAGATGTATTAAAGTATAACAATGACCTCCTGTCTGTAAGCCAACAACTTCATTACCATCACAAGACTGACAGCCGAATGTTGACGTCGACACACAACAAGGATTTGTGGGTAGACTTCAAACGATAACTTTACTTACTGCATGTACAAACTCAGTTTATTTATTTGTTTGTACACTACAGACTGCACACTTTAATGATTTACCTTTTATGTGTACTACAAGTTTGAATGTTTTATAGTTTTTAATTAAAAAACAACAACTTTGTACAACCCCACTGAGGCAGCCACCGGACACACTCATCTGTTTAGTGGTCTTCTGCACAGATCACCAGTTATATATCACTTATGTAATAATCTACCTGTAGGGAGTTTTCTCATCATGAACACAGTAAAAATAAATATCTTTTTAATTGTAAATGTTTAAAAATTTATTTTCAGTCCTCCGAGAAGCTCATGCAAACCGAAGGCCTTCAGCTTTTCCTCCAGTAACCTCATCATTAGGCGAAGACTTCGAGGCACTCAGATTTTAGAATCAACGCCTCATATAGTATGCAAAAAAAATCCATTAAGGCTCTGGGTTTATACTTCAGATGGTGATTAATGTGTATCTGTATGACAAATATCAGCACAAACGCAGAATCACATTTCTCTCTTATTCATTTGTTCGTGTCAGTGTATAGTTGCAGGAACTGTGTGTGCGTGTGCGAGAGAGAGAGAGAGAGAGAGAGAGAGAGAGAGAGAGAGAGAGAGAGAGAGAGAGAGAGAGAGAGAGAGAGAGAGAGAGAGAGAGAGAGAGAGAGAGAGAGAGAGAGAGAGAGAGAGAGAGAGAGAGAGGATGTTTTAAAACATTAAAGACTTGCTGTCAACACAAAGCCACTCTATAAGGTACAGTGAATGATAATTGTGTGTTGTCTTTTGAGATGTAAATGTGGAACAAATGCAGAAACATGTTGTTTTTATCAAGTTAATTGATAGAATCATAATGGAGATAAAGGTATAATGCTTACAATTTCTATTCTATCTATTGCAATTTATTTATATTATCTCACCCCTGCATTTGTCCGTACTTTGCGTGTTCCACGTTCTCTGTGGACTTTTAATTTGTATTTTGATTTCCTGTTTTATTTTGTAGTTTTTCTGTAGTTCTTTTGTTCATTGGTTACCTGTTGATTGGTCCCCTTGGTTGTATTGATAGTTTTTTTTTTTTTTTTTTTTTTTGGTGTATACAGTGGTTATTTGCAGCAATATTTTGGTTATGTCCACCATTGCACAGACTTGCCTCATGTAACAATGGTGCAAACCTGACGTCAGAAGCCAAAATCTCCAGTTTCACCGGCTACTTGACAACACTGCAGGTGGAGTTTATGAAAATCTTCACCCTGGTAGGAGTTTTCAAAAGCTTTGGTTTCAGTCACCTGGGGCACATTCAATTTCAAATGGTTGTGCACCAATGTGCAACAGGGTTTGAGGTTTTCTCTTGTTTGGTGGGTGTGTCAGAACTGCAGTCCAATCAGCAGCAACATGTAAATAAACAATGCGGTACTAAAGAGACAGCTTCTCAGCTACCGTAGTTGAAACTCTTGCGTCATCACAACAGAGTGTTCAACACATCACCGTTTCTGTTTCCGTTTTGTTCCGTTTCAGCCTTGACGTGTATTTGGTGTGAACGAACGGCCAAACCACCTAGAAAAGCTACGTTTTAAAATACTTGTCAAAGCTGCATTTTAAAGAGTCTTGTATTAAGATGTTAATGTCTATTTTCTACAGATGTAGACTACAGCATATGCAATGTCAGAGAAAAAGGGACAAAACGGTCACTGGGGTCATACCCCCTACGGCCAAAAAGAAATTCAAATATAATTTTAAATATATTTCCAAATTAACAAAAATATATGTGCGGAAATGTTTTTTATAAATATGTTTACAAAAAATGTGTATATTTTTTGCCATTTTGAAAAATATTTTAAAGCATTGATATTTGTGTCACATTTAAAAAAACACTTTGTCACAAACCTGTAAACATAATAGGTTTGAAAAAATTAAAATTAAATATATTTTCCACTGCAAAAATATGCTTATAATTTTATATATTATTCATGCTTATACATTTTGTACTTTTACTTTATACAAACTTTTACGCTCCGAACTCGGGACAAAAACTGAGCTCAGAGCCCTTTCCTTGGACAGCATGCCAAATACGCATATCGTTAATTCTATCTGACTTATTTGTAAGTGTGAATGCTTGAAATGAAGGTTAAAACTAAATATATTTTCAAATTTAAAAAAATATTTAGTTAAGTTTTACTTTCTACAAAATGTATTTAGCATATATTTAAAACATAGTTTTGGCCAAAGAAAGGGACCCTAAGGTACTGTTTGTCAATTTACGGGTTTACATAACATAATACAATGTTGTTCCTTTTGGGGTACATTATTACTGTACCTTAAGAATGTCATGACACAGATGGAGAGTCAGGACGCAAACGCAGAGTTCAAAATAAATAACATTTAATAATAAAATGGGAACAAAAAAAACGAGGAGTATAAACAGGAAAGAAACACAGGAACAGCCAAAATATGACATGGGAAACAGACAGGGTAGCAATGACAATCTTCCGGCGACAAGTGTGACACAGACAGCAGTATAAATACACAAAGACTAATGACACACAGGTGGAATGAATGAGGTGATAATTAACAATGTCCAGGTGATGACAAAATGGAACAGACACAAAACATGACACGGATCACCGTGACAAAGAACCTATTTTGTACCTTTAAAGGTAAAGTTAAATATTTTGTACTCCTATTATTTCACTGGTGCAAAATTATTCCTTAATGGCACACATTTTTTTCCTTAGGGTATAATATTGTACCCCAGAATGTAAAACATTTGAATGTGTCTTATACCCATAAAGGTTCAAAAAGGTACCCTTGATGATACCACCCCAGCAACAGAAAAGGTCTTGTATCTTTATTTCTGACAGTGTGTAGACTATGCATTGATCTCAGTCACTTTAGAGATTATGTTGGTTAAGGGCCCATTTTATCCAAAATCTATTTTTATAAGGTGTTTGGACAAAAATGTGAATTGGCAGTGTGTGAACACAACAACCCTACAATGCAAAAAATACACTCACTCGTTCTTTTAACCTCAGTTAAACCAAAGCAGATCATTTGATTATCTTGTTAATGTGACGTCACACTAATAAATCCCCGCCCACAGCCACTGACTGACAATCCTTCATTACCATGTTTCTGCCCTCAGAGAGTATTTATAGGAATCAGATCTTTTTAAAAAACTAAAATTGTTCACTGTCTCTTTCGGTAAGGAGCTTTACTCCCAACCAAATAGGAGCATTATGAACATGCTATAATAAATGATCTGTGGGGTAATTTGAGTACTGAGTCTTTATGAGATCTCTGAGATGAGTAAAGTTATTTAGACTATTTTACACACAGTCTATCTTTGCTCACCTGGTATCTTTTCTTATTTTTATATAATCCTGGGTGTAATTGTCAGCTATTGATGCTTTTATAAGGCTCGCTTAAGATAGTGTGGTGCCTGTACTGTTAAAAATGGATTTTTCTAGACGTTGGTTGTAAAACGTTAAAATAGTGCAACAAGATAATCTGAATATTGAGAAGTGAATTAAACTCTATCAGCTCTTATTCCCAGATGAACATTAAGGTTCTGTATGCAAGTGTAATTCGTTGTTATCACTATCACATTAAACGTTTCTCTATTAGGTTCACTGTGATAAGAGTATTTTAGCACATTTAAATTCACAGTAATCTCTGTATATGGCACATACTCAATGTGTGAGAGAGCCGAAGAGTTCAGCGACTACTCATTGCACTCATCACTGTTCAACCCCTTGGTTAGCAAATACTTATATTTATATATATATATACAGTTTATTCTTAAAGTTGAACCTTATTACCCATTGTCAGTATTTACAGCAGAAAAATACAGGACAGACAGTTGAACAATCTGTCAGAGTTGTTTACAAAATATCTCCTGTGCTCTCCATTTCTCAGATGTTGTTTAATTCATAATTTAGCACACACAAAATTTGCTTGATCAAATTGATCTGTCAAAACGTGATTGGTTAACCACTCGGCACCAGTCAAAAATGTTTTTGATAAATGACTAGCGCATGTTAATTTAACATGAGCAATGGGACGTCCTTCGCAGTGTGAGCTGCGCAAGAATGTTTTGGTGTTGGGAAAACAGTTTTAGGGATTTGCCTGCTCTGCTCCTTATCCTCATCTAAATATGCCCCTTTTGAAGTAAATATTTCATATTTTTGAGCATTTATATGTTCATAAAGATCAAGTGATTATTTTGTGATACTATTGTGTAACTACATAAACAATGCAACACAACATACAGAACTTGACCAATCAGATCGCAATAAATTTTTATTTAGTGTTTTAAGTTATGATTGTTACATTGACGGGATTACTGTGCAAAGACAACTTCACATCTTTAGTGTCACAGTAAGTGTTTAACCTCCTGACACTCGTGTGAAGATGTGGATTTATGAAGATTTCACATTGGCTCTATTGGACCTAATGCACATCCAGTACAGTGTCAAATGTATCTTTCGTGCACACACACACACACACATGCACACACTCGTACCTGTGATGAACTACTGGCAGAGATTACATGATCGTGTGTGCACAGGTGGAGGGGTTGCCATGGCGACAGACTTCATGTGGCACCATGGGCGATGAAACCTTAAACCTATAGGATCTTACAGAGGCCTTTTATCAGTGTGACACACAGCCGCACCACACACTCACTTAGAAAACTAAAGTACAGCAGAGATGAAACTGTAAGCCATGAATCATATAAATGCATCTCAGAGAGAGAAAGAACGAGAGAGAGAGACTTACTAATGCAGCACATTTACATTTAAACATTTGGCAGATGCTTTTATCTCAAATGCCTTACATTACAGTGCATTCGGTCTATACAATTTTTATCAGTCTGTTTGTTCCTTGGAAATCAAACCCGTAATTCAGTGCTCTACAAAGTGACCTACAGAGAGAGATATACTGTTTAATGTATACATCAACTAAATTAGAGAGAGACAGAATGTGTTGTGTTGTCTGTTTTACATGAAATGTGAAGTAGCACTTCTGCTAAACTACATCTTTGTTCATTTGCCCCTGACAGAATCTCTGTACAGATTTATTGGTCCTGCTGATTATGTTGTTTATTTACTGAATTGAATGTCACTAAACGTAAATTCACCAAAGCATTTATAGAGATTGGGTCGCGCAAACATTTTTAAAATGTGCTCTTGTGTGGTTTGTGAATATTGTAGGTTGTGAAGGATGCTACAGATTACCATGATCTGAGATGCTTTACTGAGTCTGTTATCCATACACTTGAACCGGCTCTTTAAAATGCTGAGCGTGTGCTTGAAGTCAACCCGGGTCTAAAGATTTCCACTTTTGTAATGTTATTCTTTATTATGTGATGAATCACTGCTGTCAGGATCAAGAGAAAGTAGAACATTTCTCTTTCAGAAAATGCTGTTTGTGTTGTGTCTGTGGTGAACATTGCTGCACTGAAAATTTAGCTCAGACAACAAATTCCTCCTGTCCTGTATTTCTGATTCAATTCAATACGCTGATGTGATTCACTATATTTTCTTCAGTGTGCTCATGATGATTCACTCGGATTCACTTCAATTTGCTCATGGTGATTCAATCTAATTCACTTCACTGTGCTCATTGTGATTCACTTAGATTCGCTTCAGGGTGCTCATGGTGATTCACTTAGATTCACTTCATTGTGCCCATGGTGATTCATTCAAATTCATTTTAGTGTGCTCATGATGATTCACTCTGATTCGCTTCAATGTGCTCATGGTGATTCACTCAGATTCAGTTCAGTGTGCTCAGAGTGATTCACTCTGATTCACTTCAATGTGCTCATGGTTATTCACTCTGATTCACTTCAGTGTGCTCATGGTGATTCACTTTGATTCACTTCAGTGCGCTCATGGTTTTTAAATCTGATTCACTTCAGTGTGCTCATGGTGATTCACTTAAATTCGCTTCAGTGTGCTCATGGTGATTCACTCTGATTCGCTTCAGTGTGCTCATGGTGATTCACTCTGAATCATTTCAGTGTGCTCATGGTGATTCAATATAATTCACTTCAATGTGCTCATGGTTATTCACTCTGATTCACTTCAGTGTGCTCATGGTGATTCACTCAGATTCACTTCAGTGTGCTCATGGTGATTTACTCTGATTCACTTCAGTGTTCTCATGGTTATTCACTCAGATTCACTTCAGTGTGCTCATGGTGATTCATTCTGATTCACTTCAGTGTGCTCATGGTGATTCGCTTAGATTTACTTCAGTGTGCTCACAGTGATTCACTCAGATTCACAGTGTGCTCACAGTGATTCACTCAGATTCACAGTGTGCTCATGGTGATTCACTCAGATTCACTTCAGTGTGCTCAAAGTGATTCAATCTGATTCGCTTCAGTGTGCTCATAGTGATTCACTCAGATTCAGAGTGTGCTAATGGTGATTCACTCAGATTCATTTCAGTGTGCTCAAAGTGATTCAATCTGATTCGCTTCAGTGTGCTCATAGTGATTCACTCAGATTCAGAGTGTGCTCATGGTGATTCACTCAGATTCAGAGTGTGCTCATGGTGATTCACTCAGATTCACTTCAGTGTGCTCAAAGTGATTCAATCTGATTCGCTTCAGTGTGCTCAAAGTGATTCACTCAGATTCACAGTGTGCTCATGGTGATTCACTCTGAATCATTTCAGTGTGCTCATGGTGATTCAATCTGATTCACTTCAATGTGCTCATGGTGATTCACTTTGATGCGCTTCAGGATCAATTTAGTTCTTTTATTGTAAAATCAATAATAAACAACAGAGCATCATACATCCTGCAGTGATTCTGGAATAAACCAATAGATGACAAAATGAAAAAACATTTTTAATTTACATTAATGATTTTAAGCAAACTACCCTGAACTGATCTCATTTCATCCTGGCATTGATTTGTGTCACATTGCCTTTATGAATATGAATGTTTAATTTTTCTATAAAATTCTGTGCTTTACAATAGGAACGACTTCAGGGCTCTTTAAAGGGCAATTACTGTCAAATGTACCTGAAGTTGATGAAATGTCCACCTTCATATGAAGTTTTTTTGTGCTTTTTTAGTATTAAGCTGTAAATCATGCAGTTTAAAAAATACTCTTATATATGATAAAAGCTACTTAAATTTCTAATTGTACTGAAAAACTAATAAAGATATAAATTATCATATGAATAATGAGAGTTTTTTTTTTTGAACAGATATTTGAGGGATTATTGTGTTACTGTACTCTCTGTAAGTGTGACACACATTAAGGACTCTTAATGAATCTGCTGTCTATAAAGGGCGTCTCAGATCACATTCAGATGGCCTTCATGTCCATTAGGAGAGCTGCCAGTATAGACATTAGACTGCCAGTCAGATGAGTGGAGCTGGATTCAAAGTCAATTATGTTTGACCAGACCACCACGAGGAGAAACTAGTGAATAAAGCGATTGTTTCTGCTAACATTATCCTATTTTAACAACAACAACCATTAATGAACTCTAACTTGAAGTGCACTTAACATAAACCACAACAAACTGTGATTGAACTACAGGCTGAAATTGCAGTGAAATGAGAATCAACCTCTATACTAACACAAAACAACAGAAGGGAAGGGTTTGTTGACCCGAAATCAGTCTTAAAGGCCACCTATTGTGTGAAATCCACTTTTACAAGGTTTGGACATAATGTGTGTTGGCAGTGTGTGAACACAACCACCATATGATGAAAAAAAACACTTCTTGTTTTTATATCTCCATTAAACCAAAGCAGTCTCATTAGACATGCTGTTTTGATGCTCTTATAAATGTAAGGTCACATTTATAAAGCCTCGTCTATTTACAGTCCTGCATTAACATAGTTTCCTCCCTCAGCAAGTTGTACTCTGTCCATCAGATACTATTGTCTCAGACTGAATTAATCTGATCTGTTTTAACTAAAAGCGCTCAACTCTTGGGAACTTTTTATTAGAAACTTTTACTTTATAAGAAACATTACTTGGTAAGTGACATTACTTAAAGGTGCAGTGTGTAAATTGGAGCGGCATCTAGTGGTTGTCAATTGCAACGGCTCAGTCCACTGCTCACCACTCACTTTTGAAATGCATAGGGAAGCTATAGTAGCGCCACTGGAAAAACATGTAATTGACGGAGACAACTTAGTAAAAAAAGTTTGTCCGTTAAGGGTTTCTGTAGAAACATGGCGGCATAAAATGGCGACTTCCACGTAAGGGAAGGGCTCTGTGTATGTAGATAAAAATGTCTCATTCTAAGGTAATAAAAACATAACAGTTCATTATAAAAAGGTCTTTATACACCACTGATAATATGGTTTTGCATATTATTTTGCATTTCTGTCAAGAGATCCTTCTAAAAATTACACACTGCACCTTTAACAAGTACAGTTAATGATAAGTGAGATTACTACAGTATTATCAGTGATTGAATGCATGATCAGTCTAGAAATGTTTGATCATTTATCATGCAACAGAAATTTTGTAAATGTTAAGTCTGTGAAATCTGTTGGCCAATGAATACAATTCATATGTTGGTCATTTTGGCATGATGGTGATATATGATAAATATCTCTGTACTGTATTTTCTACAAAGGGATATATGTTTGAATGCAAGTTAAGGCCTCATGTGAGATGCCACAAACTTCTTTATTAAAACAGCAGATGGTAAAAATACAATTTAAAGGGGCGAATTAACAATATTTCATGGATTCTGACTTATTATAGTAGCGTGCATACCAAAACATTTATGCTGGTGGCCGGCGTATGTTTTCAATTGTTTCCAATGGAACCGTCACGCTTTTCAAAAAAATGCCAGCAGCTGGCGGGTCTTGTTCCCGTTGAGCGCTGACACTCAACGTTTTTTTTTCTGCGCTAAATGCCAAAAATTGAAAAATGTTCAACTTTGGGTGAAACGCTCAGCTCATCAATGTCACTTCTCACCCGGTTGTTCAATCACAGTGAAGGAAGGGCGGGACAAATATCACACCAACTAACTGGCACATCGTCCAACGACTGATAAACCAGAGCCCTTTAAACACAACAAGGGATGAGCTCGTTCAACGTTATGTTACGCCATCATTCCGTCAAGTGTTGATTGTGAAAGCAACACAAAAGATATGCCTTCCCATATGTGTGATCCTGTGTTAAATAAACATACTGTGCAGAGATATACGCAAATAAACAAGGTTTTAGATGTGCTGTTTGCAATTGCGTCTTTTATAATAATACCACAAAACGCTAGCCTGACGTTGTCATACTCAATTCTAGTCAGAATTTGAGTCTGATACCGCTCCATTGAGCTATAATTATGAGGCGTGTCTCAACCGAAAAATGCCTCTGCACTCAATTGGATAGACCTACGACCAATCAGAGCAACGGGGTGTGAGACGTATGTTGAAATGACGTATTTGCAGCTTGACCGAACTGCTAGTTATTTCGTTACAATGACACACACTACAAGTCTGAGTTAGCGAAATTACATCAACACCTACTATGTTTACAACATTTAATTTATATCACAACATTAAGTATTTACTAAGTCATACAGTAAGACTATATCTTACCATTTGTACATTAGTTGAACTTCATCCACGACGATACCCATTACGTTTGAAAAATATCCGAGCCTAGCATGTCCCTCCATGATTCCGGGCTTCCGAAAAGAAGCTGGCAACAACCGCTAATTATATCCATCTCGTCCTGCACACCGAGTTGCATCGCTGTGATAACCATTTCAGTTGCTTCTTTAACTTGATCCTTCATAAGTGCGACAACTTTCGCCGAATCCCGTAGGAAGGATGGCAAAAACATCAACAAATGCCTTGCTCGCGTTTCTCTGTTCTTCTTTTAAAATCAATGCTCTGTCGATATCTTTAAGAACAGACTCAATGTCAGAATCCACACATCTGATTTCTACTGCGGCAGCCATTTCGTTGTAAACAGATTCAACACACGCGCTCTTTGGTGACGTGGTCTTTGTGTGCGTTTGACCTTCGTATCACACTGTCTGACGAAGCACAAACATTCGCATCTGGAGATAACTTTTAGTTACAGGCGCGAGTAAACAAGGATTTACATGTACTGTTTGCAATCGCGTCTTTTATAAGAATACCACAAAGCACTTCAAATATGAGGAATCATGTTTGTGTGTGTGTGTATGCGGAGTCGCTCTTTGCGGAGTGATTGAAAAATAAAGAGTTTGCAGCGCCCGTGCCACAGTCGACCCCAGAGTGTTAAGCAGAAGTAACATAGCAACCAAAGCTCTCAGCTAAAAATGCTGGCAAGCGCCTACAGTCAGTGTCTGCCTGCCATTTTCAGCCGTGTTTAAACGCTTTTGTGTGCACGCTACCTAACACAGTTAGAGAGTTGTAATCCTCATGCAGTTGAGCATGTGATAAAGTATTTCTGGGAAACTTACTCCTCCTCTTTCCTACAAGTTTCAGAAAGTTGTTTTTTATACACTGTTAATTGTAACGTATCATGGACCCCTTATTCCTTTTATGGGCACTTCCTCTGGAAAGGCCCGCCCACACGTCAATCAGAGTGAGAGTGAGAACACTCATCATTAGCATTGTTCCTTGAGTAGAAATCACAGGCATCATGCACGCGACAGCCTTGTTATATATATCAAGAATCAATAATTGCATGACGATAAAAGTGTGTTTTTGGAAGTAAGGAGAAGAAAACATTATTCGTCTTATTCTGCTCTCCAAGTAACCCCGTCTTAATACAATAGTGGATGCAGTTTGTTTTTTTCCTGGACAGCAAGATAATTGCGAATAGGTTTATGTTTGTTACCTGCATTTCAGAGACGATTGCTTTACAAACAAGGCCCAGTTAGGCGCCGGATTTGCCAATCATTTACAACTGAGTGATGGAACGCTCCCAACGTTAATACACCCCGGAGTTTGAACCACAGGCGGTAAGTAAATCAAAATCTAATCTCAACTGTTTTGTTTGCAATCAGCGCATAAGTGCATATAATGTAAACAACACGAACATATAGCTGCGCTGTACTCTTTATCTGATACGCTTCCAAGAGCTTTTTTACAGAAAAAAAAAACAGAAAGGCTGTTCTGTCTTTTACAAATCTGACAGCACGAAAGACTTTTTGGATATATGAAGGATGAAATACAACTCTAGGTAGCCAACATGAGATTGGCAGAAACTGTATGTTATGTGATCTTTAAAGATAGAGGTTGCCTCGCTGTTTGAAAACATAAAGCTGCACAATATACTAGTTGGTTAAAAAAATGTATGTCTGACCTCAGTGTTGCAAAGAAGGTGTGCATCAGACCATACACATTTAGATGCTACTGATGCAAAAAACTGAAGCAAATCTCAATATACTGCCTATTCTTAAAAACATGCGTGTATATATACAAAAAACCAAACTTTTTTTATTTCAATGTATAATTCTTTATTTAGTTTTGCTAAGGAATCAAAGCTGCCAATCTCCCATTACCTCCTGTATCTTTTATAAAAAAAAATCTCATCCTGCGGTGTCAGGTATCATTACAGAAAATATGTCACAATCATAATCATTTTGATTTTGAATTTGAACCGTATGAGTTTAAAATAAGAAATAGTGTCAGTCTGTGAGGTGTTTATATGTGTTTGATCTCAGCGGTTGATTGGGTGCCAGTCTCTGACTGTTGTACAGAAGAAGCGCAGTGGATGCATCAGTCTCGCATCACAGCAGCAGGTAAACAAACAACCAGCATTTTTGGCAACCAGCTTTCTGTTCGTGCATTTGTTTCTTTAGTTTCTTTTATCTGTTTGTTGGTCGCTATGTTGTTGGATTCGGTCCAAAATAATCACAGCTGTTAGAGAAAAGTGCTAACAGATAAGACTCCAAAAAAACATGCATACCAGCATAAAGTAAAACCTGAAATCAACCAAGATTAATGTTAGATCCATGGACAAAAGCAAAAGCAATCCCAGGATGCACTGCAGAATGCAACGACATTCTGAACTGTTACAAAAATGGGATTGCATCTGTAAAATGCCAGCACTCACGTGCACACCTGCGAGGGCCGAAACTAACTAATAAATCTTATTACTTGGCAGAAGAATCATGCATTTAGATTTGTAGCGCAATAAATGTGTTCAGTATTTGCACTACATACATTGGTAATTAATAGAAGAATAAAAGTGTTTGATATAGCATATTAGAGCATAATGTTAAAGGGCTGCAGTTTGAAGTGTTTGCCAGTAGATGGCAGCAGCGCTGTGTCTGTCGTGAAACCGCACTCTCGCGAGGTCTCACGTGATTTGTGAAATGAGACCTTCTGTGAGTGATTTTCACAGTCACATGCAGGGCCGGCCCGAGGCATAAGCGAACCAAGCGGCTGCTTAGGGCCCCGCTGGCCACCAGGGGGCCCCCACCCCAATGGTTTTTTTTATTTTTATTTTTTATACAATTAAATAACTTAAACAGGTAATATAAATGGATGAATGAATGAATACGAATTTATAAATGAATAATTAAAGACAAGAAAATTTTGATTTGCAGACAACTATGTGTCTGCAGTGCTAGCGTTTTAGTCAGGCGCAACATAGACACCTGCGCCACCTGCGCGTCGGCGCGCAAGTGCACAACGTCGTCACTCACTGTAAACAATGATGAGCCATTTGACATGTCAAAAAAAGATATATCCCTCTGGGGCCGAAAAGAGAACAAAGAAAAGGACCGAGGATGAGAAAAAAAATACAAGATAAAGGTATGTTTGCATGATTATATACAGTATGTTTAATTTGTGTTAGTGGTGTGACAGATCGACGTTAATCCGTGACCGTGATCGACCCACGGTTCGGCTCGCATGCGCTTAAATAGTGAAAGTTTATCATTTGCACGTGTTTCAAAGGCTTGCAAAAGTAAACATTTCAAGTGATTTTAAACATTTTATCCCGCAAAAAGGCGCTAAAGTGAGCAGTATTCTGCAAGCCCATGCGGTTTAAATTGTCCAGCCCAGCTCCCTTCAGAGATCAGAACACTAACACTTGATGTTTAAACTTTAGAGAGAGTTACGCTATTTTGTGTCATACTGTAGTCCATTAACATATATTTGAGGAATAGAGCACTGAAAAGAACATAACGTTTTTATGCTCCGCCGTCTGTATTTCCGTCTGTGTGAGCGCGCCGCGTATAAGTGCACTTAGTAGGGCACACACAAAATCTTTCTGTTCTTGACAGGGCACATACAAACAAAATGATCTCCACAGTACTCTTTTCCAATAAAAACAGTTGTTTATGTCTTTAGACGGTTTATGTATAGATTAGGCAGAAACCAGGTCCGTGCTTCTCTTAAAGAGACAGTGACCTTAATTAACCTACTTAAGTCTGTGTCATTAATGTTAATCAAACCTTCCAAGACAAAGAGAAAATCACTTCTGTAGCTCTAAAAAAGAATAATTATATTTAATTCATACAATAAAGTGTTATGATTCATTTGATTTGATTTCTGTACCTAATGCTAATTTTAGCCCTTACTTAATGTGCAACTTTGTTCTTTTTATAAATGTTTGTAAGTAATTTCTTCATTTTTTTATTAGTTTTTCCAACCCCTTATTCTGCTGATCCGAAAAATGATCAGATCTGTGCCTCAAAAACCATAATGTGATCCGAACCGTGAGTTTTGTGATATATCACACCCATTGCTGTATGTGTTGAAGTGAACGTTCCAACATCGGTAACGTTCCAGCTTCATAGGCAAAGCACATGCGCTCTCTGTCTAAGATCTTTGGTAAGAGATGGTATTGGACTTTATGAGAATATATACCAATACCATGTTGGGTAGGGAGATTTCTGTGATGAAAATGGACTTCAATCTTATTTATATGGTGGGTAGTGATGTAACAGTGCTATCCTATATTTATTTATTTATTGCTTGTTGTGTAAGTAATGAAAAATAAGCAAAATAAACTAATTCTGCTCGATCAACTATGCACTTATCCAATGCTATTTTTTTCAGGAACACTGTTGAAGTACTTTGGAACACAACCAACTCCACCCGCCCCTGATGTTTCATCAAGTGTCAGTGTCTCCACAGCTGATGATGCAGCAGATGAGGTTTTTCTTGTTGGCCAATGTTAACATTCCATAGCCTGTTAATATGACATGACACATTGAAGAATAAAGTATTTTATTTAAGTATAGATTTTTTTAATTATTTAAATTATTATTCATTTATAATGTAACATTAGAGCGTGACATTTGTGTCCGCGTGGTGGGAGGGGGGCCCCCAAACACATTCTGCTTAGGGCCCCCAAGAGGCTCAGGCCGGCACTGGTCACATGTGCGACTGCCATTGATGGTTGTGTTTATCTGTGTTACAGATTTAAAAGAAAATACAATAAATATGCAACCCCCACTGTGAATTATCATTTATACATTGGAAAGTGTTACAGATTAACATACCCTTAAATATTTATTACTGAACATATGTGTCTTCATCATGCTGTTGCTGCTATTTTATAAACTAATTTATTACAATGCAAGGCCATGCATTAATGTCACATATGAACCTGTCTTGCATTTCACATATCTTTTCACAGCTCCATATAAAGGGAACAAAAGTAACATTACTGTAAGATGATGTTATGAGATGCTGTCCGTGTAGGCAGTAGACAGTGAGTCAGCTTTAGTGTAGGTTTTGAGACAATGCAAACATAGAAAAGTCGCAGCGACCACAACGTCTGAGATGTTTAACATCTTTTCTCCTTGTTCTGGTGTTAATAGCCTGTAAAACTCAATAGAGGGACCGATACGTGTTTGCAATACAACACACGGATTGAGAGTTCAGGAAATCGATGTCTCCGCTCACAAAAAAAAATCCCTGGCATTATTTCACTCCGCAGCTCCACAATTGTGTTGGCGAAAAGCAAATGTAATAGAGAGCTTTAGCAAAGGAGAACGGCCCGAGGACAGAACGCAGACTCGGCACTCAGATTCGACCTCTGAGGTTACCAGCAGGTTCCTAAGCTGATTACTGGAATGTCATTGGTTGTCAGTCATTACGTGTGATCAATGGACCCCATCCGACGTGACTAATTACCCTCAACACCCCAATGATCCGCCAGCTCAAGTGCCGTAAAGGTGATGTCTGCGCTGCAGTTCAGTTCTTCAAACTAATGAAACATCTGCGAAACAGAAACATGATGCTAGTGTGCCGAAATTTATCAACTAGATGTGAAAATATGACTTTGTTATTTGTAAGCGTAGTTTTATGAAAGCACACGTTGTTAAAATTCAACCTTCAAGCATTGAATAGTGTTTAATTATTGGTTTGTTTTGCATAATTTCATATCAGTGGGTACACATCATTCCCTGCTCTGTGTTTGGGGAAATCATCTTCAGTTTGAAAGTTTGTCTGCATTCAGTGCACTGTTTCTCCTCTTCATGTTCAGCATCATTATATACTGTAGATGTAATGATGCTTGCAGACTTTCAGAAGGTGAACGTTGTGTCCTGATGTGGGTGTGGTGCTATGCGGAAGAGAATCATGTTTCCATTGACTAAACACAAGCTTGTGTGTGTCTCTCTCTCTCTCTCTCTTTCTCTCTCTCTCTCTCTCTCTCAATCAATATGTTCAATTCAGAGCTGGATTATGTGTTTCACGCCGCAGGCTCCCCCTCCTTTATTTCTCCTGCTCTTTCACACACGGCTTCATCAAGGTCATCATGCCCAGATGCCAAAATTCCTCCCTGCACCCATCATCAGCTGTGTCAACAGCGCCCCCTTCTGCTTACACACAATAACACAAACTCTCATGTTTGAATAGATTTGGATGTTTCACTGCAAAACTGACATGTCATAATTTTTCCAAATGTCTAAATCAGTGGTTCTCAAACTGGGGGCCGCGAGATGGTGCCAGGGGGGGCCCCGTTTTATGACATTTTATAAAATACTTTAATTTATCATGAATTCTGTAATTAAACCTAAATAAAAATAAGGCTTCTAACCAACAGCACTACTTTGTATAGTTTAATATGGGGGGGGGGTGCACGTTTAAAAAGTTGGAGAACCACTGGTCTAGATAACTTAAAAAATGTCATTGTTTATTTAGCCTTGTGTTGTCCCAAATTATGGAAGGGTTTTCTGCCAATCAATAAATTAAATGTTAAAAATGAATACTAATATACCAGATCTACCATTTCATTATAAAACAGAGTCTTCTAATATGTGCCAAAAAAATATTATTTTCAACGTGATTGAAAAAATTAAATGCAATTAATGATTTGAAATTTCGGCAATGCGGCACACAAAAGTTTTGATAGTTTCAGCCCCGATGCAGTTATAATTTTAACGTCCAGCACCACATTATTTAAATAGCAAATGCATTTGCGCTCATAGGCGTGTTGGACTGAAAACGAGGTGTGTTAAAGCGCATTGTTGGTGAAATTGCTATTTTGAGGCAACTAAAATAGACTATGCTATTGAACAACTAAAACCTGGTCTAAAGTGAATACGCCACTAGTTAGCCTGTTTGGAACCTAGAGGATATTAAACCGCAATACTGTTTGACGCTTGCATTACATTGCGAATGACCCCTACGCTAATAGGATTGTGTTTGTCTTTCCCTGTCTCGTCCTCGATCCCAGCTACTGTCTGCCCCCGTTTAATCTACTAATTTGTGTATATATATAATTATTTTAAGTGTTTTAATTCCCATAAAATTTTATATAATCGTACCTATTATATAATATATCCTCTATAGAATCAGCTTTGTCTGCCTCTCTCCCATGGATTTTTTCCCTCCTAGGACTTTTCCCCAGGGTTTTTTCTCCTAGGGTTTTTTTCAACCCCTGGGAGTCAGCTGACATTGGCTTAACTTAGCATCGTCTTCAACATGGTACGTTATTACTACGCTCGCTACTACGGTTTAATCTTAGCTGCTGCTGCTTATGTTGTCCATCGATTTTTCTTGTGTTTTCTCCTGCATCTATTAATCTAAAGCTGCTTTGAAACAATTAAACAATTGTAAAAAGCGCTAAATAAATTGAATCGAATCGAAATGAATAGAATCAAATCGAATCGAATTGGTTGAATTAAATTCAATGGCGCAATATTGTTTTTGTTATTTATATAACGCGCTAGTAATTTGCACCTATAGACAAGCATACACATTAACCCGCAGCAGCACACAAACATTTTTAAATATGAAAAATTTAAGGATTAAAATGTAAAAGATTATTGTAAGCAGAGGAGGAAAACCACCAGTTTAAGACTGATGTTAAAAAATTGCTCCCTGCACCCAGGGAGCAATTTGTATATGATGACTTTGTACCTCTGGATATAGTGAGGTGAGAACCATGGTCATATTTTTTAAAACACTCACTGTTTTGTCACAGTGCTGAAACGGCTCCCCAGGTGTTTGTAAATTCTCCTGTTTGTTACAAATATAAAGAATTTTAGTTTTGGTAAACCATACTCCACAAGCATGTGAAAAAATAGCTGATTCAGAAGGGGATAATACCGCCCCTTCATCTGCACTATCCAACATCGACACTGCCATTTAGTGCAGAGATCAGCTTATTTGCATTTTAAAGGACACACCTACAAAGTGACAATTTTAACTTGCTATAATAAATTATCTACAGTACAGTATGTTATATTTTAAGCTAAAACTTCACATATGTACTCTGGGGGCACCAAAGATTTATTTGACATATTAAAAATTGTGAAATGTCCCCTTTAACACCAATCTTAAACTGGTGGTCTCCTTCCTCTGCTTAAAAACTTTGCATGTAAATAGGGAATCGGCTTGGCGCGAGTGCAACTGGCTTATAAAGGGGATGAAAGATGAGACTCTCATAGGTTTATTGCACATTATCCCCAAAACACTATTACTCATTACAAGAATAGGAACAACTCTTTTAGACTGTGTGCCAGACGCACAAACCATTTTTCACGTCGTTAAATTTGCAAAAGTGGATTCAGACACCTAGACCCCTGTAGTGATTGTTGTTGTTTTTTTAGAAATCTAGCAACTGTACACATATCTGTACACATTTTGTGTTGCCTGTACCGCCCAATACATATAATATATAAAAAACAAAATAATGATGGTTTTCTGCGATACCATAGTACAACAGAGGTGTCAAAAGGTTATACTATGGTACTGTGATATATAGAAATGCACTTGAACATAACGATCATGTCATGACCTTCTAAAATATTTTAAATATTAACAGGGTATTCTTGTGAGCATTTGTGAGATTAATATATAGTTTATCCCATGGGATTACTAAAGTATGTACCAGAAACATGGTACTACTGTGGTATGCTTGTTAGTTAAATCTGTACTATTTGAGCAACCCCGGAGAGATCCCAGTTCAGGGGTGATGTTAGATGACACTTCTCCTAATAACAATTACAATCTAAAAAATTAAATAGACAGTTAATGCCGAGCACGGCAGCAGTTTTAAACTAAAATTAATGTGGTTCTGTTAGCGTGAAAATATGTTTAGCAGTAATTCAGTAATACAAAAAGTAAATGCTGATAACAGAGGTTTATAATGAATCTGTCAGCCTATATAAGCCCAAAGAGTAAATAAGCCATCACGCTCATGTCTCATTTAGATAATGCTGCCGTGTCTGCTAAACCCTCTGTAAATACATGAATGAATACATTGCACATATTAAATAGTTTTTTTTTTTACAAGGACAGCAGGTTTACCAGCAGGATACACAAGTTTAATGTGACAGAAGATTAGTCCTGTGAGAATACGAGACTGAAGACAACTGAGGTCTCCGAGGAATCAGTGATATCTCTTCATTCATATCTGAAGCACAAACTCATCAGGATCAGGTTATAAGAGTTACAGGTTTGAGTATTAGCAATATGGTGACATGTTGGAGATGTGGCACGACAGCTTTCATTTCACTGGAGGAGTCTCATTTAAAATTCTGCAAGTGTTTTGTTCCCTCGAAAGATTTATCACACAAATGACATGTTCTTTCCTTATCCTCCCCCTTTGGAAGATCACACGCGTGCGGTTTTTCCACCCGGTGTGTTGTCGTCCAGCTGTTTGTGCAGTTGTTCTCAACATCTGTTCCCTTGGCAATCACCCCAGTATCTATCAGCTGTGAGGTCGCCTGTGTCCGCTGACAGAGAGAGAGAGAGACTGAAAATACAGGAAGATCTCAAACATAAAAGACGTAACACAGACGTCAACTCCACTCAAGAGATGAGCCAAAACATCAGCTGACTAGACAGCATTTTAAAGGAAAGTCTCTTCCATAAGGGTGTCAATATATCTGCTGCTATGCAAGATACCTTCTTCATCTTATAAAAGTTCAGTGGAAAAATATGGATGAGTCTAAAGAGATTGTTAACATAACTGATTTAATACATAAACAAATCGAAATTTAAAGGTGCATTGTGTAACTTTTAGAAGGATCTCTTGATAGAAATGTAATAAAATGTGCATTACTATATTATCAGTGATGTATAAAGATCTTACATAATCAACTGTATTGGTTTTATTACCTTATCATGAGTAGTTTTTATCTTACATAAGTTACACCACAGGTCTCCTACATGGAAGTCGCCATCATGTTTCTACAGTAGCCATAGATGGATAAACTGCTCTACAAAGCGTGTTTTGTCACAACGTTATCTCAGATGTTGACGTGTTTGTCCTGTGGTGGCCGCCGTAGCCAGCGTTGCCAACTATTTTCAGTGGAAAGTAGCTAAAGCTTGCTTGAAAAGTCGCAAAATGTTGTCAGATATGCTATTAGCGTATTTGCATTCTACATGGCCCCTTTAAATCTGTTTCATTTTTCTCTTACTCTCTGACCTGTCACAAATTGCATTTGAATACACCTGAATGCCTAAAAAGGTTTTCTTGTTTATATATCATCTTCTGTTTGTCAGAAAACAAAACAAGTGTGTATGTTCATGTTTATATGTCCAAACAGTCCAGTTTTAAAACATGAGGAGCAGTGGCATGCCAAGGGGGGGGGGCTTAACCCCCTTAAATGTAATGTGCCCCTCTCTAGTAATAGTAAATAATAATGATTATTATTATAAATATTATAATAAATAACAATACGCATATATACAACTGCCATTAAAGGCAGGATAGGAAGGAATTTTCTAAAAAACTTTTTTCCAAATTTGTTTTAAGCTGTTTTTATATACCAATTTATAAACGTTCATGTGTTTTGGGGGCGTGGCTTTAGAAGAAACCCAAAAGGGAGGGGGTGGAGTGAATGGAAATAATTAGCTGTGTTTGAAACACGTGAGCGGTCTACAGACACTCGATTTTTATACTCTCTTTTTCAGAGTACTTACATTTTACTTATGGTTTATAAAGACAGTTTAAACAAATTTGGAAAAGAGTCCAAAACACTTTTTTAGACTTAAACCTGCCTACTCTGCCTTTAAAGGAACACTCCACTTTTTTTGAAAATATGATATTGCAATGATATTACGCAGTGCCCGAAAATAGTCCCCTGCTATTGAAAGTTACTAAGGGGACTACTTTCAGGCGCTGTGTAAAATCTTTGCACCTGCTGCAGCCATGTTACGGCAGCAAAGTCCTTGATTATTACGCCAGAATGAGAGTATAGTTCAGAGCCATATCTGCCTAGAAAACCACAACTTTTAATTTTCCGTCGGTCTTAGTATACAATGTAACTACAGAAGAGTCAAGTTTTAAATAGGAAAAATATCAAAACAATTTGGTTCTTTTTGAGCGCGATGCTAATGGTACAATCAGATTCAATGGATTATGCTAAGCCATGTTAAAAGTGCTAGCGCCAGACCTGGAGATCAGCTGAATGGATTCCAAAACGGTAAAAATCAAACTCTAGGGGAGCTGGAAAATGACCATATTTTCAAAAAAAGTGAAGTGTCCTTTTAACAATAATAGTACAACAAAAATTATATATATATTTTTTTGGCAGAAGCATTTGCTGGAGGTGGAGCAGTAGGCGGAGCCTCCTTTGCAGCACTACAGAGCAGCTAGCCTTCAAACTAGCTACGAGCAGAAAATATACATTTATACATTTTGAAGGTTCACAGCTCATTAAAGCATCAGCTCCGTACAGTTTTTCCGATCTGAATGTGCTGCTGCCCAGCTCACTTAAATTCATTTATTTTTGTAAAGTGCTTAGTTTTATTCAAAGAGCATTTACATTCCATCCTGAATGCAAACCATCACCGGATCAGCCAGCTCCGGCAGCGTCCCGCATGCATGCTTCAAATGCAGTCTGGAAGTGGAGAAATGAACAACATTTCCTGCTGCACGAAGGATGGGCTGCCTGTGAGTGCTTTGGGACGAAGTGGGGCCCACGGCAGCAGCGGCAGCTGCTCGTTGAGAAGAGTGAACAATACGTGCCTTTACGTCAGAGTCTCTAAACGTTTCCAACACCGCCAAAAAAAATCGCTAGTTTTGTTGCTAGTAGCTTTTTTGATAAAAGTCCCTAAAGGGGTCTGGAACTTCACTTAATCTAATAACAAAGTCACTAAGTTGGCAACACTGAACGTAACTTCACTACGTGTTTCGAAAGGGAGGGGTGAGAATTGTTGCAATTCACTATCTTACCTCTATAAGCCACTAATAATCTACATACTGGACCTTTAACATACCTACAAATCTAATTCAAAGAGCTTACATTGAAAAAGAAAAGTATGACATAACCATGAATGAATAATGACAGTATTTTCATTTATGGGTGAACTGTTTTATAATTCGGACGACAGCTGTGTGTTTGGAGGTGATTGAATTCATATTCTTGAGCACAGAAAACATTACCAGCTTTTTTGTTGTTTTGTGTTATGACTGTGGCCCGCAGGGCAGACTTTGGAAATAGGAAGTGAATGTGTTGAGGATTGTGTATTATTATTGTGTGTGTGTGTGTGTCGCCATCAGAAATGTTTCAAATAATATTTTTTTCTCAACCTTATAAGAAAGAAAAATAATAACACTAAAGGTTTTGGCCTCCATCTCTCAAACATTAAGACTCAGCATTTCCTTTGCTTTTAGCATCTAAACTTTAACCTCAAGTCCTCTGAAAGGAGCTTTGTGTGTTTTCTTTAAAATACATTATGCTGCAACTACTGAAAGGAGCTTTTCCCCATCCAGTCTGATTTATCGTAAACGACCGATCATTCACTGTGCTTAAATTTTGATATGCTTTTTCAATGCATTGTATTCCAGTGTATTCCAACAGACACCAGCTGTAAAATAATAAAGGACACAAACATTCAGATTCTGATTGTTTTCTGCAAATCTTTCTTTCGCCAACAGTTCCCTGACATGTGAACTGAGGTTAATGTGTGTTGGTCTCTGTGGGTGGTGTGCAATGATTTATAAAACACAACATATATATTATATAATCAACCTCAAATTACACACACACGCACACGTAATTGTGGCTTTCATGGCAAACATCTCTTTAAAGGAGAATTGCACTGAAGTGTCAGCTCTGGTTAACATTATAACCACACAAACTGCACGCTTTTTTACATACTGTAGAGGGAGATATAAAAACATCATCCGATCTGAACGTGGGGATGTGTTTGAAAACACAATGTGTGAAAGATGATACATCTGCATTATATATCATTCCTAGAATTCACACAAGACATCATCTAGTTATAATAACATGAGCTGTAGACGACAGATTCACAGCTCAGTCTGTTGATGTCTATAACGCAACACATTTCACAACAGCATACTAACATACTACTGTACCTGTGCAAAATATTTGATTTTTTTCTCATGGATGACATTTGGTAGACAATTTGTGACAACAACGTGCATACTGATTAATTCTTGCATAATTCATGTTTCATATTATTTTATGTACACTTACATTAGCATTTCATTTTAAATGTCATTTTTATGTCAAAATTAATTAAAAATATCATAAACATAATAGTACAGTCATTCATTCAATTGTCAGTTTTAGGGATTTTTCCCCATAAACAAAGGTCAACCAATACAGTTAATGATCAGATTATTAATACTAAACAACCATATGAGCAAACAAACCAAAATGAGCCCCGGGGCTGTGCACAGATCTGTTTGGAGAGTCACATGGCCTGTGTTTATGTTTTGTGTACCTTGTGCTCTCCTGTCTTAAGTCTTGACCCCGCACCCTAATTTCCTTGTTAATTATTCATTATAAGTTTACACCCTTCATCTTTGTGTCTTTGTTTCCTAGTTTAGTTCGACCCTATTTGAAGCCTTTGTGTGCAATGTCCTGTGTCGGATCATTGTGTGTATGTGTCACGTTTGACACCGTCATGGGTCCTGTCTTGGTCTGCCTTGTTTTATGTAATCATTTATAATCATTTGTTTACCCCCTCGAGGGTGTTTCTGTTATATATTAAAAGTATTTTTGGTTGAGAGCTGTTTGCACTTGCACATATATATATATATATATATATATATATATATATATATATATTTGGCAAAAAAATCTGTTTTAAATATATGCTAAATACATTTTGTATACATTTTATATATTGTTAAATGTGAAAATATATTTAGTTTTAACCTTCATATAAAAACATATATTTTAAAATGTATTTCAGGGGCAACAAATGCATTTCTAATTTTACAACCCAAACTGTCCAAAATATAAAAGTTTGTATAAAATGTATAATGGATAAAAATAAAATGTATAAGTATGTACAAAAGTACCGAGCCCCTAAGGTGAAATTGGAGTAAAAAAATCTAAAGTTTAGTTTCATGTGCTCACGTGAAACTTTCATGTGCTCACGGAAAACCTTCATGTGCAGAATTTTTTTTTAAGTTTAGTTTGGCGTGCTCGCATGAAACTATCGCGTGCTCGCGTGAAACTATCGCGCGCGCACGTGAAACTTTTTTGCCACCCCAGACGAAGTCCTTGCCACAGTTGCCACCCGCTGAAAACATAACACTGTTTGATTTTTACGAACATTTCTCAAATCTCCCAGCGGACGTGAATGCGCAGCACGCACAAGTGTGCAGCGTGCTGTTGCTGCTACACTTTTCATTAGGCTTGTTTGACTTCATGCGGCGGCACAAGAACCGACAGCCGGTGACGTCAAAGTTCCACGAGAGCGACTTAACAGCAAACTCCTCCGTATGATTTCGCGAATCGCTCTCGCGGTAGTGGACATAGTACAGGGATGTACTGTAAACAGCGCGCTTTTCGGCGCCTCGTGCTTTTTTCACGCCAGTTTGGGTGACTTGGGTCTGAGAGGGTTGGATTATAATTTCACAAAGTCATCTGAAGCCATTCCTTAGCTTAATGTGAGGGACAGAAGTTTATTTACATCATTAAATTAATGATTAAATTAAATGATAATTAAATTAATCCCTTCTCCCTTAACATAACATGTCTAGACATCTTTAAGCAGTTTTCCTTGTGTTGTCAAATAGGCTAGACCACAAAATACTCAGAATTTGTCGTAATCTATTACTTTAGTATGTGTATTATTAGTATCGGTGTGCTTATGGTAAATAAAAACAAGCAAAATGTTCCAAATTTTGGTTTCTTCATGGGGTGTGTAAACGAGTTTTCCTTTAGGGACAGCCAGTGGCGGTTCTAGACAAATTTCACTAGGGGGGCCAAGGAGGGGCCAGTGTTTTACCAGAGGGGCACATAAAAAAATGGCAAGAAATTATATTTAAAGATTATAGGGGTGGTTACAGGAATTAGTTTAAGATAGGACTAGGCCTGTAGTTTAAGATATGGCATTGCAAGTTGTTTTCAGTTTGGACAGCTGTTACATTTATTTTAGTCTAGGACTAGTCCCTTTCTGGGAAACTACCCCGTATACTTTATTTTACTTTACAATCATATACTTTTTTATTTAATACAAGAGTGAGTGCAGGTGCAAAGGGGAGCTGGGCTCTTTTCTAAAGCCCCCCAACCGAAAAGCATGCAAGCCTACTCAATAAACTTTATGAAATGCAAACTTTTATAAAGACAAACGTTTGTTTTAGTTTACATATAAACACACATTGCTAGACAGTTAGGGACCACAATCTAATCAACATTTAAAATAATATTTATTTTAAATTGTAAAAAAAATTATATGAAACATTTAATTATATTCCTCCAATTTTATGCACGTATATGTAAGAGCATAATTACAGCGCTTTTTACAATGTGTAAACTTTAAAAAGATAGTGAGATGTTGGTTTTGCCGGTTGTTGATGAGTAACAGCTGTAAATGAACACAACACGCAGCCACGTCACAGGAGAACAAGTGAACAGTGTGTCCCAATGTGAAGTGAGCTAGAGTCCTTACCAGTGCCCAAACCTGCATACACATTCTCAACATCGGGAGGTTGGGAACGAATTGAGACACTCGCCGAGCAGCACCCACAGGCGGCTACAGTGGTTGGGTGCGCCACTCTAATTTGCCCGTGTAAAACGTTGCGTCGCATTAGTTCCGCTTTTGGCGCTCGCGTGTAAAATCAAAATAAATATATACTTTTTTATTTGGTCAGCACGGGGTGGCCACAGGGGTGGCCAGGGAGATGTCTACAGAGGCACGGGCCACCCTTGGCCTCCGTGTAGAACCGCCACTGGGGACAGCAGATGAAGAGAAAAAGCAATATTACCAACTTCTTTCTAAAGAAGCAAAAGTCAGGTACAGATCAGGGCCAAACAGATCCCAGTTGTTCTATTTTTGCTGTATACTTAATACATATAGGCTATAATTGTGTACATTTTGGAAAATAAACAACTTTAATTTAATCTATATACATTTTGTAGATAATAATTTATTTTTAGTGTAATTGAACACTTTGTATATTGACCTCCCAAAATAACACCTTGCCACCCCTTTGCCAACCCATGTTTTAAAAGTCTAGCTCCGCCACTGCATACAACGTTTTTACTTTCAATGTGACATGAATAAAATTTTTATTATTTAAATATTTTTTCTATAATATATCTCTGGGTTGTTGTGTAGCTCGGCGGCAGATCATTGCATTTGCAGCAACCTATACTGTATTACTGGTAATGCACTGTAAGTCGCTTTGGATCAAATCATCTGCCAAATGCATACAGTATATATATATATATATATATACAGCATACAAATAATATACTGCCATTTATAACACAGAGCTTAAAGGTGACTTCCTCCTTAATCCAAACCCCAGAATCTGAAATAAATGTTTTTATATACCTCAGTGCACAAAGTAGAGAAATGTAAAGTTTATTAATGACCTTGATAAGCTCTTTCCCTACAGCACTGGCACTCCCACAATTCACCTTGAGAGCACGAAGCTTGGCCTCGGGTAGAATGAGTGGGTTGGAAATGCTTGCACATCTTTACTTAAAATTGTGCTGGCATAAGTTATTAATGCACCAAAGGAGATGGAGGACCTCACAGAATAAGCAGAGAAGTTTTGCAAGATTTAGGGCCGGTTTCCCGGACAGGGTTTAGATTAATCCGGGACTAGGCCTTAGTTATATTAGAACATTTAAGTAGTTTTTACCAAACCTTACAGCAAACCTTACAAAAAAAAACAATACAGGTGTGCATCTTGAGACAAAACAACGGCACTGATATATGTTAAGATATGTCAATGCAAAGTGTTTTTAAATTTATTTTAATCTGGGACTAGCATAAACCCTGTCCAGGAAACCACCCCTTAGGGTTCAAGTGCAGTTCAGGTGTAAACAAAGGGATCTCGTGTGTAAATACCACTGCTTTGCGTTTCATTACTAAACCATTAGCACTAATTGGCACTAAAATATGCTAAAGCACAGCATTATTATCCAAATCAACTTACATTACAATAGTAAGATGTAAGACCCATGTTAAATGGCACATTACACTAGGACTGCATCACTACCTCTGGGATGCGGTCTGTGTTTTTATGAGATGGATGGTCATTATCTGTATATACTGTGTGAAACTTCTGCGTGCGCATGTGAATTCCAGCAGCTGGGGTGCCAGAAAAATACTGTAAAATATTGGGCACAATAAATGACAGATATTTTCCGTAATACAAAAACAAAAAAAAAACAAAATAAAAAACGTTTTTTCTGTAATTTTACATAAACACTGTAAAAAAGCTGTAAAATTCCAGCCGCTGTGGTGCCAGAAAAATACCGTAAAATGACGGGCAAAATAAATTACAGAAATTTTTCGCAATACAAAAATACAGTTTTTTTTTTCTGTAATTTTACACTAACATTGTAAAAAAATCTGTAAAAAATTGTACAATTACAGCACCTGGGAGTGCCAGAAAATACCGTAAAATAACAGGCAGAAAAAATTAATACAATAGTTTTTCTTCCCGTAATTTTACATTAACAATGTAAAAAAAACATTTAAAATGTTTACAATTTCGGCAGCTGGGGTGCTGTAAAAATACTGTAAAATAACGGGCACAATAAATTATAGAACTTTTCCGCAATACAAAAATATTTTTTTTCTGTAATTTTACATTAATAACTGCAAAAGTGACACATTACACGTCATTCAGGTCTGTTGTTAGTGTTTAACAGCATGGGTGTCGGAACCATTTTGGTGCATTCACACCAGACGCAAATGAAGCGTTAAGCAAAAATGATTTACATTTAAAGTCAATGCAAAGACACGATAGACATGTTTCAAGCAAATGAGGCAGAGAGAATGACGTTGTGCCAGTTAAGCATTTTGGCCATTTGACTCGGGTAACGCATGATTCGCGTGAATCGTGCAAGTTGAAAAATCGGAACTTTGGCGTTTATTTGAGACTACAAGCTTGCTAAAGCCAGCAAATTTAACATATTCACGTCTTAATTTCACACACAAATGATGCGAAACAAGTTAACTTAAAGGAGCGGTTTCCCAGACAGGGATAGACTAGTTCTAGACTAAAATAAATGTAAGAGCTGTCCAAACTAAAAAAAAACTTGCACTGACATATCTTAAAATACATCAGCCCTTTGTTTTGCCTCAAAATGCACACCAATAATATTTTTAGTAAGGGTTTGTTAAAACTAGTTATATTTTCTAATTAAATAAGGCCTAGTGCTGGTGCCGTCAGTCAAATCCATTCCACTAGAAAAATGCCATAATAAATTAAACTCCGTTCGACTTTAGGTGCAGCCTTGACTTCCACGCTGCTGCTTCCTCAAATCCATTTCCCTTGCCTCATTTAGAGTCCAAATAAATTAAACTCCATTTCATGTTTTTACTACTTTCGCCTGCTTCATAACCACAACAGACTAAAATAAACAAAGTTTTTAGGTCACAAAAGCAATTGTTTCATTAAAAAGCACCAGAATACAAAATAATCTCATCTACTCCAGTTTTGGACCCACCCACATTTTTTGCTTCTGACGCTTATGTTACAGCATGTTTAATCGTGTTTACAGTCAAACCAGCTCTCTGTGTTTATAAAGGGTGTGAAACATCAGTGCATGGTAAAAATATTACGTGATACTAAAGCTGTTTAGTTTATTACACCAATATGAAGAACAAGTTATGTCTGTGTGTAACCCTCACCAAACCTTAACTATTGCATATTATATGCGCTGACTTTGCTTGGTCACATGCCTGCATGTCTAGATCGGCATCCTCATTAATATTCATACGGCTGCGTTCGTTGATTCGACAGCTGAGCCACACTCACTCATGAACGTCTCCCTGCGTAATGAATATTCATTAGACACGCGCCGCACAGCTATAAATGAACATGGTTGTATTGAGATCGTGGGATAAACTCACCTGGAGGAAAGATGGAGGCTAGTGAGCTCTCAGGTAATTTAAAACTAATATAAATATAATAAAACTAAATAACTGAAAAGAGTGTTCATTTCATATGCTAATTCAATAATAGGCTACACAAAAGTGGAATTTGTAATCCGGATGTAAACTGTGGATTTAAACATAGTATTTATCGATTTACAATATTATTTACAATAATTATACCCCTTAAATGTGACATAGCCTACTTTAAAATGTTTTTACATTACAGGAAGTTGAAAGATATCTAGCAGTTAACATACGCCAGCAAAGTTATTTTAACAGATTTAAATAAATATTTCGTGTGCTTTTTATGTGCTTTTCATTTAAATTAGCTTATATTAACTTTAATTTGTCACACAGTTGCCAAATTATTTGTTAATTGTTTTTAATGCAGCAACGTTTGCATCTATAACTCTTCTTTTAGGTGAGCTGCCAGAAGGGGGCGTGGTTGTGTCTCAGCTGGTTCCCGTTCCAGGTGTAAAGGTACATAAACATAGACAGGTGCAGGGTGGGATGTGGTATATCAAAGGTCCAGTTTCGTTTAAATCTTCAGCTTGGACATAAAAATTGTAAACACAATAGTGAATATGGCAATTTAAAATGAGCATTTGCTGTAACTATCAAAATTGCCAATGTTATGACATTAACAAAACATTGGACAAACATTTGTAAATACTTTGGAAACAAGAATATATTTGACATGAAAATTTAAATGAAACTTATTTGGCAGAAGATAATTTTAAGATAACAAATAGATAACATCAAAGTTAAAAATATACAGTAAATTAAAACCTAAACAATTTTAATTTCAAGGCTTTTGTTAAATGTAATCTGGCGCTCCAAAGCAAACTGTAACATGATAAGGAGTCTGTGATATAAGCATTGTTTTCTCTTCTCCAGGATGACCTATGGTCACGTGACAGCTCTGCGTCTTCATCTGACAGTGAGGATGATGACAAGAAGAAGAAGAAAAAGAAGAAGATGAAAAAACTGAAGAAGAAAAGAAGCAAGGTGGCCTAATGCTAACTGTAAAATTAAATGAATGATCATTTTACTAAATTTTTAATTATCAGTCAAATTGTTTTAGCTGTGCATAGTGAGCCTGGTATCACTTCTACATCCTTGCAACAATCATTCATGTTAACCTGTACAATCATTCTTGCTTCTTCACACAGAAATCCAGTTCATCATCATCATCATCTTCTTCCTCATCCTCAGATAGTGACAGCAGTGAGGTAGATGTTATTTTCTACTTTTATGTTCAATGATATGTTTGCTTATACACTGAAGCATAATGAGATCACAGAAGATTATATTTATTCACTCTTCTGTTTTGGAAACATCATATAAACATCTTTTAACGTGTTTTAATCCATGCTGTTAGACATTACCCATAATGCACCTGTGTTATAATGCTGACATTAAGAATGACAAATGATCAAACACAATACCTGCGGTTTTACGAAGCACTTCTGCATTGCTTTGAGGATTTAACAGCACATATTGACCCCAAAGCAAAAACACATTTGTAAGCAGCAGCTACACCTGCTTTTCTCACCAAACCTGTATGACTTTCTTTTTCTCAAAAAATATTCATGTCATTCTTCATTGAAATAAAAAACAGCATCAGTGTTTGGTAAAACCTCTGTTATGGGTGATGTTGAGTCATATGGGTTTGACTACTAAACTTTAAAATGAAGGACGTTTTGATAAAGAGGAAGTAAATGTGACTGTGAGTCACGCCGTGTGGCACACAAACACCTCAGTACAAAGTTGTTGCGTGTCTTATGACTGATTTTGAATTATGAAACATGTACAGTGGCAAGAAAAAGTTGGTGGACCCCTAGAAATGAACTGGTTTTATACAGTGATTTGCCATAAAATGCGATCTGATCCTAAATCTGATCTAGATCACAACAGTAGGCAAATAAAATGTGCATAAGCTGACAACACACAAGTATTTCTAGTTTCTTGTGTCGTTTGAAGCTTGTTGAACCTCCTTAAGCAGCAATTACTTCAAGCAAGTACTTTCAGTAGTTATAAATCAGACCTGCACATTGTTCAGAAGGAATTTTTGCCCATTTCCCTTTACAAAACCAGTTCATCAAACAAATTTGTCGAATTTCTGGTGTGAACCGCTCCCTTTAGGTCATTCCACAGGTTAAGGTCTGGGCTTGACTAGGCCACTCCAAATGACGCATTTTGTTTTTCTTAACCTCCTAAGACTTGATGTTTGCAGCATAATACTTAATTCTGTGTAACTTGAACCTGTTGTACACAGACATAGACAAATACATTGCTTCATGTTCTTAGAAAATATTTGGTTATTAAATTTATCAGTTTTTCTTAGCTGGAAGAAATCTGAAAAAAGACAAACCTAAACTTGGGTCTTGAAGTTAAGCCAGTCTGTGGTGGATTTACTTCGATGCTTAAAGTGCACCTATCCTCCGATTTTACATTTCCTTTGGTGTGTAAGTGTGTGTTAGTACATGTTAACGATATGCAAAAGATACAATCCCCAAAGTAAACAATGACGCGAGTTTGAGGGCCCTATAACGATCCAAGCGCAATGTCCAAAGTCTAATTGAGCGTGTCCGAATCCACTTTTGCTAATTTAACGACGGGAAAAATGGTTTGTGCGCCGAGCGCATGGTCGAAAAGGGTTGGTCCTATTTTTTTATGAGTAATGGGAGTATTTTGGGCGTAACGTGCAATAAACCAATGAGAGTCTCAGCTCTCATCCCCTTTAAAAGCCAGTTGCACTGGCGCTATGTCTAATCCTTATTTAGATGACAGAGTTTCTAAAATGACTTTTAAAGAAGATCCCCAGTTTAAGATTAATGTTAAATAATTGTGTTGTTTTTCACTTGTATTGAAATTGTTATTTTTTTTATAAAACCTTTAAAACCCGTTTTCTTTTAGTCATGGAAGTAAAAAGCAGGCTTTTAATTGCTTTAAATGTATGGCTATCCAATATCATCAAAACATAATTTACAAGTATGTAAGAAAAGGTTTTTACTCTAAAAATACTTTATTTAGAATTTACAAACGGCTCTCCGCACGTTTCAGCACTTGGACAGCGTCAGTTTTTTTAAGCATTACTTAAAATGTTTCTCATCTCAGCATATCCAAAGGTACAGAGTCATCATATACAATAGATCCGTGAGGTCGCATTATAAGAAAACATTTGAAATCAGATGCATTTGTTTAAAGCAAAGCATTTATTTACTTACCAGGCTGCAGGTGAAGCAGCTCTTTGTGCCTTTAACGTCTCATAATCAGTCCTCATTTATGTCCAAGGGACTCAATAATAATCTTTAACATTCAATCCTTTAATTTTTCATATTTAAAAGCGTTTTTGTGCTGCTGCGCATTCATGTATGTGATAAGCAAACCCGCGTTGTCGTCCCGTTTATAGGCGCATATTACTAATGCGCTCTTTAAATAACATAAAACACATTGCGCCATTGACTTTAAAGCAGTTTTTTGTTGGTCAATGGCGTAGTCTATTTTAGTTGCCTCAAAATAGCAATGCGCCAACAATGCGCCTGAACACACCTCGTTTTCAGACCAGAACGCCCATGGGTGGAAAAAGGGGGGCGCAAATGCATTTGCTATTTATACAATGTGGCGCTAAACGTGAAAATGATAATTGCGCAGGGTGGAAACTAGCAAAAGACACTTCCGTCGCGCATTGTGCTGCATTGCGCAGGGTGTAAGATAGAGATCTAAATCTTTTTTTTGGACTACAACAAACACATGTATTGTAGGCAACAGTTTACTTCCTAGGTTGGATGACTTTGAGAAAACCGACATTATCATAATTACTTTCCCTGTAAGTTAACTCCTGTTAGCATTGCATTCTGAGCGAATCTTTGAAACATAGTAAGGAGCGTCACATTTCCTGCTGACATCAGAGGTATTCAGGCCAATCACAACGTACAGATTAGCTGGCCAATCATGGACACACCGCTTTTTAAAATCCGTGCGTTTCAGGAAGACAGTGAAGTCTGGAACTACAAAAATATACAGTATGCTGATAACAATGTGTTTTTAACCACGAGAACACATTGTATTATATCAAATACACAAAATAACGTTGTTTTTAGCAATGATATAGGTGCACTTTAAGGTCATTGTCATGCATGCATCAACCAACTTTTACTGAGCTTCAACTGGCGGACAGCCACCTTGACATTATCCTGTAGGATATTTTGTTAAACTTTTCAATTATTTGTGTGTTGTCAGCTTATACACATTGTGTTTGTCTACTGTTGTGACCTAGATGAGGATCAGATCAAATTTTATGGCAAATCACTGTAGAAAACCAGTTCATTCCTGTTCTTGCTACTGTATTTATCACATAACAACAACAACATATGATTCATGACATAACCGTGTCATGCAAAACACCAGCAGCTTATAATGCACACGCTTCTCTACAGGATGAACAGAAGAAAAAGAAGAAGAAGAAGAAGAAAGCTGAGAACGTGACGAAAGAGTCTGTGATTCTCGTAGAAACAGGTATGACAGATTTAGTACATAGTGTGTACATACCTGTGAGGTTGTGACCTGAATAAGAACAACATTCATTGAATTATTTCAGTTCATTTTAACTTCCTTCTGTTGGTGACTCAACGCCTGGAATCCGTTACCCATCATGCATTGGGCTCTTTGTACTCGGTGTGTCTCACATGTTCAGAATGAAACACTAGCTGTGTGCCAAATGGTGTACACTTTGTTAAGAAGGAAATAAAGGTAGCTGTCACTGGGCCAGTACTCTTTCAAAAATGACACTATAAGTGTGTACTTAATTAACTCACTAAATAGTATATGAAGAGGTCCAATGCAAAACCTTCTTAAGTGCATGTTTTTTGTTAATTTTTTAAAGCATTTTTAATCAGGCTCTTATGTTTAGTTTCAGTCATTTTACTTTAATGGCAATGAAAATGTTATTAATCAGACATTAAAATGCCTATATTTTCATTTGCAAAATCTCTTAAGATGCAACTAGAAAGAGGCATGGTGTAAAAATGAAGAAACTGAAGCACACATTAGATGGCGCTGTGGTCCATGTCACTGCCACATTCGGGTTGTATTAAAGTCCACGTACTCACAAGGGACACAAGTTTGAATGTAATCCATGGTCATTTTGCACTCCGTCGTTCATCTAGTTCATCTGTTGTGCACTTGGAGGACAATTGCACAAAGTCGACGTGGCATTTAGTGGATTCTGACAACAAAGTGTTTTTTCTGAATGGGATTAAGTGCATTTGAAGTGGAGGTATTTAATTAACATACACTCACCTAAAGGATTATTAGGAACACCATACTAGTAATACTGTGTATGACCCCCTTTCGCCTTCGGAACTGCCTTAATTCTACATGGCATTGATTCAACAAGGTGCTGATAGCATTCTTTAGAAATGTTGTCCCATATTGATAAGATAGTATCTTGCAGTTGATGGTGATTTGTGGGATGCACATCCAGGGCACGAAGCTCCCATTCCACCACATCCCGAAGATGCTTTATTGGGTTGAGATCTGACTATGGAGGCCATTTTAGTACAGTGAACTCATTGTCATGTTCAAGAAACCAATTTGAAATGATTCGAGCTTTGTGACATGGTGCATTAACCTGTAGGAAGTAGCCATCAGAGGATGGGTACATGGTGGTCATAATGGGATGGACAAGGTCAGAAACAATGCTCAGATAGGCTGTGGCATTTAAACGATGCCCAATTGGCACTAAGGGGCCTAAAGTGTGTCAAGAAAACATCCCCCACACCATTACACCACCACCACCAGGCTGCACAGTGGTAACAAGGCATGATGGATCCATGTTCTCATTCTGTTTACTCCAAATTCTGACTCTACCATCTGAATGTCTCAAAAGAAATCGAGACTCATCAGACCAGGCAACATTTTTACAGTCTTCAACTGTCCAATTTTGGTGAGCTCATGCAAATTGTTGCCTCTTTTTCCTATTTGTAGTGTAGATGAATGGTACCCGGTGGGGTCTTCGGCTGTTGTAGCCCATCCGCCTCAAGGTTGTGCGTGTTGTGGCTTCACAAATGCTTTGCTGCATACCTCGGTTGTAACAAGTGGTTATTTCAGTCAAAGTTGCTCTTCTATCAGCTTGAATCAGTCGACCCATTCTCCTCTGACCACTAGCATCAACAAGGCGTTTTCGCCCACAGGACTGCCACATACTGGATGTTTTTCCCTTTTCACACCATTCTTTGTAAACCCTAGAAATGGTTGTGGGTGAAAATCCCAATAAATGAGCAGATTGTGAAATACTCAGACCGGCCAGTCTGGCACCAACAACCATGCCACGCTCAAAACTGCTTAAATCATCTTTATTTCCCATTCTGACATTCAGTTTGGAGTTCAGGAGATCTCTGAATGCATTGAGGCAACTGCCATGTGATTGTTTGATTAGATAATTGCATTAATGAGAAATTGAACAGGTGTTCCTTGTAAACATTTAGGTGAGTGTATGTATGTGTAGTATGTTAGTTCTGCATTCACTGGTATTTTGATGAAGTGATGTTTGTTCTTCATCAGGTTTAGAGGGAGATGCTGATTTAACTCCTGCAGGAGAACCCAAAGAAGAGGAGAAGAAGAAGAAGAAACTAAAGACAGATAAAGTAATTTTAAATTTCTCATGTTGACAGATCAATAAAGAGCATTTGCGTGATATCACTTAAACATTCCTTAATATTTAGCAGATGTTCTTCACCTTAAGATATGGTAGTTGTCAGATGTTCGTTAGTAAATACGTCAGGATGAGAACACAGCACTTATGATACAGAGTACCGAACACAGTCAGTTATTCTCTACAGGACAGATAGACATGAAGATACAGTATAAAACTGTGCACATTTCATATTCAGATACAGTCTGTGTGTACCCAAATTTGGGCTTGAATAATTTGTTTTAATGGGTGAATGAACGTGCTTTATCCTCACAGGATTCAGGAGCGTCTTTATCAGACAATGAAGATGACCAGAAGAAAAAGAAAAAAGATAAGAAAAAGAAAGATAAAAAGAAAAAGAAGAAGAAAGAAAAGAAGAAGAAAAAGAAGAAGGTATGAAGCCACAGAAGAATGAAAGAGTATATTTATCTTCTAGTATCTCTGATTGTAAAGCGTATTCAATATTTGTGTGTATTTCAGGAGTCCAGCTCATCTTCCTCTTCTGATAGCTCATCTTCATCCTCTGACAGTGATGAAGATGATAAAAAGAAGAAGAAGAAGAAGAAAAAGAAGAAGACCAAGAAGAAGAAGAAGAAGGTTCCTGTAGAGAAAGTATTTGTTGTATGTTGCTGCTGATTCATGAAAGCTGAACATCCTCATCTGTTATATGTTTATCTGTCAGGAATCCAGCAGCAGTTCATCTGACAGCTCCAGTGAAGATGAGAAAAAGAAGAAGAAGAAAAAGAAGAAAGACAAGAAGAAGAAAAAGAAGAAGGACAAGAAGAAGAAAAAGGACAAAAAGGTGAAGTGTAGTTATTTATATTTCATTAAGATTTGGTTATATGGACTGTTTGAATGGAGGGGGGCTGGGGGGTCCCGGACCCCCTATAAGCCTTGAGGGACCCCCTATAAAGCACAAAAATATAAATTGGGGGTCCCCTTTTATTTAAATTAAAATACACAAAGCGATACTATCCATTATTTGTCAAAAAAGATTTTGGTTTAAAACAAAAGTAAAATAAAATAACAGTTTTGGCACAGGGACCACCTATAAGCTTTGACATAATTTGCATACTGCTTAGATTACTTAAAGTGAATATGAAATGACATTCATCTCCAAATTATTTTTATAAAAATATAATCCAGGACAGGAGTAATGAGTTGTTGCCCTGTCCATGAATATAATCAAAGTAAATAAGCATGGAATAGGTTAAAGTTTTCCTGTTATATTAATACAGAAATGAGTGAATGAAAAAAAATGTGTGTGATTTTTCTCTTTATAGAGAGTTATTATATCTGGATGTGTTGTACAGTAATGACTGAGCTAAAGTCTTTATAACATTCACCGTGTGTGTGACTCACATCTCTTGATGGCTCAGCTCTGCTTTAGTGCCAAAGTGTTAAAATCAAATTCACAAGTCTTTCTAACACATCGCTGTTTTACACAGGACTCGGAGGGCAGTGATGGAGATAAAGATGAAAAGGTAAGAACATTAGTGCTTTGACACAACTTTACAGTTTCAATCCCAGCATGCAACAGCAGACAGAAAACGTCTCGGGTTACGAATGTAACCATTGTTCCCCGAGAAGGGAACGAGACGCTGCGTCGCCGAAGCTACGCTATGGGAACGCCCTCTGCGTGATTGCGTCTGAAGCACGTATGTCAAATCAGTCCAATGGTCAAGTGACACGTCATAGGCGGGTGACGTGGGAACCAGGAAGCTATAAAAAGAGCACCCGGCAAGCCAACTTCAGCTAAATTGTGCTGAAGCAAGGCGAGACAGGGATGCAGGGAGTATGGCAGGGAGACGCAGCGTCTCGTTCCCTTCTCGGGGAACAATGGTTACATTCGTAACCCGAGACGTTCCCCTTCGAGGGAACTCGAGCTGCGTCGCCGAAGCTACGCTATGGGAACGATGTACCAAAACACCATACTACCAAATGCCTGTCTGTGTGTAAAAACGCGCACAGCTTAAGACATGAGCACCTGGGCTCCAGGCGTAGCACCAACATCTAACTCGTAAAACCGAACGAATGTGAGCAGAGAGGACCATCCTGCCGCATCACAGACATCCTGCATTGAAGCCCCTAGCCACAAGCCCTTGGAGGCTGCCATACCCCGAGTAGAATGAGCCCTGACGGCGATGGGTGAAGGCCGTCCAGTGGTCTCATAAGCCAGAGAGATAGCCTCAACTATCCACTTACTGAGTGTCTGCTTGGTCACCGGCAGGCCTTTCTTGGGCGAGCCAAAGCACACAAACAGTTGCTCAGACCTCCTCCACAAAGAAGATCTGTGAACATAGGCATCCAGTGCTCGCACTGGACACACCAAGTTAAGCTTTTCCTGATTCCTATCCCTAAATGGGGGAGGACAGAGGGCCTGAAGTACGACAGGTCGTGGCACATTAGTCGGTACCTTAGGCACATAGCTGGGCCTTGGGTACAAGAAAGCCTTAACCATCCCCGGTGCGAATTCAAGGCACGTAGGGGAAACCGACAGGGCCTGAAGGTCACCCACTCTCCTCAGAGAAGTGACTGCCAACAGAAGTACTGTCTTAAGTGCCACAAACTTGACTGGAACGGTCTCAATGGGCTCAAACGGAGCCAAGGACAGACCTTCCAGCACAACGGCCAGGTCCCAAGCTGGGACCCTGGGTCGGACTACAGGCCTCAGCCTCCGAGTGCCACGAAGGAAGCGAACCACCAGCGGGTCTCTCCCAAGGGATTGCCCGACCAAAGGAACATGGTAAGCCGAGATGGCCGCCACATACACCTTCAGTGTAGAAGGAGATAACCCTGCGGTGAACTTTTCCTGCAGAAACTCCAAGACTGTACCAATTGGGCAGTTCACAGGGTCATGCAGGTGTTTGCTGCACCAGGAAGTAAAAACTCTCCATTTAAAGGCATAAAGCTTCCTCGTGGAGGGAGCTCTGGAGTGAAGAATGGTCTCAGCAGCCTCAGCTGAGAGACCAGATTCTATGAGTCTGGCCCCCTCAGTGGCCAGACCCACAGTTTCCATAACTCTGGGCGGGGGTGAAGAATCGAGCCACCCGCCAGAGAGAGGAGATCCCTCCTGACGGGTATTTCCCAAGGTGAGCCGTCGAGGAGGGACACCAGGTCCGAGAACCATATTCGGTTCGGCCAGAGTGGGGCAACCAACAACAAGCGGACGTTGTTGCGACGAACCCTTTCCAGAACTCCCGGGAGCAGAGCGATCGGGGGAAAAGCATACAGCCGTAGCCTTGGCCACGGCTGAACCATGGCATCCAGTCCCAGCGGTGCTGGATGTGTGAGAGAAAACCATAGCGGACAGTGTGTCGTCTCTCTGGACGCAAACAGATCCACTTCCGCCTGGTAAAATCTCTTCCAGATGGACTCCACCACCTGAGGGTGGAGCCTCCACTCCCCGGGCCTCAGCCCCTGTCTCGACAGGACGTCTGCTCCCTGATTCAGACACCCGGGAATGTACACTGCTCTGAGGGACAGCAACTTCCCCTGTGTCCACAGAAGGATATGCCGCGCCAATTTGTACAAAGGGCGTGAACGCAAACCCCCCTGGTGGTTGATGTACGCGACTACCGACGTGTTGTCTGTCCGGACTAACACGTGATGGCCCCGCAGGTGAGGGATGAAACATCTCAGGGCGTAGAACACTGCCATCATCTCTAGGCAATTTATGTGCCAGCTGAGCTGTCTGGCCCCCCATAATCCATGAGCCGGATGGCTCCCCATAGTTGCTCCCCAGCCTGTGAGGGAAGCATCCGTTGTCAGCGTAACTCGACGGAACTGAGCCCCCAACATCAGTCCTTGGGAGAGAAACCATGGTCTCTTCCCAACCTTAGGCACGAAGACATCTGCGCGTGACCTTGATCAGACGGAACGGGTTGCCCCTCGGGGAAAACCCTTTGGTTTTGAGCCACCACTGTAGTGGTCTCATGTGAAGCAGCCCAAGGGGTATCACATTGGACGCTGCTGCCATGAGCCCCAACAACCTCTGAAATTGTTTTACAGTGTGTGACTGGCCTAACTTCACTCTGCCTACAGCTAAAAGAATGGATTCCACACGAGCAGGGGACAGATGTGCCTGCATTGTCGTTGAATCCCATATAACGCCAAGAAAAGCTGTCCTCTGTACTGGAGAGAGCATGCTTTTCTTTGCATTTAGCCTTAACCCCAGTTCTCTCATGTGGGTCAGCACAGCATCTCGATGCTGCGCTGCCATACTCTCTGATTGGGCTAAAATTAGCCAATCGTCTATGTAGTTTAAGACACGGATGCCCCGGAGTCGTAATGGAGCCAGCGCTGCATCCATTCACTTTGTAAATGTACGGGGTGACAGAGATAGACCGAAAGGGAGAACCCGATATTGGTAAGCCACGCCCCCGAAGGCGAACCTCAGGAATCTCCTGTGTTGCGGGAGGATAGATATGTGAAAATACGCGTCTTTTAGATCTATCGTCACAAACCAGTCCTCGGATCTGATTTGTGTGACGATCTGCTTTATAGTTAACATCTTGAACTTTAGTTTTGCAACAGACCGGTTCAGATGACGTAGATCTAAAATTGGACGTAACCCCCCGTCTTTCTTTGGAACTATGAAATAGCGGCTGTAAAACCCTGACTCCCTGTTGTGAGGAGGAACACATTCTATGGCTTCCTTGCACAAGAGAGTTTCTACTTCTTGTTCCATTGTTAGAGTCTGCCCAGCACCCACTATGGTAGATAACACGCCGTTGAATTGGGGTGGCTGGTTGCAAAACTGAATTTTGTAACCCTTTTCTATTATTTGCAGAACCCACTGAGACACGTTTGGCAGGAGTTTCCACGCTGCCAAATTTTCTATAAGGGGGACCAGCCTCTCGAGACTGGCTTTTTGTGTACTGCTTAAACTTTTCCCGGTGCCCTGAACCAAACTGGCAGGGTTCAACCTGGGTGATATTAATGCCTCCCTCCTCGGAGAGAGGTGTTGCGTGCCCCGCGCACGAGGCACACAAGAAAATGAAGCCGCTGTGCCCCGAAACACACACTGCGGCGGGGTTAACACACTGGCATCCCGAGGGCATCGAGGAGAGACGGGCACCGTGTTGTGAGGTGACTGCCGGCTCTCCCCGATTGGGGGCTGCCCTCGGAAATATGACACTACGTCCCTCAGGACTTCTTTTTAGCCGACGCCTTCCTCGCCATAATAACAGCCCTCAGGTCTGTTTTCTGCTTGGATGATGTCTGAGTGCGACCGCCCGAACCCCAGTTTTTTTGAGGGGGACCACGAGTGGCAACACTATGTTTTTGCGATGCTCTATATGATGTCGATGGCTGCTCCCGCCCAGCAGCCCTATAATCAAGAGCACGGCGGGGGAGATAGCGTTCGAACGCCGCCGACTGCTTACGAGCCTCCGCAAATCTCTCCGAGAGACCGGAGGGCGCAACGGGCGCGTCTAAGAGAAAAGCCCTATCTGAGGTTTTAAGCTCAGACAGATTAAGCCATAAATGGCGTTCCGTGGCTACGAGAGCTCCCATCGATCTACCCACGGCTTTCGCAGTTTCTTTAATCGCCCTGAGTGACACATCAGTGACTCGACGAAGCTCTTTAAATACATCAGACGTACCCCCCGCCTCGGTATCTAAATCTTTAAGCAGTTCTGCTTGGTACGCCTGTAAGACAGCTAGGGTATGCAGTGAAGCCCCAGCCTGCCCTGCAGACTTATAAGCTTTACCCACTAAAGATGAGGTTAACCTAACCGGTTTCGTGGGAAGCGAAGGCGATTTTAATGATGACGCCGCAGCGGGGGAGAGATAGCTCGCAAGCGTCTGCTCCACCCGGGGCATCGTTAAATATCCGTGCTCACCCATCCCCACAATGTTGGAATACATGGTGGCGTGAGGGGTATGAACACGGGCTGAATACGGAGCTTTCCATGATCTCGACAGCTCGCTGTGGAGATCAGGAAAGAAAGGCATGTTGCGCCGCGAAGGTTGAGGTTTCTGTTTTAGAAAGCGCTCGTCTAGCATACTCTGAGGACGCGCGCTCTGTGTCTCCGCCGGCCAGTCTAATTTTAAGCGAGCCACGGCATTAGTGACAACCTCCATCAAATCATCGAACGCGGGGGACGAATGAGAAGGCTCCTCAGCGTCCACCACGTCCACAGACATAATATCGACTTCCTCGGACGACGATAAATGCAAATCTGGGCTCCCGCCCTGGGCGGAAGAAACCGCAGCGCGGGCTTCCGAATCCAGAGACGGGGCACTAGATCCCGCGGGTGAAGGCTGAGAAAGGGGAAGACCCGTCCCAAGCTCGTCCGCGAGATCTAGTTGTGATCCCCACGATCGCAGCTTCCGCTCTGCCTCGGCAGCAGCGGGGCCAGAACCGTGGGGAACACGCGGCTCACCACCCTCCTCGAAGAGTGCGAGCCTCGAGCGCAGCGTACGGAGCGGCATCCTATCACAATGTGCACAACCACCCCTCTCAAGAGACGATCGTGCGTGTTGTGCCCAGAGGCACATAACACAAAGACGATGCGAGTCCTCGCTCGTAATGAAACGAGGACACGGGGAAGCACACTCCTTAAAACTTTGTTTGGACTTAGACATGATAATGACACACACTCGCTTGCTGAGGCACAAAGAGCTGAAGTTGGCTTGCCGGGTGCTCTTTTTATAGCTTCCTGGTTCCCACGTCACCCGCCTATGACGTGTCACTTGACCATTGGACTGATTTGACATACGTGCTTCAGACGCAATCACGCAGAGGGCGTTCCCATAGCGTAGCTTCGGCGACGCAGCTCGAGTTCCCTCGAAGGGGAACATCTGAAAACTCTCAGACGATATATGTTATTGCTGAGGAGTTGCTCCTCTCATAGTTTTAATAAAAAGCCACTGAATGATGCGCTGTAGCTTTTAAGAAATAAAATCGTATCGAATTCGACTCAGAATATAAGACTTGATTTGATTGATTAACACAGAAACATGAAGAAACTGGGAAACTATCAGAGGACGGTTTGGCAACTTTTTCATCCTCATCTGGTGAGCTCAGTGTTTTTATCTCATATTTAAGTCTCTTTATTTTGAAAATTTATAATCGTGATCATTACAAATCTACTTCCTGTCTTTTCAAGCACTTCCTGTTGAGTCTGCGAGCGGTCACGTGTTTGATGAGAATACAGGGGACGGCAAAGACAAACAGAAAGACAAAAAGAAGAAACTGAAGGAAAAGAAGAAAGATAAGGTGAGCTTCAGATAAAGCAGCTTTATTATCGCTGTTGTATTTACTTTATTTATTGAGAATATTTCACGTATTCTACTTGATTGTGAATGTTGTTATTCATGCACATTTGTGGACATGTAGGATTCATCATCAGACAGCTCCTCTTCTGACAGTGAGGATGACAAGAAGAAAAAGAAGAAGAAGAAGAAAGTGAAGGTAAGAATGATTTACTTATTTATTGTATTTATTTACATTGTCATGGGATTTCACCAGTGTATTCTTGTTCTTGACAGGATTCATCTTCATCATCAGACAGCTCATCTTCCTCTTCTGATAGCGAAGACGACAAGAAGAAGAAGAAGAAAAAGAAGAAGAAAAAGAAACAAAAGAAGAAGAAAGTAAATAATAAATATTATTTTCTAAGATGGTAGATCTGTATTTTAAACAGTGGCGGCCGATGACTTTTTCGAGGGCACGCGGTGTGAAGCTTGTCAAAACATGTATTTAGCCCGTCATGTCAAAATATGTGTTCGGCGCGGGAAGTAAAACGTGTATCATTTTTGAAAATCACTTTGGAAAACGTTGGGCCGGGAACCTAAACACACTTGTAGCCAATCAGCAGTAAGGGGCGTGTCTAAACCAACATCGTTGCCTGGGTTGCGTATGTGTGGGGCGGGTCTATCAAAAGACGGTCCAGAGTCTATTGGGGTAGGGGTGTGTTTGTTTAGGTGATTTTAAATTTCAACATTGGCTTTGAGAGATCATGCACCCCGTCTTTAATCTCATGTGTAATGAGAGTGTAGTGTTAAGTGTTGCGAGTATTTTGTGAACGTGAACCCTTTCATATTTTGACATGATGCTCAAAACACATATCAAAAATGGTTAACATGATGCAACAAACACATATTTTGAATTTGTGCCACGACCAAGAGAAGTCACCGGCCTCCGCTGATTTTAAATACTTGGACTGAAATCTTTTTTTGTTCCTGACAGCATTCATCATCATCATCGTCAGACACATCCTCTTCATCTTCTGACAGTGAGGAGGACAAGAAGAAAAAGAAGAAGAAGAAGAAAAAGAAGAAGAAAAAGAAAGTAAAGGTAAAAATGATTTACTTAATCATTTATTGAATTTATTTACGTTACCTGAGATTTCACACAGGTATATTCTTATTCCTGGCAGGATTCATCTTCATCATCAGACAGCGACTCTTCGTCTGACAGCGAGAAGGACAAGAAGAAGAAGAAGAAGAAGAAAAAGAAGAAGAAGAAGAAGAAGAAGGCAAAAGTAATTATGCCATTCATTAATTATCCTCTGCGGGGTCATGGCCAAAAGTAATTGTTGTTATTTGTTTACAGTACAGTAAGTACATAATTAAAGAAAAGTGTGTCTTATGTCATTGATAATGAGATGCAGACTGAGATTTGCTGGTGTTTATGAAACAGATTTGTGCTTTTACTGAGATCTTACTGAGTTGCCGTATGTTTGATTTTGAGTCAGAAACATTGATGTGTTCCTAAAATAAGTCTCTCTCAAAGGAGACGAGTAGAATTATGCCTAGTAAGATACCCTGGGTTGCCAAAATCATTTGCATGACCTCTTGACTTTTCACCTCAGGATTCTAGCTCATCTTCATCATCCGACAGCAGTTCATCCTCAGACAGTGATAAAGAGAAGAAGAAGAAGAAGAAGAAAAAGAAGGTGAATAACTATAAAGATCCTTTTATTTGTGCATTTTTTTCTTGTTCTGTCAATCATAAATGTTTGTGTGTGCATCAGGACTCCAGCTCATCTGACAATGAAAAAGACAAGAAGAAAAAGGATAAGAAGAAAGACAAGAAGAAGAAGAAGAAGGTGATGTTCCATATTAAACCTGATGATTTAGGGATAAGACAGCAATGTCTAGCATTTCAAAGTAAAATATCTATGTACCTTCATTCTCTTAATAATATACAATTATAATTCAATCTTCCTGCTTTTGTTTATATTCAGGACTCTAAACCATCAGCTTCAGATAATGATGATGTCAAACAGGTAAACCAACTCTTAGTGTTCATTTACTAGAAAATATTGAGCGATTTTAAAAGTTGATTTCTTGCTTTTCCTTATTTATAGATGGCTGTATATTTATCTTATTTATTTATTTCACTTTAGAAGAAATCAAATGAAGAAGAGAAATCTGCGCTGGAGACTGATGGAGGTCAGTCTCTCTCAGTGGATGGAGGAGGGTTTGGTGGTGGCTCTCTCAGTACAACAGATAACAGTCAGGGATCTCAGGCTGTGTCCTCTGAAGTTCAGCGGGAGAACAGCAGCGCCTCCTCCAGGCATCTTACACCCATGGAAAGCCTGATGGGTCATCCACAGAGAATCACATCGGAGATGGAACGAGTGCCTGTTGTTGTCACCTCCAGATATACTTCACACAGATCTAATGATATACTTAGAGGTCCTAAACCTTACAGATCTTAGAGATACATACCAAAATAACATAGTATTGCACCAGAGGTCAAAGGTTTGGACACACCTGTTCATTCCTTAAGAAAGATCATATTAACATAACAAATGACGTTTTGTGAGCTTGCAAAAAGTGCCATTAAAACTGTGTGTTTAAATAGAAACACAAAGCATTTGTTTTTATTAGATCATTTGCTGAAAATCTTTTATTTATGTGTTTTTATGAGATTTCTGGATGCAACACAAATTAAATAAATCCAAGCCCGATTTTAACCTCACGTCTGTTTGTGTTTGGAAAAATTGCAGATTAAAACATTATGAAAAAAATACCAGCATGTCTGTTTATATTCAGAAAACATTTTCTGTGGAGAAGAAACCATTTAAATATAAAGTATAAACTATATGAAGTTTTTATAAATGACTAACAGAGCTATATTATACAGCAATATGGTAAAATCATAAGAGTTTTCTGAAAAAGAAATCATAAATATTAAGCATTAAAACCTTACCATAGTTATATACACTGTAAAAAAATTCTGTAGAAATTACAATATTACTGTAGCTGCCAGTAACTTACTGTAGATTTTACATTTATGTTATTTACTGGCAACAGTTTGTTCAAAGTTAAATGAACATGAAACATTTTCAGTCTTTATTTTCTACAGTAAGTTACTGGCAACCCGCTGCATAATTACAGCATTTTTTACAATGTACAGTACAGTATGTAATTGTATAATTTTTACAGTAAATGTTTAAGACAAACTTCGTTTCCGATGTTGCATTATTGTCATATGAATGAGTTCAATCTATAATGTATTGTATCCAGTGTTCGAATTGAAGGGGGGGGGGGGGCTGGGGTGGTCTCAGACCTCATATATAAGCATTGAGATATAAATAAGGGGGTCTCCTGGTTTTTATTTAAATCAAAATACTACATAAATCAAATTCTTAGCTAGGGGACCTCCCATAATCTTTGACATAATTCGACACTGATTGTATCTTTAGATAAATCACAGACTCTGAAACTCTGTGACTGGTTAATCCTGTCAGATATCAGACAGTTTTCTGACTAAAAGAGTATTTTGACACACCCCAGCTCTTTTTACGTGTAAAGATGTCATAATGATACCTGAACTGTGCTTATGGGGAAGTCAGGAAATAAACTGGTTTTGTTGGTTAATCCAGTTTATGTCTAAGACCATTTTAATTGTGAAAGTAGTTTTATATTTTGTGAGTACAAACTTGTTCATATCTGCCCTTTTAGTGGAGCGATGTATTTTTGCAAGAGTAAATCATTTAAGTGATCACGATGTTGTAAGGTTTGATAAAGTACAGTACTAAACTATCCACCAATCTATTTCCTCCTTTCAGCCAATCAGATAGATGAGTGTCCCTTTACTTCATTATTATTCATGATCTATTCTAGGCCTTTCCTTATTTAATTACCCAGGTGTATCTGGGTGTGGATGTTTTTACACACAGATGGGTGGAGGAAGTCGGGTGTGAATTCAATAAAAACACACGTTGCACTCACTGTGATAAAACAGATCAGATTGCACTGCGAACTTGTTCATCATGGACTTCGATCTGGGTGCAGGTAAACAGATTTAACATTTCAACATAAATGTAATCTTTGTATAGATTAATGTGAAACAGATTCTTATTTTATTTTCTGTTTTTCTTTAGCTGTTGGAGGTGAAGGAGAAGTGAAGAAGGCGGAGGGGAACGAGGTGGAGGGCATCTTTGGGTTTGGTAAAAAGGACAAAGATAAAGAAAAGGAGAAAGAAGATAAAGATAAAGGGAGCAAAGACAAAGATTGCAAAGACAAGGTGATAACATTTATCTATTATAATAGCATCAGTCATATTAAAGTATCAGATTTCATACAGTACAGCATCATGTGTGACAAATATCTCAGCCCATGAGTTTTTTTTTTACTAAATGATGAGAAATAATTACATGAACAGAAGTGAAAATATCAAATAGGATTTCATAACTCTTATCACATTATATCTACATCATTTTCACGTGAAAGAGACCCCATGATATTAAATCAGATTAATCTGTTAGATAAGAAGTCATTTGTTGGCAAGTACACTAATAATAGTTAACCAAATGAATTAATAACACATAGGCACATTTTTATCTTTTGAAATCAGAATGAGAAAAATCAAAGCTTATCTGTTGAACTATTTGAGATGTACTGTTTGTAAGAGATGTGTTGGTTTATTTGCATAAATTATTTTGCTTAACTTTGTCTTATAACTAATATTTGCTCAAAACTAAGTATAAATTTAAAAGTATAATCCACTGTATTACTATTTTTTTTCAATTGAACAACCATCAGCTGACATGAATGTTGTTATTATGCATGTCTTTTTCAGGGTGATTACAAAGATAAAGACAAAGAGAAGTATAAAGACAAAGACAAGTGTAAAGACAAAGATAAAGACAAGTGCAAAGACAAGAAGAAAGACAAAGAACACAAAAAGGGTCACGAACACGGGCATGGACACGGTCACGGGCATGGACACGGACATGGACACGGGCATGGTCGGGGACGCAGATCTTCATCTTCATCAAGTGATGGGGTAAATCTTGTACTTCATTGTGATTCATTTACCTGAACCAATGAGTCATGATCTAATGAATGGTTTGTCATAATGGTTTTTTTATTTTAGGTAAATAAAATTTTTATTTAGTGTTAGGATAGTACACACACCTGTGACACTGCAGAAAGTGAAAGTATTTGCAACAATGAACATTTTCACCTTGCATTAGGCCTGTTAATAAATTATATACTTCATTGCCAGTTGATACATGTCTGTTGCATGGTATAGATACGCCCCAGCCCTACAGAAATATCACACATATGGAGACACAGCAACAGAAGAGAGAGAAAAAAATCAATGCATGTAATGCATGTGAAAAATATCACATATATTAGAATATCTCAGTGGTATGCATAATGAAGGAAGATTTTAAATGTTGCTTTTCTTTTTATTTAACTCTGTGGTGTTATATCACTTGAATAGTTTTTAAAATTGTTTAAATCTAGTTAGTTACTACATGGTATGGTTTAGTCCTGTTGTAAACCTGTTGAAGACTCGCCCCTGTAATGCTGAACAACTGGTTTCATCTCAATAATGACAGACAGAGTTCTCTACAATGGGAAACAAACATACACCTGTGAAAGAAAACACAGATTCTGCTGATAAATGTAATTGGAAAACTGTAAAAAAAAATGTAGAGATTATTTACATTTACATTTTGTCTCTTTCTCTGTTTCTACAGGATTAAATCAAGACTGAAGACTTCTCATGTGAAGTTGTAAGCTTTAAATAGAATAGACTGTAATACATATAAAATACAGATGAGTTGAGAAAGTATGTATATTGTGTGTTTTAAACAGAAGTTATTCTTTTAGACATGTTTTCATTTTGACAATTTACCTCATGCACTGTTATAGGTCAATGTCTCACAATAACTCAATGTGTGAAAGTAAAATGTTCAGTATGCTTTTTCTGAGTCTGGAATAAATATACCTGGTATAAAAAGTGTGGCAAGTAGCCCTGAGTCTCCTTTATTTTTATAAACACCATAAACTTTATATAAAATGCTTAATAGTTATATATCATATGCAACTACCTGAAAAGAAAGTGTATTTGAATTGCACATTTATTGCAAAGACCTAAAGTCTCAATGGAGGAGAATCTGAACATCATATAAACTGTATGTTGTGCTGTGTAAAGTATCAACACTGCTTGTGTTTTCTTTAAAGCTATTTTCTATTGTTAAACTGTTGATATTTAACATAAAATATAAAGAAATCACAGTATAATGTACATCTATTGACACAAAGTTCAGTAAAGGATAAATACAGCTGTCTATATTTATTTTCATGTCAGTATCTCATCCTGGTCATGTAAAGATTTCTGTATGTAATGATTTAATAACTTTCTGAGATGTTTGGTTTTGATCCACTAACATAAAGATCTAAATGAATACCAAAGATGATTTTATTTTAACAATATTTTCAAGAAAAGTCTTTGAGCATTTACATGATATTTAATAGGGAAAGTATAATATTTTGCTTCTTTTTTTGTGATGAAAACAAACACTATCAGCAGTCATTTCTCTGCGCCGCCACCTCTTGCACATGCTCAAACTCCAGAGGCAGGCTCCCACCCCTCTTTCTTTTTACAAGATCTTTGCTTCTAACCACCCGACTACCTACCCGTAAGATACCATACCCACCCATCTCCTCAACCCAGTATCACGAAATTGCATGACTATTTCACGCATGGACCAGTGTGAAAATGTCACGCTTTGCCGCGTTTGAGCGTGAGCATGTCATGCTTTCTGTTTGTGTCACTGTCACGTATTTGGTATTCAACTTTTTTGTCCTAATTTCTTACCATTGTCGCTTCGGTTTAGGGTTAGATTTACATAAAATGACATCCTTACCTAAACAAACTCTAACCCCAACGTCAGGTGACATCTGGTTAAAGTTTAGAAAATATAAAAGAATAAGTCTTGTATCTTTTTTTTTATAAACCAATACTTAAAGTGACAAATACTTAAAGTGACATATAACACCAAATCTAACCCTAAACCGAAGCGACAATGGTTTGAAAATAGGACAAAAAAGTTGAGTAACCAATACGTGACAGTGACACAAACAGAAAAGCGTGACATGCTCACGCTCAAACGCGGCAAAGCGTGACATTTTCACGCTGGTCCATGCGTGAAATAGTCACGCAATTTTGTGATATAGGGTTGATCTCCTTCAGGCCATTTCTCCAACAGTTATCCCTGCTCTCACCCACATTATCAAAACATATTTTTCCACTGGTACATTCCCCAAAGAGTTTAAAGAGGCCCGGATAACCCTGCTGCTGAAGAAACCCACACTTAAACCTGCAACATTAGAGAACTACAGACCCGTATCTCTCTTTCGCTTTATTGGCAAGACTCTTGAGCGTGTGGTTTTTGACCAGCTCTCCTCCTTCTTCACACAAAATAACATCCTGGACATCAAGCAGTCTGGTTTCAAGAGCAGTCACTCAACCAAAACTGCACTGCTTTCAGTCATTAAAACCCTAAGGCAGGCAAGGGCAGCCTCCAAATCATCTGTACTGATTCCACTGGATCTATCTGCCGCTTTTGACACGGTCAATCACCACATCCTCCGGTCGAACCGTGGGTGTCTCTGGAACTTCTCAGGTAGGTAATTTAGATTATCCTGGAGAGGTGATATCTCTGAACCCTAACATCTCAATGCGGGGGTACCTCAAGGCTCAGTGCTTAGACCACTGTTCTTTTCTATATATTCTGCATCGCATCCCTGGGTTCTATCATTTGGAAACATGGCTTTTCCTACCACTGCAAGCGGATGACACACAACTCCACTTGCCGTTCCAGCCTGACGATCCCAAGGTTTCTGGCCCCATCTTAGCATGTCTGAGTGACGTCACACTCTGGATGAAGGATCATCATCTCTTACTAAACCTTGCAAAGACAGAACTGCTTGTCATATCGTCTGATCCTAAGATTCATCACAATCTTTCCGTTCAACTAGGTTCTTTCATTATTACACCTTCCAGGAGAGCCAGAAACCTTGGAGTGGTCATGTATTGCCAACTTAGTTTCACAGACCATGTTACCAGCACTGCCGGCTCTTGAAGATTCATCCTCTACAATATTAGGAAAATTAGACCTTTCCTATCTGAGCATGCTACATAAGTTCTAGTCCATGCATCCTCTTGTCTAGACTACTGCAATGCATTATTAGCTGGACTCCCAGCCTGCACAACCAAACCCCTACAGTTGATCCAAAATGCTGCAGCAAGAGTGGTCTTCAATGAGCCAAACTATGAGCATGTCACTCATCTTTTGTCAAGTTACACTGGCTCTCTATAGCAGCTGGCATCAAATTCAAAGTTCTGCTCCTGGTCTTTAAAACCACCACTGGGTCAGTGCCGCCTTACCATCACTCGCTTATACAGACTTATGCACCCTCTCAATCCCTGCACTCTGCCACCGAGCGATGGCTTGTGGTGCCATCCTGAAAAGGGGAAAAAAATCACTATTGCGTACCTTCTCTGGTTCTGTTCCACATCTGTGGAACGATCTGCCAGTTGCGACAAGATCTGTTGAAAAACTTGATTCAATCATGTGCAATGCTTGCCTCACTTAAATAATTTGGTTCTTACCTGCTCACTTTAAAAATAAACTTTTGATGAGTTGTTTTCCCTTATTTTGTTTTCTTTTTCTCTCCTCCTTCTCCTTTCTTTTCTGATAGCCATCATGTTTTGACATCATGTGGTGCGAGTAGCACGTCTCTCAACACCAGAACACTCCCAAACTCCCCTGTCCCATTCAACGAGTCTGCACACTCTTGACTCTCTCTCACAGCCAATGCGCGCTTTGCATCATTTCTAGAAAACTAATAAAACCATGTCCAATGTGTTAATTGGTGATGCTGCGCTCATGGTGGGGTGCGTCTAGGTCTAGATTCTTGTCAGTGGACTCAGTTACCCTTTCCCCCCACTTACGATGCCCCTGCATTTACATGTAGTGCTAAGTTACAATCTTATTTTTAAATGTCTTAAGTCTTAAAGCTTTCATCAAGTTCATCACATTCAGTCTTTTATGCTGCAGCTCTATGGAGCTGACAATAACTTCCAGGAACTCTTGAGAGGCTCCAGGATTGCTATAAAAAAACTAATCCATTGGAGTGAATGGGGTTGACAACTCTGTTACTAAAGGGCTCTGACCAGTACAGGTGTAGGGAGGAGGAGCTCACGTGATGTCACAGGATCGACTCCGACTTAAAAGCCCAAGTTGAGGGAATACTGAGATACAAGCAACCAGGTTTGATTCAGAAATCGTTCATCATGTCCTGCAATCCGAACGCAGGTAAGTTTATGAGTCAGTGTTTTAATTCGGTTGATTTTTTTTTACTGGAATATTTGATTGATTGGGTTTCACTGCAGCTCATGGAGATGAGGTGAAGAAGGCTAAAGCCAACGAGGTTCATGGGATGTTTGGGTTTGATAACGTGAGTATTTTTCAATCAAAATCATAAAATCAGAAATAAAACAGTAATTTTTTACAGTAACTACTGACTGTAGTGTTTTGATGCGGTAACATCAACATACTGTAAAGGATCCCATAAACCTGATCATATACTTTTATACATTCGTGTTGTACTTTTATATATAATAATGTGCTTATAGTGTAAAGACAAACACCACAAGAAAGATCACGAACATGGACATGAGCATGGACACGGGCACGATCATCATGAGCATGGACACGGTCATCATGAGCACGGACACGGTCATCATGGGCATGGACACGGTCATCATGAGCACGGACACGGTCATCATGGGCATGGTCATGGTCATGAGCATGGACATGGACATGGACCTAAGCATGGACACTGTCACTGACACAGATCTTGTGATGAGGTAAATCTTGTACTTCATTGTGATTTATTTACCTAAACCAGTGAGTCATGATCTGATGTATGGTTTGTCGTAGTGTGTGATTCTTCTTTTATTCGTACTGATTTCATCCTTTAACCCATATGATGTGAATTGCGCTTCAGATCTAGTGTGATGATGTTGTCTGGTTACTGAGGTTTTGTCCAAAAACATACATGTTGAAAATATTTCAAACACGCTAGGACGTGTTTTTTAGGACAGGGGTTTCATTCCTTAAACAGTTTAAATCTAAATCTAGATGATAGACACAACATGGTATGGTTTAGTCCTGTTGAAGACTCAAACCTGTAATGCTGAACAACTGGTTTTATCTGAATAATGACAGACAAAGCTTTCTAAGAAACAAAACAAATCTGTGAAAGAAAACGCAGATACTGCTGATAAATCAGACAACTGTAAAGAAATGTAGAGATTATGTACGTTTGAAAACTGATGACTGACATTTTCTCTCTTTGTCTGTTTCTACAGGATTAAATCCAGATTGAAGACTTCTCACGTGAAGTTGCTCACTAACTATAAGGATTTGAATAAAAAAAAAACTTTAAATGGAACATACTGTAATACATATAAAATACAGATAAATTGAGGAAGTATATCATGTGTTTTAAACAGAAGTTATTCTTTTAGCCAGGTCCATAAACAGCAGGTTTTCATTTCGACAATTTACCTCATGCACTGTTATAGGTCAATGTCTCATAATAAGTAAACATGTGTTAATTTTGTGAAATTAAAATGTTCAGTACACATCTGAGTCTGGAATAAATAAATCTGGAATAAAAAGTATGACAAAGAAGCCCTGAGTCTCCTTTATTTTCATATAGCCTACACCATATATTTTGTATCATAAAGATAGTTACATTTCATATGCAGAATATGCAACTACGTGAAAAAATGTGTATTTGAATGCACATTTATAATGTAAAGACTTAAAGTCTCAACACAGCTAACAATTTTTGGTTACCAAAACGTTTTCCTAACGTTAGTTTTTGGTTCTAAAAACGTTCCCCTAACATTAGTTTTTGGTTCCCATAACGTTATTTTTTAAGGTTTGTTTTTGGTTAGCCATGAACGTTTTCTTTACGAAAATAGAACTTTGTTAGGTTAGTTTAACGTTCCCCTAACGTTATTCGTTAGGGGAACGTTATTTTATGGCTACAAAAAAGAACCAACAAATAACCATTAACGTTCGGTTTAAGTTATTTTTAGGTTATTTAAAAAATAACCACCCTGCAACGTTATTTTATGGTTGCAAAAAATTTAACCTAAAAATAACTTTCCCGGAACGCTATTATTTGGTTCGAGCTGTATGTTAGCTGTATGTTATAATTATCGCCCCATTACCTTATTTAACTTACCTTAAATCTCCGGTAAAAATTGATAAATTTGTTTCTTCTTATCCTCCTACTTTGACTCTAACAGATACCGTTGTGTATTCGCTTCAACTCCTCAAGCATTACCCCAAATAAAACAAGCAAACACATTTTCGTGTGAAATCTCTTTCCAAATTTATATAAAAATAAATTGTATTCACATCATTTACAGCACAACGACGCAGGCGTGAACGTGTTGGCATAGCAACGTGATACTTCCTGTTTCCTTTCCTGCCCGTGTGTCCCATAGACATTATAATGTCTATGTGTCCTATGAAGGACGTCTCGTTTAATTCTTGTTAAGGACTCTCTGTAGACCACATTCAGAGGATGAGTCCTCGTGAGGATACAACCTTTGTAATTAAATTAAATGAGACACAGCTAGGGTGTTATACGATCTTCCGAACAGCAGTTGTCGCTGTCTCGAAAAACGAGGGGTCTGAGAATACGGGACTCAGGGTGCAGGACTGTATCTGCATGCTCGAGTCTGCAGCTTCATAATAGTGTTTCGAGATGCCGCTCCCGCATTTTGCTCTTAGTCTCTCTCTCTCTCTCTCCAGCAACTTGATCTTGATCCACTGTTCAAGATCAATGAAACTCTTCCATTGGAGTGAATGGAGTTGACGCAACTCTGTTTCATAACACGCAGGTGGAGGGAGGAGGAGCTCACGTGACGTCATGGGATCGGCTCGGAGTTATAAACACAAGTTGAGTAAATACTGAGATACAAGCGATCAGATTTGATTGAGAAATCTTTCATCATGTCCTTCGATCTGAACGCAGGTAAGTTTATGATTCAGTGTTTCAATTTGGTTGATTTTTTACTTGAATATTTAATTGACTGTAAGTTTATCTGCAGCTCTTGGAGATGAAGTGAAGAAGGCTGAAGCCAACGAGGTGCAGGGGATATTTGGGTTTGGAAAACACAAGGTGAGTGTTTATTTGTTCAATCAACATGATTAAATCAGAAATAAAACCATAAACACTGCAATAACAGAAGGCAATGGCAGATGTTTCCTGACTGTGGTAACATCAACATCATGTAAAAGATCCCATAAATCAGATCATATATAATGTTATATATTTGTGTTGTACTTGTATATATAAGGATCACGAACATGGGAATGGACATGGTCATCAGCAGCATGGATACGGGCACGGTCATCAGCAGCAGCATGGATACGGGCACGGTCATCAGCAGCAGCATGGATACGGGCACGGTCATCAGCAGCATGGATACGGGCACGGTCATCAGCCGTATGCATACTGGGACGGTCATCAGCAGCATGGATACGGGCACGGTCATCAGCCATATGGATACGGTCATCAGCAGCATGGATATGGGGACGGTCATCAGCAGCATGGATTCGGGCTCGGTCAACAGCAACATGGATACGGGGACGGTCATCAGCAGCATGGATACGGGCATGGGCATCAGCAGCATGGATTCGGGCACAGTCATCAGCAGCATGGATTCGGGCACGGTCATCAGCAGCATGGATACGGGCACGGTCATCAGCACCATTAACATGGACATAAGCATGGTGCTGAAGTTAATCTTGTACTTCATTGTGATTAATTTACCTAAACCTGAATTTGAGAGTCATGATCTGACGTATGGTTTCTTTTAGTAGGTGATTCTTCTTTTATTCGTACTGATTTCATTCTTTAACCCAGAGAAGGTAGGTTGAGCTTCACATCTAGTGTGATAATGTTTTCCTTCCTAAAACAGTTCAAATCTAAATCTAGACCTGGTATGGTTTAGACCTGTTGTGCACTTGCCCTTGTAATGTTGAACAACTGGTTTCATCTGAATAATGACGGACAGAGCTTTCTAGGAAACAAACAAAAAAACATATTTGGGAGAAAACAGGTTCTGCTGATAAATATAAATGGAAAACTGTAGACAAATGTACGATTGTTTACGTATGAAGACTTCTGCCGTGAGGATGTTGCTCGCTAACTACTAAGGAACTGAATCAAAAGCTTTAAATAATATATTGTAATACATATAAAATACAGATAAGTTGAGGAAGTATATCATGTGTTTTAAACAGAAGTTATTGTTTTAGCCAGGTCTATAAACAGCAGATTTACATTTTGACAAATGCACTGTTAAAGATCAATGTCTCACAATAAGTCAACATGTGTTAAAACTGTGAAAGTGAAATGTTCAGTATACTTTATCTGAGTCTGGAATAAATAAACCTGGAATAAAAAGTGTGACAAGTAGCCCCAAGTCTCCTTTATTTTTATATAGCCTACACTATAAACTTTGCATAAAATGCTAGATAGTTATGTCATATGCAAAATAGGAAACTACGTGAAAAGAAAGTGTATTTGAATGCACATTTGTAATGCAAAGACCTAAAGTCTCAGTGTAGGAGAATCTGAACATCATATAAACTGTATGTTGTGCTGTATAAAGCCTTTAAACATTGCTCAAGTAAAGCATCATCACTGTTTGTGTATTCTTTAAAGCTATCTTCTTGTTAAACTGTTGATATTTAATATGTACAACATAAAAATTTAAAGAAATGACAGTATAATGTACATCTATTTACACAAAGTTCAGAGAAGTATAAATACAGCTGTCTATATTTGTATTCGTGTCAGTATCTCATCCTGGTCATGTGAGGATTCCTGTATGTAATGATTTCATAACTTTCTGAGATGTTTGGTTTTGGTCCATTAACATAAGATCTACATGAACACCAAAGATGATTTTATTTTTACAATATTTTCATGAAAAGTTTTATTATTTGAGCATTTACATGGTATTTAATAAACAAACTATTCGATTTTGTACATGTTTGTCTAAAGACAATAGAGCATTAGTTCTGCTTTCCACAGCCTGTGGTGTTTCACAGCTCAAAAAACACCTGACATTATAAAAGAGGATTTTGTTAAAAAACAATAAACCTGTGGGCGTTTATATTAGAGCTGCAGCTCATGAATATGCAACGTATCCAAGCACGCACTGGACTCATAAACCACGCCTTTATTATTGTCACGATTGACAACGTGACGACATCGTGTTTTAGTCTTTAGCCAATCACGTAAACAAACAACCTGCGCAGGTGGAAGGAGGTGGTGCTCACCTGACGTCACGGGATCTGCTCCGACTTAAAAACACAAGTTGAGTAGAGTAGGCTATATATTGAGATACAATTGATCAGGTTTGAGTCAGAAATCTTTCATCATGTCCTTTGATCTGAGATCAGGTAAGTTTATGATGTGTTTTAATTCGTTAGATTTTTTTACTTGAATATTTAATTGACTGTGAGTTTCTCTGCAGCTCTTGGAGATGGGGTGAAGAGTTTTGTAGGCAACGAGGTGCAGGGGATATTTGGGTTTGGAAAACATAAGGTGAGTGTTTGTTTGTTTGTTCAATTAACATGATTAAATCAGAAATAAAACAATAAACAATGGAATGACAGAAGACAATGAACGGATTTTTCCTGACTGTGGTATCAACATACTGTAAAAGATCCCATAAATCTGATCATATATAATGTTATATATTTGTGTACTTCAATATATAAGGATCACGAACATGGGCATGGACACGGTCATCAGCAGCATGGATTCGGGCACGGTCAGCAGCAGCATGGATACGGGCACGGTCTTCAGCCGTATGGATACGTGGACGGTTTTCAGCAGTATGGATTCGGGCACGATCATCAGCAGTATGGATACGGGGACGGTCATCAGCAGTATGGATTCGTGCACGTTCATCACCAGCATGGATTCGGGCACGGTCATCACCAGCATGGATTCGGGCACGGTCATCACCAGCATGGATTCGGGCACGGTCATCACCAGCATGGATTCGGGCATGGTCATCACCAGCATGGATTCGGGCACGGTCATCACCAGCATGGATTCGGGCACGGTCATCACCAGCATGGATTCGGGCATGGTCATCACCACCATGGATTCGGGCACGGTCATCATGAGCATGGACACGGGCATCATGGGCATGGATATAAGCATAAGCATAAGCATGGACACCATCATGGAAACAGATCTTCATCCAGTGATGAGGTAAATCTTGTATTTCATTGTGATTAATTTACCTGAACCAATGTCTCTGGACTTTGATTTGAGAGTGATGATCTGACATGGTTTCTTTTAGTGGATGATTGTTCTTTTATTCGTACTGATTTCATTCTTTAACCCAGAGGACTTGGTTTGAGCTTCACATCTAGTGTGATAATGTTGTCTGGTAACTGAGGTTTGATCCAAACATACAGGTGGAAGATATTTCAAATACGCTAGAACGCCTTCCTAAAACAATTTAAATCTAAATCTAGTTGTTAGACACTACCTGGTTAAGTTTAGTCCTCTCACATGTTGTAACCCTGTTGTGGACTCTCCCCTGTAATGCTGAACAATTGGTTTCATCTGAATAATGACAGACAGAGTTTTCTTGGAAACAAACAATCATCAGTGAGAGAAAACAGGTTCTGCTAATAAATATTAATGGAAAACTATAGACAAATGCATGATTGTTTACGTATGAAAATTGATGACTGACAATATCTCTCTTTCTCTATTTCTACAGGATTAAATCAAGACTGAAGACAAGTTCTCACATGAAGTTGCTCACTAACTATAAGGATCTGTAAGCTAAAAGCTTTAAATATAATATATTGTAATACATATAAAATACAGATATGTTAAGGGAGTATGTTAAACATGTTTTAAACAGAAGTTATTATTTTAGACAGGTCGATAAACAGCATGTTTTGGGGGGGTCAATGTCTCACAATAAGTCAATGTGTGTTAATACTATGAAAGTAAAATGTTTAGTACGTTTTCTATGAGTCTGAAATAAAAAGTGTGACAAGTAGCCTTCTTTATTTTCATAAACACCAGAAACTTTGCATAAAATGTTAGATAGTTACGTCATATGCAGAAAAGGAACTACGTGAAAAGAAAGTGTATTTGAATGCACATTTAATGCAAAGAACTAAAGTCTCAATGTAGGAGAATCTAAACATCATGTTGTGCTGTATAAAGCCTTTAAACATTGCTCAATGTAAAGCATCATCACTGCTTGTGTATTCTTTAAAGCTATTTTCTATTGTTAAACAGTTGATAACATAAAATATTAAAGAAATGACAGAATAATGTACATCTAGTGACACAAAATTAATTTTGGTATAAATACAGTTATATTTTTGTTTTTGTCAGCATCTCACCCTGGTCATGTGAGGATTTCTGTATGTAATGATTTAATAACTTTTCATCTACTGTAACATAAAGATCTACAAAAACATAATGTTTTTATTTTAACAATATTTTGAAGCATTATTTAAGCATTTACATGGTATTTAATAGAGAAACAACAATAATATTTTGTAAATGTTTGTCTAAAGACATAGAGCATTAGTTCTGCTTTCCACAGCTCAAAACCGCCTAACATTATAAAAGAGGAGTGGGTTAAAAAACAATAAACCTGTGGGCGTTTATATTAGAGCTCAGCTCATGAATATGCAATTATTCCATCCAATCAAGCCCTAACAATTCATAAACCACGCCTTTATAGCGATTGACGACGTGACGACATCGCATTCTAACATTTAGCCAATCACGTGGCCAAACAAACAAACGAACTAGCGTTGCAAAATGAATATTAATGAGTCGAACGCTTACCTGCGCAGGTGGATGGAGGAGGAGCTCGCGTGACGTCACGGGTGGATCCGAGTGAAAAACAACGCACGTTGAGGAAATACAAGCGATTGGATTTGAGTCAGAAATCTTTCATCATGTCCTTCGATCTGAACGCAGGTAAGTTTAGGATTCAGGGTTTTAATTCGATCGATTTTTGACTGGAATATTTAATGACTGTGAGCTTCTCTGCAGCTGTTGGAGGAGATGAGGTGAAGAAGGCTGAAGCCAACGAGGTGCAGGGGATATTTGGATTTGGGAAAAAGGATAAAGACAAAAGCAAAGATAAGGTGAGAATGTTTATTTTATAATTAATCAAAATGATAAATCAGAAAGAAAGAATAAAAATAAACACTGCAATAACAATGGTAGATATATAATGTCATACTTCTATATTATGTCATATAAGCTGGGACATGTTGGCATGAATACAGAAATAATGTGAGAGTTATTTATAATCTTGTTAGCTTGTCAGACCTCAATGGTCAATAGAAGGAGGGGTTTTATATATTTATGAAGCTTATGTATTTTTTTTTTTTAATTAAATATATTATTTATATCAATATTGTTAGAGTGATTCCAAAGACAAGGGGCATAAAGACAAGGAGCATAAAGACAAGGACAAAGGGAAGGACAAAGACAAACACAAGGAGCACAAAGACAAGGACAAGAAGAAGAAAGATAAAGAGCACAAGAAGAAGAAGGGTGGCCACAGTTCCTCTTCCTCCAGTGATGATGTAATACACACACACACATTAATAATCATTAGTGCATCCGAAAGAGAATTGTGTCGCAGCTATACTAAGAGAACTCAAAGTTTGTGTTACTTTTATTAGCACTAACCACATGTAAGATGCTAAATAATGGACTGCAGGTAGAAACCATAGTCACCTGGGTTGGGCTCAATAAACAACATGATAGTGCAGGCCTATCTTTGGAGGTGTGGTACGGCGTATAACATGTTTTAGATGAGTTTACATATCACAAAAATTCCATACATTTCTGAAACACACCCGAAACAAAATAACTGCACTTCATTTAGATTAACAGATACAGATCTTTATGCAAATCTGCTAAATAATGGTTCAGAAAGCTTTGTCAACAGGACAGTAACCTGTTTTGTGAGTATGCAAAGTTTGTTACAGGACAGAAGTCGATGGTCGAGTCTCACCGCTGGTAATGTTGACATGCTGGTTTTCTCAACAGAGAAAGTGAAAAGGCTTATTTTTTTGATTTAAAGAGCTGTGTTTTTATAAACTACAAACGAACTAGATGACAACAAAGTGTCCTTAACATCCTTGCTGTGTACTACTTTTGCAAAAGTCAAAAAAATCAATAGGAATATATTTGGTATAAACATCCACAGCATATTAAATGTGTATGTACGTGCAAGGTCACTTGGAGAAATGCAAATGTCAGAGTTTTAAAATCAATTGTAAATTTATCACAATCTCAGACTGGTTTTGGTTTTTGCTCTTTCAGCAGTCAACGCGTGAACCGCAGCATTTTGGATGATTTATAGTGAAATAATGTAGAGTATTACAACAGACAGGTGTGCCAATAATAAAATCGTGTGTCTGTCTGTCATTGCCTACAGCAGAAGCAATGACCGAGCTCTTCTAGCCAATAACATACAGATCTTAGATCATACTGATCAGAATCAGTTTCAGTATTCAGCATTGGTCTTCAACAGGGGGCTGGGGACCCTTGGGGGTCTGTGATGGTGTTACTTGGTCCTCCAAATATAGTTTGAGTTCTATATTTGAAGTTGACATTGTCTTTCTCTCTCTTTTGGTCTTTTTTCTAGGACTAAAGCAAGACTGAGGACATTACACAATAAATTATTAATGCTTTGTAATGCAAGTTATATAGTGAAGACGATCTCAACATCTTGGTTATGCAGAAAGGATGAAGACCCTTGAATGAAGCCATGGGATGCACTTCAAAAACCTTCCACAAGATGGCGGTGCTCACACGTGAAAATTTCATTGTCTCAAACTTCATTTGAAGATCCAATGGTAGATCATTATTTTCTGTAAAACCTGCTTGCTGCTTTAATAAACGTGACTTCTTAAATGTTCTGGATTTATTATGTTTTCTTGAAAGTTAAGTTTAACTGTCTGTCGTAAACTGTTGATCAGTTGAGGTTTAATATGTGAATATAGCTTACCTTTGATTGATTTCTTCTTTGAATGAGATGCTTAGACTTACTGTCTGCATGCAGAATTGACCTTAGGTTGTGTTTGCTTAACTTTTTGCAATCAAATCAAGACCCGTGCATTATATTTTGTTGTAAACATCACATTATAAAAACAATACGGGTTGTATTCAGTTGAGGACTTTCATAGTAGCATCTCGAATTCTGGCACAAGCCTGCTGGGCTCAGTTTCTGTTCAGAAGTTTGTTGAGGTTAAAAATCGTTCATTTGGAAACACACAACCGCTGTGACAGCATGACACAGCAGAGTTTGTCCTCGCTTTTGTAATGCAAAGCATAAATAATGCAAAAGAAAGCAAACATGTGTCCCACAACACATAAAGTCTATATTCATCATGACTGAGCATTATCTCATTGCTTAATGTCATTTTATAAAATATGTATGCGTATGTGTGTGTATATATATATATATAGTTTTAATTTATTGTTAAATTATAGTTTAATTTATTTAATAACCAGATATCAGTTGTGTATGTGTGTGTGTGACCACTGCAGTGAGCTCTGCATCCTCTGACATAAAGAAATTGTGAAGCTCCAGATTGTCAATATCATTCATGCTGACCAGATGCCTGCAAATATAAAAAGTTAATATTATGAAAATCTGACTTTTTTTTAAGTGTTATAATTGGGTCCCCAGTGATTTATCAACCTAGAAAATGGGAAAAAGATCAACCTAGTAACTTAAATCATTAAATCACAAATCAAATGTTTTTTTTTTAATACGGCTCCCCTTGTGATGTCAGAAGGGGATTTTATTATACTAGTGACGATTAAGTGGCTGTATTATTCAAACACAGCACTGCTATTTAGTGCAGAGAGAGAAAGAAAATAATTAAGAGCACAACTGAGTTTCAATTCCAACAAACCACCATTATGGTGATCAGCGTTGCATTTAAAAGACACACCCAAAACGGCACATTTTTGCTCACTATCTATGGGGTATTTTGAGCTACAACTTCACATACGTACTCTGGGGACACCAAATATTTATTTTACATCTTAAAAAAGTTGTCCTGTGAAATGGTACCTCACATAAAAACTCCATGGCACTTCCATAATACACGAATGATATCAGATTGTAACTTCAGGACCTTATTATATACCATAGTACTGAATATTTCTTTATTTGTGTCCTGTGCTGTTTACATTTAAGATAATATAGCAAAAAAAAATGAAGATAAAGATTATTTGTTTTACTTTATGTACAAGTAATTTTTGGTTTTAAATACCGTTTTAGTGCAGACAGAAACACACAAACATATAGGGTCGGTTTCCCAGACGGGGCATATCCTTGTCCCAGACTAAAATGCCAACACCTTTAAAAACATCTTGTACTGACTAATTTTAACATATATCAGTGACATTATTTTGTGTCAAGATGTACACATGTAACATTAGTGTTTTTGGTAAGGTAAAAACTTCTTAAATATCCTAATATAAATAAGGCCTAGTCCTGGATTAACCTAAACCCTGTCTACGAAACCACCACATAATGTAAAAAAAAGTTGATTGGAGATCTCACAATCCTACAGCACAAATACCTTTGAAGAAGATGGGAACAGAAGTTATATTTGTGTATAATTACAATGCATGCCTTCGCAAAGAAGATTCAAAAACTGAGAACTCTATCCTCATCTGACCCAGTGCTTTTCCGCTTCATTTTGGAGGTTTCAGCAGAGATCTGTCTTATTTGAGGATAATTCGTATGGTTTTAAGTAAATGTTTGTGAAGCGCATTGATGATTCATCTAAACAACAGAGCTTCAGTTTACAAGCTGTGTTTTGGATCTCTGTTGCTGTTCTGAGAACAAACTGTGTGCCAGAGATAAGAGAACGGACCGGTCGTTGCCCAGAGGCGAATAAAAGTAAAATCTCTCTCTGTCCGTCAGACTGTAACACATCCTTTTCTCTCATTTTGTGCCAAACGCCCACAGGAAAAATGCAAAGAGCCAAGTAACGCTTCTTTCCGGCCACACCCTGTCAATCTTCAGCATGCATATTTCATCAAACGGAGCACTGAACATGCTGAAAGTTTAATCAGGAGAAAAAGTGAAATCAGTTCAGTGAAGTCTGATCACAAATCTGAACATCAGCAGAAAACTCTCGGTGTGTGTGTGTGTGCGTGTGTTGTTTATTGATCAGTTTATTTATCATCGACCACTTTAAATTAAAACTAAATCATAGCGCAGTGTGTAATGGCTGTTTGATATTAAAGTCAATCAATATAACTGTCTACAGAGATTTGTGTGTGTTTCATTATAGTTTTGGAACATAGTAGTCCCTGACAGGGACGCCGTAAGGGGGGGAAAAGTTAGGACGATTCTAAGGGCCCATTAACTTTTGAGGGCCCCAGCCAAGGACTGTGCCGCACACGCAACCCCCTTAAGCTGAGCCCTCTTAGCTCCGCCCCGTCTTTACTCTGCTTTTTTGCGCCGTCTTCAATCCACGGTCTCACAGTGCGCGTGAACTTCAGAAGAGAACAGGGTGTGTTTATACCATGGTCTGTTTAAATACTCGATTCTGATTGGCTGGAAGGTGTGCATTAAAACCATTTAATGCACAGGTAGTTCCAGTCAGTTTGATTACAGTTAGAAATTAATCTGCTACTATAAACATTGGTAACCATAGTAACACAGTTACTCTTGCAGAGAGAGAGAGAGAGAGAGAGAGAGAGAGAGAGAGAGAGAGAGAGAGACATAAGATCGTCTCTCTTTAAAGTGTGCAGGTTTTATTTCAGCACTACTTTATTTAAAGCGGATGGAGTGCGAGCCTTAACTTAAGAAAATGACCGTAATTTTTACCCGTCTGTTAAAAAATTACACTGTTAACATTAATTACAGATTTAACTTGGCAAATAACCAAGGTATAAGCGGGATAATCCACGGCTAGCCATGCATTAAAGGGTTTTAATGCACTTCGCAGAGACAACCACCCTCCGCTACGCGTCGGGTGGTTCTTCGCCTCTACGTCGTGCATTAAAACCCTTTAATGCATGGCTAGCCGTGGATTATCCCTTACGTATTTACTGCTATTTCTTATGATATCTGCATATGTGCACTTCCTTACTATAAATGCAGTTTACACAATGTGACGCTGGAGCAATACAATGCAGTTTTCTTTCCACTGTAAAGTCTTCGCTCTGTTCACCCCAGTTTAAAAAAACACAAGGGGATTTACGTTCCCTGTTTTATGTTATGATTCTAACGCGAAGTCAGCCCTCATAAGCTGTTTAATTAACGTAGCCCGTATAAGCTAATTAACATAAACTAGAAATGCGATCGGTTACACACTGTTTTGTTTTGTATCGCAATATGCCAAGGAAGGATTTTTATGCAGTCGTAAATCGAGTTGGTTGTGATAAAACTGAAATGCAACTAAGGCTAAACCTGTCAAATTATGTATATTAAAGCTTCTCAACTTGCAACAGGGTTAAGAAATCAATGGAAATCTATGTCGTAATCTGCTATAGTTGTCATTCATTTCATTTTAGAGTCCCGTTGATTAAAAAACAGTCTGAAGAATAATTTAATAACAGTATAGCTGTTTTCTTAAAGAGTAACTAAACCCTAAACCAACTTTTTTTAGTTAATGATCTGTAAGAATGGGGTTTTATTAGTGCTGTTCATTGATTTTAGTAAGTTTTTTGACATTTGGATATAAAGTGTTTCAATACTATAATATATGGTGTAAAAACGTCTGAGTGCTGCCCTCTTCAGGTTGAACGGTGGCTACTGCAGTTGAATTTTCCTATTGAATGTTGGGTCCAAAAAATGCCTCGTGATGTAAGCAGGTTAAAGCTCATCACGCCGCTTTGGTCAAGCATTGTTGACCCAGTCTTATTTCAGGCAGAATGTACATAGAAAAGATGCATTGTTGTTTTTTAAATGTTACAATGTCGTGTGTGTAACAGCTCAAGTATACAGTATGTCATGTAAGTAAGACTGTCTCTGAAAATCAGACTAAAGCCTCAAATCTTATTGTGAGATAAAAAGCATCACAGTTTAATTTCAAGCATTAATTTCACTATGATTTCAATCGCTGACATGACATTACTCAGTCAACATTAAAGATATCAAGTTTATATTTTCACAAATGTTCTTTACATTATATAGGATGATTTTATGTGGAAAACAGTAAATCACAAAGAAATACTTCAGCTGGGTTTTCACAGGCATGGTCACATTTATCTTTAATTTTTAAGAATGTTGCTTTTTCTCTGAATATTTGATTTAATGTACTGTATTTTTCAATTAAATTTACATTGCACTATAAATTATCTTAGCTGCAGACATTTTAGGTATCTATAAATACTGATAACTGTGGTCAAAATAATAGCAAAATAAATAGTTCTGTATTATTAAATTACAGACAAAGATTTTGAATAGCTACAGTAGGTTGGATTGTATGTTTGGTACGAAATGGGTATGGGGGGGCCTGACCCCCTATTTTTTCATAGGGCCCAAAATTGCTAGCGGCACCCCTGGTCCCTGAGAATATCAGATACTGTAGATAGGATGGGCAAACCTATAATGAGGCACACTAAAACATCTCCATGTCAAGTTTTAGGAAATCAAAAGAAAACACTTCTGTTAGAAAGTGCAGGACCAGATCACTAAAATGTTTTCATGATCTTAAAAATCAACACCTAAATGTCTGAAATTGTTTTTGTAGACATACGTAAATGTAATTGTGGACTGCGAGGTCCATGAATAAAGCACCCCAGACTAGATGTGAACACGTTCAGCTTGGAGACCTCAAGAAGCTTTTGGATAAAATGACATGAGATCAGTTTTACAAATTTCAGGTAAAGGATGACTACACTGAGGATGATAAAATATACCATAGTTTGACTGATTTTGGATTCTAAAAGTCACAAAATAATTCTTAGTTAGATTTAGTTTTTTATTAGTTTACTATTATTTTACAGTTTTTTACGAGTGCTTATTAAACCAAGGCTCATTTGGTCAAAACACTACACACACTTTACACATCCACACACAAGTAGCAGAACACATTTGGTCTTTTGCAAATCAAAACACTTCTTTAAAGAGCACCTATTGTCCGATTGACGTTTTTAAATTTCCTTTGGTGTGTAAGTGTGTATTAGTACATGTTAACAATATGCAAAAGGTAAAAAAAGGAAACAATGATGCGAGTTAACTATAACATATTTTTTTTTTTTTTTTTTTTGGACTACAACAAACACACATTTTGTAGGTAACAGTTTACTTCCTGGGATTGGTGGTGTAGTAAAGACCGACATTTTCATAATTCCTTCCGCTTCAGACTCACAGTCTGTAAGTTAACTCCTGTTAGCATTGCATTGTGATCGACTCTTTCAAACATTTTAATCCGGCTGACATTAGAGGTATTCAGGCCAATCACAACGTACAGATTATCTGGCCAATCAGGGACACCGAGCTTTTCAAATCTGTGTGTTTCAGGAAGAGAGTGAAATATGGAGCTACAAAAGTGTACGGTATGTGGAAAACAAATGTGTTTTTTAACCATAAACCACATGAACACATTGTATTATACCAATATACACAAAATAAGGTTGTTTTTTAGCAATGAAATAGGTGCTCTTTAAAAGATTACAAAAATTGAACAAAACCCAAATTTGGCACTGCATGGCACACACGGTTCATACAATGCACCACTTATACAATGAACTTGTAACGCTTCTACTTTCCAATGATATAGTCTGGGTTTGATTTTTTTCATTGACATTCTAAGATTACATTTTTTTTACGATTGCTTACACACTAAAATTATAAATAACACTTGAACCTGACACTTGAAGAAGCAAAACCACAGCCCAGATCAGTATGGATGATGCTTACAGTAAGCATTCTATGTATGTACAGATAATTGAAATTGGTCAACATTCACATACTTTACTCTTAAAATATCAATGAAAAGAAGTTTAAATCCTGACTATATCCTTAGAAAAGTTGAAGCGTTACAAGTGTTTAAGATTAAGGAGTGTGTAAGTGCTTCAAACAGAATCTGATTGTATGATGTGGGTACCATACAGGGCCAATTGAGTTTATTTAAATTTTAGTAAAGATTTAAATAAAGTGTTTCGATTTGCAGAGGTGTTCTGCTTGTTTGGATGTATGAATTGTGTGTAGTGTTTTGACAAAATAAGACTTCAACATTGTAAAAAAAAACTCTTAAGTACGGGAACATCTTGACCAATCACACCAGTGACACCACCAGTCCAGTACTGCACATTGCATGTTTATTTCTCTGCACATGGTAAAAAATTAGTCAATACATCCATGCATTTCCAAAGGTTGCACTTTGCACAGAACAAAAACTAATTATGATATAGAATTTAAACAAAAACATTTGTGGAGACAAAAAGAACACATAGCATCATCCATTCGCCAAGTTTGATCAATTGTGGTTTTTTTTGGAAAGCAGTGAAGTGGCATCATGTTATTGTTTAAAGTGGTGAAGTGTGTTTAATATTTAGCTAAACACCGCGTGTTTCGTTTTACAAAAAGCGTGATGCTGAATGTGCTTGTTTTGTGCAAATCTGGACTGTGGATTTGCTTCTTGAGAATCAGGTTTCACTAAGTGTGTGCTATTTAATATTTTGTGTGTAAACTATCAAAAACACTGTAAAATGTGGAAAAATATAAATAGAGAATGAGTAAGTGTTTATAAACGTTAGTGTGTATTTATCTCCATCCTGCGCGCACCTGACGCGCGGTCACACCGGGCGCGGCGCCGCCGTGCGTGCGCGGTGCCTTCTTTAAGCCAGAGGAGGGCACAGTTACCTCGCGCTTCGGATGGCGTCAGCGGTCTCCAGGCAACAGGCCAGCCTTCAGTAAGTCAGACGGTGAGATTTGTCAATCACGGCGGCGCGCGGCGGTCACGGCCCTCTCACGGATCCGGTGCGCGTTTCTCCGGTTCAGTGTGACAGAGATGTGAACACGGCGCGGATAACGGTTGGATGTGTGCTGAAGAACAGACCCGGACCCTCCGGTACAGAGCGAACACCGGACGCATTCACGGCGGTTCCGCGCGGGGACGCGACGCGCCTCAAGTTCTCCGAGGGAATTTTACGCGGACAGAGAAGACGCGTTTACGCCAATTTCATTCGACTTTTTAACGTGCTTGGTGTGTCATGCTATTTCAAGGTTTAATATGCTTCAGACTCATGAATTCCGTTTTAACGGACTGTTATTTCCCGACAAATAAACTGTGGAGAAATTTTGATTGACTTTGAACTCAACGACACGGCGCTTTTACGTCAGAAAAATGCTGAAATTTCACAATTCTGATCTGTGGATTGCTTGGCTGCTCTTCTTGTGTGTGGACGGTAGGTTTTCATTTATATTATTTGAAACCAAAGTGATTTGCTGTCAAAAAAGTATATATCTAAGTATCGCCTTTTGTATTGAGAAGAAAGTTGTGTCCACTTTGTGTCCGCGCATTCTTACAATATAGTACTGTTTTATTTGTCCTAAAACTGATTTAAACGGTTCACATACACGCGTAACGGTTTGGGTTGCTTGGATACATTTTGGCACAGCTGTTGTATGCGTGTATGGTCTGAACAGCACAAAGCTTTATGTTGTGAAGTTGTGAGTGTGTCACAGATAGGACGCAGATACACGGATGTGCCAGACAGCGCACATCTGAAAGCTGTAATCCAACCAGATTATGAAGAGCACAGCTCCACGTGACTGACGCACGCACACACACTTTCCTTGCGCATCCTCTTTGGAGTTTAGGTGACACCAGTGTGTGCATATGTTGGCCCACAATGACGACCTGGAGTTATAATTCATGTCAGAAAGTTTTGGATTACCTATCAGTACAACAAAAGTTTAAAATTTGGCATGCATGAATAGTCAAATTTCCCTTAAATACACCCCACCCCTCCTGTTCTGCCCTTGTTATTTATTTTACATTATTGACAGTGACCGTAAAGGTTTCTGATGTAATTGCAGTGCAATGTCTTTGTTGACCTTATTGATTTTGTTTTATTGCCCTTCCGATTGGTTTTATAATGAGAAAGGCAGAACCTGTCAATAATGTACCAACATGAGTGATTATTGGTGATTATATGAGTGATTATTATTATTATTTTGACTGATCATTAGAAATCTTTTAGTCTTTCCTGTTCCATCTCTCTCTCTATACGTTCATCTATTTAGACATGTCTCATAAATATATGCATGTGTGTGATAGCATTTGCTGGTACATCCCTGTAAATCCTTTACAGAACAAATATCCCCCGTTGCATCTCTAGTGCACGCTCCATTTACAGAGCACTTCTAGGTGCTTACATGCACTTGTAGCGTATCACGAGAGCTTGTGTTCCCATGTTTCCGCTGTTATGGATCTTGTTGTAGAAAAGTCTTTGGATGCTGTCTGAACAGGGTTTGCTGCACTTACTGCTTAGCTGTCAATGTCAGTTTGGAGATGTGTCCGGTGCACGATCGGATCGCCGGATCCGTGGTCATTAATTTTACATTTTCTGCCATTAGGAAAAGGCCAGGCATGTATAAAAGGACCATGGAGGGGCACCTTGAGGGCATGTGAGGAAAAATGGCTATGCCAGCCTGAGCTTGAAAAAGAAAAGTAGACGAGTCACAGAGGACGTCTTTAGCTATTGAACTCAAACTAGGATGAATGATTTGTTATTTTAAAGGAGAGCGTGCGAGCGAGGTTATGTGTTTTTTGGATATTTTTCTGCCTGAGGGTTCATGAGTCACACCAGCGAACAGATCAATACTCCCAATTAAACCTCGCATGAAACCACACTAAACGTAACTTTCGAATTGTAGATGTAGAAATTATGATTGTAAAATTTTACATTAGCATGTCTATTCACCAAGTAATAGTTTTATAGTGAATAAACAGCTTTTGATTGCAAACTAAAATAATTTTAAACTACTCACTTGGTCACAATGTACCACTTATTAACTTTAGTGAATATTCAACCTTGATTTGTATTTCTTTATGCAATTTCTTGTGGCACCAAGCAAATGCCGCAAATGTCCATACATTAACAAAATCATGTGATGCACTTAACTGTATGAAAGTGAGAGTCAGGATTAATATTATGATGATGCCAATATGTGGCTTTTTCCACTTATTTTCTTTTTCCTGCTGAAAGCGGAGCAGCTGGAATGTGCACAGGACAGATGGAGGTTTCCACCTCGATTATCTTCAGCTAAAAATATCCGCTCAAAAATTAAACGACCATTGGGACTGCTGAAAAAGTGCCTTAGAGAGAGAGAGAGACGTGATAGAACTGGGTTCAGAGAAGTGGAATGAATAAATGATTTGAGACTTTTGAGAAAGATGGAGAATCACCTTCAAGAGACATGAGGTCAGCGGAGGAACGCAGTTCAGATACTTCACAGCACATCTCACTAGAGCCCTGCTCCAAAACTCCTTATCCCCGGCCAATCAAAAATAAATAGAGCGGGCCCAATCCTGATCTTTGCGGGCCACTGTACTGTAGAGTTTGTCTTATCTATGATCAAACACACTTGCCTGCCTGGTACACACGAGTAGCATGACTGTCTGCTGTAGGTGTTTTTGATCAGCGTAGGTGTTGAAACCTGCTGTGCAGTGGTTATCCAATATCTAAAAGATAAATCAAAACTACTTTAAACACAGCTAGAGTGAATTTCCTTTTAAATTGAGATTTAATATAAAACATCTCACTTTAAAGAACAATTTAACTTTAAATGAATTCTCTTTAGAGTTGCACTATGGTGGATTTCTTCTTCATCTCTGAAGAGATGCTGCGTTTCCATTAAAGATTTGCGCAAAACTTTATCGTTTTTTTTTAAATGTCGACAAAAAAACTTTTGTGAAATGACGCTGCTTCCATTAACTGATGTTTTGTGATCAGCTACTCCAAAAATCATGGTGATGGCTAGGGCTGAGCGATATGGCGTTATATTCCGTTACCGTAAAATAAAATTTCAGACGTAACTGATTATTCTATTCCGCGTGATGTAAATAAGTGGCCGTGGCCAACTCAGCACTCCCGCATTTTAGACTCTAAGGGCCCTATTTTAACGATCTGAAACGCAAGTGCGAAGCGCAAAGCGCAAGTGAGTTTGTGGGCGGACATTGGGTGCTGTTGCTATTTTCCCAGCGTGAGAAATAACTCTTGGTCTGAAGTAGGTTCATTATTCATAGGTGTGGTTTGGGCGTAACATCAAAAAAACCAATAAGAACATCATCCAACATTCCCTTTAAACGCAAGGGCGCAAGTTCCATGGCGGGTTGCTATTATTATGACGGATTTACCAGGCACACGCCAGGAGCGGTTCACAGCTGAGGAGACCGACGTTCTTGTAAGACCAGTCAAAGACAGAGAAGTTGTTTTGTATGGGGATGGGAGAAACCCGCCCAAATCAGCATTGGTTAAACAGGCGTGAGAGGAAATAGCCACAATTGTCTCATCAGCTGGCATCCCCAGGACGTTGCGCCACAAGCGCTACAATGATGTCAGGAGACGGGGGAATCCCAAGCTTGCCAGCATAAATCGGGCACGCCGTGTAACGGGTGGTGGATCTGCCTCTACACAGGACCTGACGCCAGCAGAGGACATCGCTGCGTCCACCCTCACCGCTGAAAGCCAAGAAACGCAAGCAGTCCAACCCCAAAGTACACTTACAAATCAAGTTCACATACATTAAGGTTTCTTATGAAAACATTTTAATTATTATTTACATAAAATAAATGTAATACAGCCACACAACAAACTTATGAAAATATTTTAATCGTTATTTGCATGATAATTTTTTAACGCAGCCACACAAAATAAATAAAAACTATCACCACAATGCTCACCACAATGATTTCCCTTATCTCATGTGTTAATATTTTTTATTGTAACAATACAATGTACAAATTTATTGTACATTATGGTCAAGCATGCGCCCTTAAAATAGCATAATGAACCACACGCAACGCGCCACTGACTTTAAACTTTTTTTTCTGGTCAGTGGCGCAATTGTTTTTTGAAACTGCAAAATAGCATCAGGGACCGGAACACGCCTCCTTTTTTGCGCTGAACCGCCCAGGGAGCGCAAGTTTATTCCCTAGTTTGCCGACGTGCGTCTGTGGAGGGAAAAACCCGCTGTGCGCCGGTGCAAAATACGAATGATACATGCGTCACTGACAAAGTCAATTGCGCTGGCTGCAAGATAGGGCCCTAAGTGTGACAGAGAAACAGGAAATAATCCACTCATAACAAATGAAAGAGTAATTTCTGAAATTTCATAATAAGCTCCAGTAAATTGACAGTGGTTCTCTCTCTCTCACTTGCTCTCTGTCTCTCTCGTATATTCTGAAAACAATAAAAGCATAAGGCTGAGAAACATATATCTGTGAAATAAAATGACTCTTTCTTTGAAATGAATTTTTCAGGTCAGATGGGTAACTTTATCGGAGACCAACATGTGGATGTCATTAAAATACTGGCGAGAGATGTCATGCACATGTCATGAGATAAATTCATTTTTCGAATTACCTGAAAAACAGCTCACCCGAGCATATATGTTTTTGCGACATATGGAAAATGTATGTAAAATTGTTGTGTTTTTATGGCTGCATTTTCAATTTGCTATTTCATTTTATGCAATGTCTTTTGAAGTTGAATGATCTTTTAGCAAGTTGAGAAGATCAGAGATCAACTCTCTGTGCTGTTCAAAGTAGAGGTCTTCACGGGTCCCAAGGTCCGAGTGGGTTCGGGTCTAAAAGTGCACCCCAGGTTCGGATCATTTCGGGTCGGGTGCATTTCTTTGGACCCGAGAAGACCTCTAGTTTAAAGGACTCTTTCTTTGAATCTCTCTCTAGTTCGACTCTTAACTTTTATTTTGTCCCTCTATCTTTGAGCATTGGTATGTAAAACAGACACTGTGTCACGGTCTTTAATAATCTCTACTAACTCATAATCTCTCCACACATTAGATTGGAAGGAAGCAGACAGGATTTGTTCTTAAGACAAATGTCGCTGAATTTGTTTGAGACATCTGTCCGTGGCATCGCTCATCTTGTGAAATTCAAACAAAATTTTACACTGCTGTAATCCAGAGGATTACACTCGCTTGAAGATTCAAGCTTTACTGTACAGCATATAAACATTCAGAACACTGACAATGTGAAATATCTACAGTATTGAAGATGAACAAAGCTGTCTTGAGTATTTTGAGCTTCATTTATTTGTTATAAGGGGGTGAAAATACATAAACAAGTGTCATCTCAAATGCACCCTTAAAGATCAAACACACAGAGAAGTTAATGAGATGCAAGGTTTCCCGCAGAAAATGTGTTAGTTAAGGTGGTAGGGTTGTGCTGGTGGGCGGGCCCGGGGTGTGGCAATCAAAGGGGCGGGGCGTACGCGTCATGATTAAAATATTTTTATTTAAAACACTCAAATTAAACTCAATTTTGAAGAAACTATGACAGAAATTGAACACATACTAGATTATAAATGTTTTATCAACAGGCTAGTTATCCTCCAGACATTGACGGACCATGTCTTTCTCTCATTTCGGCCATGTGGCGCGTGCCCGCTTGCGGTGTGAAGCGCATCCATGCTATTCTCCGAGATGCACTTGACAGCCTTTTGTGCAGCAAATTTTTTGGACGACCTAGTTAAAGAGTAACTAAACCCCAAACCAACTTTTTTTAGTTAATGATCTGTAAGAATGATGTTTTATTAGTGCTGTTTATTGATTTTAGTAATTTTTTTGACATTTGGATATAAAGTGTTTCAATACTGCAATATATGGTGTAAAAACGTCTGAGTGCTGCCCTCTTCAGGTTGAACGGTGGCTACTGCAGTTGAATTTTCCCATTGGATGTTGGGTCCAAAAAATGACTCGTGACATAAGCAGGTTCAAGCTCACCACGCCCTTGTTACGATCTCACCACACACTTGGTACAAGCTTAGTTCGTCCCCTCTATCTTCGTAGGGATCTGCCCACTTTTCTTGCATTTTTCAAATATTGCCAGTGGGTGGAGTCAGGCTCTGACCAGGGGTTTAGTTACTCTTTAAGGTGGTAGGGTATCCCAGCTTAGGTGGGCCCCCGAACTGAAAAGTGCTGCGGGAAACCCTGAGATGTCTTGAATGTTATGGTGGGATGGGTGTGAGTACAGATAATATAGATCAAAATGTAATACTATTGTCTGTGCTATAATGCGTGTCGCTCCACAGTCTTGTAATTCATAACCAAACCCACTGTCATTTTGCCTGTGTTCAGAGAAACATAACTTTATAATGTAATAAATTTTACAGTAATTTGTGTATAATTGTATGAATATTAGACTTAATAATTTAATTAATTTTATGAATCGTATGAGTTGGAAAAACTACAATCCAATAAAATAATCACACTTTTTTGAAAGTAACACACCAAAATTGGCCAAAAAAACAATACTAACTATTCTAAATTTAGTTTCATTTAGTGCAACAGAATCAAATTTAACAGATTGTTTATTTGTTAATGTAAATAATTTAAATTTCTAGATTCTAGAAAATTTCTTTATATACAAGCAGTAGTAAATTAAAGCGGCAACTCAGCAGCCGTGGTAATACTATGTTTAATTATAACATGATAACAGCTGCAATGAGAGATTTATTTTTTGTTTAATATCAATTATTTCTACTGCATTTTTTTGGCAGCTGAACATTTCACTGCATCACTAATTTAGTGCAGTGCAATTTATCGAAACATATGAAATATTAGAAATGTGTATCGCAGGATGCATATCGCAAAGGTTTGCAATACCAATAACTAAATGTTTTTATAACTTTAAAGTTGTGTAGAGTCAAAGTTTAGGTCAGAGAGACTGTAATACGAATGTCAGTGTCTGTGAGCACATGTGCGGTTTGACGTAGAAGATGATCAACGATCAGAACGTAAAACATGTATGCTAGCTATTTAATTTTTAGTTTAAAGTATATCATAGTTTAAATAAACATTATTGTAGTGCATATCGAATATTGCATTATCACATATCACATTATTTGTAAGTATCGCACAGTCCTAATCACTAATGTGTACAGTATGTTCATTTTTGTAAGCATGAAATACCCCAATATTGCGTTAGCATACAAGCAAAGCGTTAAATACATTATCCCATAATGCAATGTCCTCAGATCTTACCTTTACATTGTTACAATTTATCATTTTATCATAACCACTGGCATTTTGAAAGTTAAGACATTTTAAACCGAATTATTTAAATATTAGCAGTATATGCTTGTATTCAGTTTTGACCTTATTTTCTCATTCCCTGTGCTTGCAAACATCATTAATGCCCAATCAGTGTTTGTGTTAAATGTGGAATATTGCATCTCTGTGGGAACAACAGATTTTTTATTTAAAGGTTCGCATTCAAACAAATCTCTTTGTGTAGCATACAAGCCTTAACGTGTGCACATGATATTTATAACGGGGTCATTATTTCAGTGTTGTTCATATATAAAACATAATGTACATGACTCTCTGCATGATCAATCTGCTGTGATTGCCGAAGAAAAGGTTTTGTTTATTTAACCTTAAATCATCTAGCAGATGTGTTTGAGAATACGTTCGCCTTTAGGACTGTTTGCTTACAGACATGTTTAATGTGAGATCTTGTTAGTAATAGGTGAAGCGGTGAAGCGAGATCATCTTCCTGTAATGATGCTGCGTTCAATTTCTCCTACAAAGTTCTTTTATACAAACTTAGAGATATTACATTACAGTATCATGAAAATCTAACTTTTTCCATGTTTAAGTGCTATAATTGGGTCCCCAGTGCTTTTATGAAACTAGAAAATGATCAACCCAGTAACTTGGTTTTGGTAAACCATTCTCTGCAAGCATGCAAAAAAAAGGTCATTGAAATTTGGCTCCCCTTGTTATGTCAGAAGGGGATAATCCCGCCCCTTATTCTGCACTATCCAACCACAACACTGACATTTAGTGCAGAGATCAACTTATTTGCATTTTAAAGGACACACCCAAAAACACCTACAAAGTGGCTATGCTGGTCCATGCTGGTTTGGTGCTGGTTTAGCTGGTGGTCACCACCAAACAAAACAACACATGCTGGTCTTGCTGGTATGCTGTTTTTTTCCAGCAGGGTATTTACACCTGCTGTCTCTCTATCATGAGGAATCAATATGTGACCACAGAGAGCACTTGCTGTGGGCGGTTAACACATAAAATACTGTGTTACGATCTGATCGATAGCCGTTATTGATTTAAACAGATCATTAGTGCAGGTGGACGTGCGTCTCTTCATTTGTATTGCTGTGGTTTTAGGGCACATTGTTCATTTTTCTTGGTTCAACCTGATGCAGATACTTGTCTTCCATTGCCTATTTTTTTCTTACCAGTATCAGATATATTATTTTAATTATTTATAGAAAAATGTGGTCAGAATAGCTCGGTTCATTTGCTTTTTGGGGGTTCATATTGTAGTCAAGAGCTATAAAATAAATGTGCAAACAATAGTGGTAGATCGATATATAGACTGATTTTTGTCAGTTTGACATTATAAACGAGCATTATAGCAACACAAAAGGTCATAGGTTCGAACCCAGAGAAAACACTGATTAAAAAAATGCATACCTGCACTTTATAAAAGCTTCTGTCAAATGCATTAATGCAAATGTCAATGCTTTCTAGATATATGGGTCAGTACAGCACAGCACATGAGATCATTTAGTCTTAAAGAAAGCTGAGAAATGTTTGATCTCATATTAAGATCTCTGACTTTGATACATTTGTCTAAATCTGTGCTAAAGTTTGCAATGTTGAGATCAAAGAAGCAAAAGCATCAGTTGTTTTCCATATAATGTCATTGCTGTCTGCGAAAAACAATTGCGAAATTAAATAGAAACGTTTCTTTCCCAAGGGCCTTTCCACAGGGTGGAGTCTGATTTTTGTGCTGCGTTCACACCAGACGTGGTAGAGACGTCAAGCGAGAGTGATTTCAATGTTAAGTCAATGTAAAGACGCGTTTATGCGCGTCTGGAGGTCTCGCGGCACAAATTACCCTACTGGTTGCTGCTGGAAATGTGCAAATTGAAAAATCTGACTTTTGGCTGAAATTGCGCCGCGTTAACCAATCAGGAGCTTGCTGTAGTAGTGATGTGGTTACAGGAAGCCACGAAAATGGCCACGTGAATGTCTCGAATGACTAGAATTTCACGCGCGGCTTTCACGCACAAATAAAGCGAGTAAACTTAAAATGTTCATGCGTCCAATTATGTTCGAATAGCGAATTTCTGCCACCTCTACCGTGTTTGGTGTGAATACAGCATTACAGCTGCAAAGGGACATGTTCATACCTCTCTCTCCACCAAATGTAAATCTTGATCAGCAGAAGATCATCTGTCCAGTCAGATCTGTCTTTCCGTTTTTCAATCTGTTGATTGAATCTGTTGACGTCTTTAAATGCATGTTAAACGTGGGCCAAGGCACTCCTTTCTTTCAAAGCGCGCTCTTGTGGCGTCTTTTGTTGCTAAGCAAGCATGAGCCGCCCCTCCGGGACTGCGAGCAAAACAGAATGCTTGATCGGATTTAAATCGCTCATATGTATATTGCGTCAATCATCTCATTGTCACCATGTGATCAATTAATCTGTTTGGGACTTGGTCAGGAGTGTTTGCCAAGAGAGAAGCTGTCACTTAGTAGTACGAGAAAATCCATTAGTTTGAGACCCCTGCAGTACAGCATTTATTACCTGCCTGACGTCCGGGTGCACCTTATTAAATATTAAAGTTAAATGTTTATTTGAAAGGAAGTATGAAGGCTTAATACAAATTAAAGATGAACATGAATTTATTTCTACCATTATATTGTTTTATAGGAAGAGGCTTCATACTAGACTTGGCAAATTCATTTGATCAGAAGTTTGTAGGTAAAGACATTCATTGTGGGCATTCTTTGCGACGGCTTTTTTAACATTCATGTGTGATCCTTACGAAATCCAGTGTCTATTCTCACAAAATCCGTGTCCAGCATCAGAATAAAAAAAAAACTTGAAGCCAATTTTTTTGCACATATAATTTTAAAGTCTGAATTTTTAAAAGTTAGTTCCTCAAGGGCTTAATCAATGATTGAAAATTGTTGCGGAGGATGAGAAAATTGGTCTTGGACACATTTATATTCCTTATTATTGTCTCTACATTTACCAATGATCACCAAATACCACATGTTTCTTTACTGTAAATGTTTATAGTATAACATGCACTGAAGCTTTTTATTTTTTAGATTTTTTAATTATAAATATTTCCATGTCAAAGAACCCAAATCCAGTCATGGACACGTTGCGATAATGAAAAAGTGAAAAAAAAATTGGTTTGTATGATGTCATTTGAAATCATGTACAAGAGATGTTTGTAACTGTATGCTTCTTATTTTGATACTCTTACTTTGCATTTACTTTTTTTTATCAAAATGTTTCATGACACCTCATAAGAATTTCACGAGAATCACCCTCATATATATTCAGATGTATACCGTATCTGCCGAAATTTAGAATTATGTCGGCGTTAGAAATGTTGGCAGTTTCATCCAACCCTACCAATAATGTTCAGGTTTTACTTTTCATTTAATTTACCATAAAAATGACGAGCAGTAAAAGATGTTCGTTCCAAACAACCACAGCTGTGACTTTTAAAAGAGCAAAATCTTGTTTGACATGATATGAGCCTTTAAAGCTAAAAAAAGAGTGATATCATGTTTCTCTTTTGAAGTGTGAGACGTGCTGACTGAATCTGTGAATTAAACTTTCTTGCACATTGATGCCGAGATGTCTGTCAAACCGAGATGACAGAAACAGCACAGGAAATAACACACTTTCTCAAGAAAGAGCTTGTATGTGCGTGCATGTGTGTGTTGTGTTCCTGCAGTCATTTGTTGTCATGTTTGACATGTACTATTTTACCATCATTTTCTTTGCCTTGCACATTAACATACAGAGTAATCTCATGAGGGCCGTTTGTAACCAAATTCCCAATACTGATTTGACGTTCAGCACCACAACTGAAGCTAAATTGACCAGATGATTAGAGATCAGTAAGAAGATAATGAAAGAAGTAATGACACACACACACACACACACAGCAGATATCAGATATTAGTGTTGCTGATCTCTACGTGACCATTAGTGTGATCCTACACAGAAATGCTTTTTAAGTAGTTCAGACTATTGGAGAGGCTTTAGTGAATATTATGTGTGTATAATAAGTCTACTTTATCAAACAGTAAAGTGCTCCTCTGTGTATTTGAGCTAAATCTATTGCTAAAACAGGCTCATATGAGCAGATTAGTAGTCAGTGATTTATAGATTATAGATCATTTATGGATTTGATGTATCATTTAGGCTGAATGAGGCTTTAACGGAGCTTTATTTTTCATGTCTTTACATGATCTATGACCACTTATTACAGTCTCTTTCTCTCTCACTCTCACTTGCTCGTTCGCTCTCTCTGTATGTACACTCACCTAAAGGATTATTAGGAACACCATACTAATACTGTGTTTGACCCCCTTTCGCCTTCAGAACTGCCTTAATTCTACGTGGCATTGATTCAACAAGGTGCTGAAAGCATTCTTTAGAAATGTTGGCCCATATTGATAGGATAGCATCTTACAGATGATGGAGATTTGTGGGATACACATCCAGGGCATGAAACTTCTGTTCCACCACATCCCAAAGATGCTCTTTTGGGTTGAGATCTGGTGACTGTGGGGGCCATTTTAGTACAGTGAACTCATTGTCATGTTCAAGAAACCAATTTGAAATTATTCAAGCTTTGTGACATGGTGCATTATCCTGCTGGAAGTAGCCATCAGAGGATAGGTACATGGTGGTCATAAAGGGATGGACATGGTCAGAAACAATGCTCAGGTAGGCCGTGGCATTTAAACGATGCCCAATTGGCGCTAAGAGGCCTAAAGTGTGCCAAGAAAACACCCCCACTCCATTACACCATTGCATTAATAAGAAATTGAACAGGTGTTCCTAATAATCCTTTAGGTGAGTGTATATATCAATAACGTATACTATTTACTAATACAGTTTTCTTCTATTTGTACTAATCACAAGGTTCCCACACGGGTTCTTGAAATCCTTAATTGTTTGTGAATCTGGGGGAAAAAATTCAAGGCCCTGGGAAGTTTTTGAAAATATACATACATAGATACAGGTCATTGAAAGTGCTTGAATCTAGTGCTAAACTGTTCGCTTTAAATGTTTATATCTTCTGTATGCAAATGTTGATTCATACCAAAATGCTTTTTTGCATAGTTGTGTTTTACACATGAAAACGTCTTGGGTTATGTATGTAACTGTTGTTCCCTGAGAAGGGAACGAAACGCTGCGTCTCCCTTGCCATACTTCCTGCGTCCCTGTAACGCCGTCTTTGGCAATATTTCAGATAGCGATATACTTCCTGGCTCCCTCATCACCCTGTCTTTGTCGTTAAGCCTCACCATTGGTTGAATCTAATATACACATTAAGACGCACTTACCCTGGAGGCGTCCCCAAAGTGTCACCGCAGTGACGCAGCGCGAGTTCCCTCAAAGTGAACTGTAACAATGTATCTTTAAAGGTAATGCGATGTAACCTTGCTCTTACTTGAAATGTGCCCCCACATTTAGCCCTTGAATTTGAGTTTACTGGACCTAGAAAGTCCTTGAAAGGTCCTTGAAGTTGAAGTTAACTAAGGTGTGGGAACGTCTCGGTTACGTATGTAACCCTCGTTCCCTGAAGGAGGGAACGGAGACGTCACGTCGTGACCGACGAATTGGGAACTCGCTTAGAGAGACCAATCTGCTTCGAATACTACTAAAACGCCAATGAACTTGGCATTGAGATATTTGCATAATGCTGGCGCCGCCCCGCCAGGTGCGTATATAAGCCACAGGTGCAAATATGGAAATTAGCTTCTTTTTCGCTGAGAAAGCCGGAAAGTGTGACCGGCCAATAAACAGCAGGGAGCAGCCCTGTGGCGACGGGACGTGACGTCTCCGTTCCCTCCTTCAGGGAACGAGGGTTACATACGTAACCGAGACGTTCCCTTTCAGTCGGTCACTACGACGTCACGTCGTGACCGACGAATTGGGAATCCCTACCAAAACGCCACTGAGGGCTGACCTCTTCCAGTGTCTGCGTAAAGCCCTCCGGTTCCACTTAAGGATAAGGAGAATTAGGTTTTAAGGCAGAAGGCCGGGCACTAGATGTTCCTTTAACCCCACAGTAGTGCCAGCGACTGGGAAGCGCCCTATCTGAGCGGTATAGGGACGCTGCGGAAGCCACCGCCCCGTTAAGGGCTATTGGTGGGCGAAAGTCAACCGTAGTTGAGGTATAAATGACAGCCGTGGCTGTGTAAGCAAAGCAGTTCTCTGCTGAGGGAAACGTGGGCTAGTAGGATTAACCCCACGGAAAAATACTCACAAAGGAACCCGGTGGGACGCAATGTGGATGCCCGAGCCAAACACAGGTTCGCGAGGATGCAGCTAGTGAGAGGCTGGCAGCGGATGCTCCGCAACATCAGGCTGCCAAGGCAGCGGAGGAAGGCAAAACAATTTATTACGCGTTTTTGTCTCGAAGGCCTTCCATACTGAGCTCAGTTTGGAGCAGCAGTCGGAGGCTGCAAGCCGACCTGCGAGCCTGTTCTCTGTGCTTCCCCTAACGAGGAAAGAACACGAGAGGAGACAGGCTCGACACGAACACTGTAAAATCTAATGAACGTATTAGGTGTCGCCCAACCAGCAGCTCTGCAGATGTCTGTTAGCGAGGAACCACGAGCGAATGCCCAAAATGAGGCTACACTTCTAGTAGAGTGAGCTCTCAAATTAAATGGACAAGGAATGCCCTGCAGATTATAAGCAAGGGCGATAGTATCAACTATCCAATGAGACATCCTCTGCTTAGTGACAGCTTTCCCTCTCTGCTGGCCACCATAACAAACAAGAGCTGGTCTGAGGTCCTGAGGCTTTGTGTGCGATCCACGTAGCTGCGTAACGCTCGTACGGGGCATAATAAAGCCATGGTTGGGTCTGCCCTCCTCCGGGGAGCAGCGCTTGCAAGCTCACCACCTTATCTCTGAAGGGAGTGGTGGGAACTTTGGGCACGTAGCCTGGTCTGGGTCTCAGTGAGACAGCAGGACCAAACTGAAGGCACGAATCGTCAACAGAGAATGCATGTAAATTCCTTACTCTCTTACGGAGACCAATGCTAGCAGGGTCAGAGTTTTCATTGACAAAAACTTCAGACTCGCAGACTGCAAAGGCTCGAACGCGGAACCTGTAGTAGGGCTTCAGCACCATGGACAGGTCTCAGGAGGAATAGAGGGAGGGCGCGAGGGGTTTAGCCTGCGAGCGCCTCTTAAAATCTAATAACCAAATCATGCTGCCAACTGATCTGCCGTTAATAAGCGAGTGATGAGCAGAAATAGCGGCGATATCAACTTTAATGGTGGAGGGTGACAGCCTACCATCTAACCTGTGTTGAAGATATATAAAAGCACAATGTTAAGCATTCTCTGGGGTCCTCGCGTTGCGAAGAGCACCAGGTGACGAAAAAGGGTTTCATTTAAGCGCGTAAGCCCGTCTTGTGGACGGTGCTCGTACCGCGTCGATGGTGTTAGATACCGCTTGCGATAAATCACCTAAACCTTGCGCGCGCTCAACGACCATACATGGAAATCGCACAGGTCGGGGCGCGGGTGCCAAAATGTGCCCCTTCCTTGAGAAAGAAAGTCCTTCCTCAGGGGAATTCGCCAGGGAGGGGCTGTCGCGAGGAGCATTAACTCTGAAAACCAATTCCTGGTCGTCCAGTACGGGGCGACTAATAAAAGGCTCTCCTCGTCCTGCCTGACTTTGCACAGTGTCTGTGCGATTAAGCTCACTGGAGTGAATGCGTATTTGCGCATCCCCCGCGGCCAGCAGTGTGTCAGCACATCCACGCCGAGGCTGTCCTCGGTTAGTTAATAAAACAGGCGACAGTGGGTATCGTCCGGTGACGCAAATAGATCTATCTGCGCACGACCGAACTTATTCCAAATTAGCTGGACCGTCTGGGGGTGGAGTCGCCATTCTCCGGGGCGCGCAGCTCGGGAAAGCGCGTCCGCCGCTGTATTTGAGCGTCCCCGGAAAGTGAATGGCACGAAGGGACCTCAGATGCTTCTGACTCCAAAGGAGGAGATGACGAGCGAGATGCGACAGGTGACGAGAGCGCAAAAACCGCCTTAACGGTAAATAACGCAACAGTCGCAATGTTGTCGGTGTCGGCTAATACATCCTTCCCTCGCATCTCCATAGCGGAGCGTACAAGTCCCAGATATACAGCGCACCACTCGCGGCAGTTGGGGTGCTATGCACACCCCTGAGACTGCAAGCCCGTCATACGTGGCTGCTCATCCCGTGCTGGGGGCATCGCATGCTACAGAATGCCAGGAGACCCGACTCAGAGGCATATATTGCTATCAGAAATGCTGGGTCTGACCACGGGGTAAAATAGAAATGACACGCAGGTGTAATGGTACACGGTGTATGCCATTGCGCCACGCTCTCCTCGAGACTCGATCGTAGAACCAATGCTGAAGCGGTCTCATATGAAGCAGCTCGAGCAGATGTCACGCCGCAGCTGCTGCCATATGTCCAGGAGCTTCTGAAATTGTTTCAGAGGGACCGCGTACTTCCTCGAATTAAACCGAGGCAAGTCAGAACTGACTGGTTGCGCGCTCTTGTAAAACACGCCAATAAATCGATCGAGTCTATTTCCATACTGAGAAAAGGATCCTCTGCACGGGGCAAAGTTGCTCTTTTCCCAGCTGACCTGATGACTTAAACAAGCGAGATGCTGAAGCATTAAATCTCTGTGTTCGCGCACGTTTGCCAAGAACGAGCCATTATAGTTGACGTAAATATAAGCAGAATGCGAACAACGCTCTCTCTCTCGGAGATTTAAATGCCGTGACTAGCACATGGAGACACGGGGAGAGAGAGACAGCTCGAATGGTGTACTTAGTATTAGTATGTCCACTCCATGAACGCAGAGCGAAAAACGGTCTAAGGCGAGGGGAGATGGACACATGAAGTACACGTCTACAGGTCTATGCTGCAACCCGATCTGAATATTGAAATACGAGCCTCGGCGTATCATCCTAAAGGATCAGATTTGTAGAGCCGGTGCGTAAATAAATCGGTCGTAACCCACCGCGTATTTTTGGGTACTATGAGATAAAGGCTGGAAAAACCCTATCATCATTCTCGGTAAGAGGGACCGGCTCGAAACGTCCTTCGCCAGCAGGACATCGACTTTTGCACGCAGTACATGTGCATCGGACGCTTCACAATAGTGAAACGAATGCCCGAGAATTTGGGGGAGTGCCGGTAATTGTATTACGTAACCGAGGCGGATAGTGCGTAAAACCCAACGAGACGGGCTGGGAACTGAAGCGAAGCATCCCGGGACCGTACGAGGAGAATTAACGACACTACCGAAGTACCCGCGGTGGGGCAGCGAAGCGAGACAGGTGATACTGCCGGTGCGTCTGCTGTGACAGCATAAACATCTACAGTATGTGTGTGTGAGACACTGACCTGAGCCCGCTGAGGGTGACGGTCGTCTGGTCTCCTCTGCGGAGAGCGCAGACTCCGATGAGGGTGCTGGTGGTCCGGTCTGCTCAGTGGAGAGCTCGGACTCCTCAGGACACCCGCTGGCGATAGAGGAGAGGTAGGGTGAGCAGGTGTACGCTCACGGCTCTCTCGATCCTCCGGAGACCTGGAGAGGAAAGAGGAATGCACTCTTATGTGTGGTTAAGTGGGTACCGGCTGGACAGCCGGTGGAACATATGCAAACCAAGGATTTTCCACCCGACCCTCTACCGGGGGAAGGAGCGAATCACTGTCTCCTGAAGAGTGATCCTCTGCCACTCCGGGTCGCCCGTCTCTGGCCACTTAAACTCCCGATTTTCACGGGAAGCGGCTAAGCGGGCGGGGCGAGCTGCTGACGACCGGTTCCCCTGCGCTGCCGAGATGGGGTCCGAGGAGGGGAACGGAGGTGGCCGCCGCAGGACGCGGACGGCGAGAGGCAGACTGAGGAGCCGGCGTTGGTGGACCAGGGCAGCTCTCATCCGCCGGGGCACGACCTAGGAGATCGCCTCAGTCTGCGCAGCGGAGCTGTACGACTCCCCGGGCTCGCCGAAGAGGCCGGTCTGTGAGACAGGAGCATTCATGAAGTTGTTCCGTCATATAAGTCAGACATAGCCAAGGGTGGCGATCTTGAACACTGTGGTGGACATCGCACGACTGAAGGTCGCGGCTTCCCTCGTATATCTCTAAAGCCTCGTTTGGTGAACCTGCAGTACGTTAATGCGTGCAGGGCTGAAGCCGCGTCTCCGCATGCCTGATGGGCAGCGCCCGTAACCGGACGACTGTCTATACAAACACGGGAGGGAAGGGTTGGGAGGTCCCTCCAGGAACGCAGCTGCATCGCAACCCCCCGCTCAACTGAAGGGATCCCCCCCTTAGCGGCTCCGTTAGTGAGGGAGATGAGGGGTGAAGCTGAACGGCCGAGACGGCCGCAAATCACGTCAGCTCTTCGTGCCGTCGGGAAAGGCAGGCACAGGAGGTGAGGACCGTAGAGGCCCGGGCAGCTCCGAAGTACCAATCATGTGGGCGGGACGGTTCGGGCGGAGAGGGATTAACCCCTCCAACTCTACCGTTTCCGCCGCTCGAGCGGGCACGGCCGCCATCTCCGGGAAGACTCCGCCTCGGAGGGAAAAAATGGGCACCCCTCTGATGCTGTAGAAGTGACGGGACCAGAAGGAGGTCCAGTGGATTCGGCAGAAATCGCAGAACACGACTCTGCAGTCTCCACCGGAGCCTCAACCGGCTGAGGATGAGAAGGCCGGTAGGTGAAGGACGCATCCTCCGTCCTACTCAGCGTAGTGATGCGAAGAGCGTCCTGCGAGCGCTTGACAGCCGCACCATGGCGGCGTTCAGCACTGCAAAGGCGCGGACGCCGTTCCCGTAGAAACGACAGTCGTCTCCGCAATCCAAGAGGGTTATGCTCTCACAGAGAGAGCAAAAGCTCTCCACGAACGCAGCCTCGGAGTGCTCGATGCCATAGCACGAAGACAGCGCTCGTGACCGTCACTGGAATCCCTGTACTTCTCGCATCCAAGATCGCACGGAGGAAAAGCTATCCTGAAAAGGACGCTGATCTCCGAATATACGAGAGAGTGGCTGTCTTTAAAAAGACACAGAGCTCTCACGTATCACTCTTTAGGGAAATCACTCTTAGGTGCTCAGCTGATGATGCGCACAGGGAGAGGCAACGCACACACTAAACTCAAAACAAAAAAGATGCAGAGCAGTGGAATACTGCGAGCGTCCGCTGTGTCAGTACTGCTTGTCAATCAACTTCAGCAACCGTTCCCAGAAGAGCAGAGAGTAGCTTCTCAGTAGCAGATAATGCCGGCTTTCGAAGCGAAAAAAGCTAATTTCCATATTTGCACCTGTGGCTTATATACGCACCTGGCGGGGCGGCGCCAGCATTATGCAAATATCTCAATGCCAAGTTCATTGGCGTTTTAGTAGTATTCGAAGCAGATTGGTCTCTCTAAGCGAGTTCCCAATTCGTCGGTCACGACGTGACGTCGTAGTGACCGACTGAAAGGGAACCCTGTAATCAGTCACGTCGCACAGTTTTGTCACTATGTACGCAGTATGTTTTTTTTGTGAGAATAACAACCACATACAACCAAATTCACTTCATAATTGTTTTTTTTTTGTTGTGTGTGACATTTAAAGGTCTTGACTGTTGGTTTTCTAATATGAATCCTGATCTTTAAGAGAAAACTAACATTTCCTTGTTGTCTCTTTCATTCATCCATCATCCCAGACAGCAGAAGACTCCGGGCCGGATCCACACCGGATCCACGCATAAGTCGGCAGCTCCGGTCATCTGCTGTCTGGGTGTGTTTATACTAAACCAGTATGACACACGCATGCACACACACACACAATAATGACTGATTCATCTGTATTTTAGATTGTTGTCAGACTGAACTGCATTGACAAACTGTTGTGGTTTCCAGCAGACAGAGGTGAAAAATGTTTAAAAGTGTTTCTTACACTAACAGGAAGTACAGGGAACCTCTGAGGACGTGACATCACCATGTTTGTTTGTTTTTCATCCGTTCTCCAGTGATATTTTAGATTTATTGCATTTCTTTCTCTCAAGAACCTGTCTTTTGAACTCGAGCCCTTTGACTTGTCTTTCTTTCTCTCTGCAGTAAAACCATACAGTGATAGATGTATTTTTGGACTTTCTATTCCCAGCTCAATTCCAGCTAGGAACCTATAGACAGATTTCTTCTCCTGTATTTCACGCAACTCAGTTTTTTATTCACTTGTAATGCGATTTGTGCAGTTTTGTAAGCAAGACGGCGTCTGCTAGAACAGAAATGAGTTAATGACTTTCAGCGGTGTCTGTGGGACACAGAACGACTGATCCTGCATAAATGAGTCGGTTAATGAGCGAGTCTCTTGAACACGCGGCTTAAACAATTAAGTACAGCATCATTGAAAAGCAGACAGAGAACCTGGCGTTCCACAAGCTTTGACTGCAAGACATTACAGCACGTGACCCGAGCGCTAAACCCCACATTACAGAAAGTGCGATAAAAGCCCGACTCTCTTTCAAATGATTACACGACCTCACTGGATGAAAATGAGCCCAATTATAATTAATCCTGATTTAAATACTGCTGCAGGAATTAATTACACATTAGCATAACGTTAAGTTCTTAGAGTACAGAGACAAGAGAGCGAGAGCTCTGTTTGGAGATAAGCTAATATTAATATTTCAGCATCACACCAGATATGAATGTCTATGGGAGGTGGAGAAGTTGAAACGATCTTCTCTGTGTTCTTGTGAAAGCAGATGGAGGTGTTTGGCTCAGATGTTGCTTTTAAAGCTCTGAGAATTGGCTCCGCTTAGCTTGAAGTCTCAAAAGATAGACTTAATTAAAAAAAATGTCTTTGCTGTAAATCTAGCATCACTTTTGTTCGTATTCATAATTAATGATTGATTTGATTTTTCTGTATTCACAGTGGACTGTAAATTTGCTAATCTGTGCACTGCCTGAATAACCGTATCCCACAATGCAATGCACTAAACTTGACTTTTCATTTCTGGTTTGATAAGTTAAAGACACGGTGGGCGATTTTGTCCAGAAACACTTTTGTTATGCTGGTTGAAAATCTCTTTTTATATTTTGCTTGCTATGGCTAACATCTATGAAATAGCCTTTTCTACCTTTAAATTTAAATGAATACTTCACTTCCATAAAAAAGTCTAAGAATTTACTCACCCCCATGTCATCCAAGATGTTTATGTCTTTCTTTCTTCAGTCAAAAAGAATGTTGGATGACATGTGGGTGAGTTAATTATCGGGATTTTTCTTTTATGAAAGTGTAGTAATCCTTTAAATCTCCACCAGACTGCCAAAACATTTACAAACAATTTTAGACTAATTGATATGCACATCCCTAATGCACATGGACTGTAAATACTCAGCTGATTCATTTTTTAACATACTGTAACCTCGGGATTCCTGTGTTTATTATTTGGTTTTATCACATCACTGATTTGGCCTCAGGTGTGCTTCCATTAACCGAGCATCAGCTGATATCATCCTGCTGTAAAATGCATCTCGCCAACAGGGTTTGTTTGTTCAGTCTCAAAATGTTTTTTAGCTCTCACTTAAAGGGCTCATATGATGCGATTTTATTTTATTTTTGTTTTTGGAGTGATGAAAGCTGTTTTCCATAAAGAAGATCTTTAAAGTCGCAAAGATTAAAGTCTCATACCCAACAAGATCTTATTCTTTCTAAAAGTGAAGGCTCATCCACGTCTTCCTAAAACCTTTCATTCAAACACACCCGCATGTATCTATGTCACTGATTTGCCAAGGCCATAACATTTTCATCACAAGTATGTGGAAAATAATGCGTTTTTGAACCTTACACCACATAAATGCATTGCATTACACCATGTATGCAAATTAATGTTATAATGTTGGCAACGTCATATGACCTCTTGAACTTCAAATGCCTCATTAAATCGTTGTTCTTCACTGGCATTGTTTTGAACAATTCAAACAATAATCATTACACACAACAAGACTGTGGTACAATAACCGTACTGCACTGTAATGTCAAGTAGCTTATTGCTTATACAAAATGGGTAGTGAGAGCTGGCCGCTCTACATGCGTTGGCATTTTTCTCGTACCCTCAACCATGCCAGACATTCTGTTCTAGAGCCGGTTTCCGTGGCGATTGAGGGCCGTCTCCGTGGCGATGGTTGTGCTAGTGAAGGATCTGGAGCCAGACACTGCTTGTGTGCTTTGTTCACTTTATTACCATGTGAATGAATCTCCGCAGCAGAGATTCCCTGAAACAACGAGACCCCTGTTCAAGCGGCTTCACGGATCGGGAGGGGACCTCGGGTAAACATCACTGCTTCCAAACTTTCCGTGATGCTCAGCCCTTCGCCTTTAGGGTCTGTTTAACACACAACAATGAAAATTAATAAACTGTCATTATGTTGATCCAAACCCATGTGATTTTCTTTACTCCGCTGAAGGCGCAGGATGTTAGTAATCCTTAGGCGTTATTCGTCAACATCTAAAATCATGCTGTGCACCTTAATAGAAATAGAAAGAGTAAATAAATGTAAAAAAAAAACATATTTTGGGGTGCACTGTCCCTGTAACAGTCTCCATTATTGTGTAGGTGATTTAGTTGAGGTATGATTTATATACAGTAGTGCTTTTTCCAATGCACGTTATTTATACATTTATATGCAGTTTTACACTATCAAGGGACGTTACAAGCAGATTTGTTGAAAACAGTCGCACAGATGATTAAAAATAACTGCAAGTCGTATTGCAAAACAGTTTGGTACATCATACGATGACAGTCGGCAATTTCCAAAGCTTTTGGTTTCGATTTCAATCAGTCACACAAATACTGCACAAGAGCCGTGTTCACACAAAGGGCCGAGATCAATGACAGACATCAATGATGGTGAAGCCGCGGTTTGTCTGATCCAGCATGCGTCCGTTCCGACAGAGGACACGAGCTCTCCGAGAGTTTTCGACTGTCTCTGTATTGATTTACAGCCCATCAGAGACACAGCGATAGGACAACAGACAGACGGATTTCACAGGGACCAATTATAAGGTGCAATTGATGAGTTGCCATGAGCCGATTTTTACTAAAGTGTCAAAAACCCCATGTGCCAGAGAGAGAGAGAGAGAGAGAGAGAGAGAGAGAGAGAGAGAGAGAGAGACATGCATCCCAGAATTATCTGAGCGTTTTCCAGCAGGATGTCAAACACTTCAGGTTATAAAGTAGTCTACAGGGATTTACGAATATCCAGGTTATGAATACATTGGAGTAGACAGATGTGTTTCTGTGCAGTTAACACAGGTTGTGTAGGATTGTAAATCTTGTGAATGAATGCTTTCAGTGACCGCATAAGCCTCAAAAGCACAATCGGCGTACAGTATACTCATGTAATCCACACAGATTACAGGTATAAATGCTTACGTCTGCGAATTTCACTCACCTCTGAGCCCTCTGGGAACAAGAATCAGTTTATCCCGCATGGACGATATTGAAAACCTGCTGTGTTTTTGTGTTTGCACACAGTATTCAGGAGAGATGCTCACTTAATACGCAATTACAGTCCAAACTCTGTGTCCAAAACAAACACCCACGGGCCGCAGTCCGTCCGTGGGCACCTGCTCTTGCGGCATTGTGTCACAAAGGTTGTAAAATGTTTTTGATGGCAGAATAATAAGCAACAGAAGCAAAGCTCGAGGTTACGACAGAAACAGCCCTCTGTTTAGAGAAGAAACACACAACATCCACTGAATCCTAATGAAGGTCCTGCCTCTCATTTTCACCTCATCTCTGTTGCTTTCTGTCTCTAACACCCTTACACATACAGTACATGAATCAACAGTAATTAAAATGTATGTGCATATAGTTCATGTGTGTCTAAATTAACATCGCACGAACAATTCTGAAAGGTGTTTTGAATGATTAATGATTTTGGTGGTTTAATTTAGGTTACGTCTCGGGAGATTAAAAAAAATCTGTATTCATAAAGAAATACTTTCTAAAGGAGCACATTTAACATAGAAAGAGATTTATTGGTTAGTACTTGATATGAAAATTATGTGAGTGACTGAGTAGGTGCATTATATACATTATCTTTCATAGGGCCTGATATAAAGATCGAAATAGTAACAATGCTATTATTGGAAATAAGTGTAGTTTGGGGAATAAATTAAGCATGTCTGACTGTGAATCGGGTTTTATCTACAATAACATACGTAGCACATTGTTTCTGTTACATTATGTTGATTATACAAATTACTCATTTAAAGTACACTACACCAACAGAAATTGTATACAAAAATGTATATAATAGTAATTAGCATTAGCGTTATTTTCAAAATGTCGACAAAAAACAATTGCGAAATTTCCATTAACCGATGTTATGCGACTAAAATGTAATTTTGTTGCCTTGCAATAAGTTATTCGACGTATGAAGTCGAACACACGCGTCGGCGTATTAAGCCAAACACGCTTGTCGGCATATGAAGTCAAACACGCTCGTCTGCGTATGAGGTCGAACACGCTTGTTGGTGATAAAATCGAACGTGCTCGTCGCAGTATGTGTTCGAATGCGCTCATCGCCGTATGAGGTTGAAACGCGCTTGTTGCCTTTTGAAGTTGAACATGCTCGTCAGCATATGAAGTGGAACGGGCTCTTTGTCGTATGAGGTCGAACTTGCTCGTTGGTGATGAAATCGAACATGCCCGTCGCCGTATGTGGTTGAAACACGCTTGTTGGCGTATGAAGTTGAACACGCTGGTCCGCGTATGAAGTCAAACACGCTCTTCGGCGTATGAAGTCGAACACACTCAGCGGCGTATGAAGTCGAACGCACTCGTCTGCGTATGAGGTCGAACACGCTTGTTGGTGATAAAATCGAACGTGCTCGTCGCAGTATGTGTTCGAGTGCGCTCATCGCCATATGAGGTTGAAACGCGCTTGTTGGTTTTTGAAGTTGAACATGCTCGTCGACGTATGAAGTCGAACGTGCTCGTCAGGGTATGAAGTGGAACGCGCTCTTTGGCGTATGAGGTCGAACTTGCTCGTCGGTGTTGAAATCGAACACGCCCGTCGCCGTATGTGGTTGAAACACGCTTGTTGGCGTATGAAGTCGAACACGCTGGTCGGCGTATGAAGTTGAACGTGCTCAACGGCATATGATGTTGAAACACGCTAGTCCGCGTATGAAGTGGAACGTGCTCTTTGGCGTATGAAGTCGAACACACTCGTCAGCGTATAAAGTTGAACACGCTCGTCGGCTTATGAAGTCGAACACACTTGGCGCCGTATGAAATCGAACACACGCATCACCGTATGAAGTCGGACACAATCGTCTGCGTATGAAGTCGCACACACCCGTTGGCGTATGAAGTCGAAAACACTCGTCGGCGTTTGAAGTCGCACACATTCGTCGGTGTATGAAGTCGAACACACTCGTCGGCGTATGAAGTTGCACACATTCGTCGGCGTATGAAGTCGAACACACTCGTTGGCGTATGAAGTCGCACACACTCGTTGGCGTATGAAGTCGCACACACTTGTTGGCGTATGAAGTCGCACACACTCGTCGGCGTATGAAGTCGCACACCCCCGTCGGTGTATGAAGTCGAAAAAACTCGTCGGCGTATGAAGTCGCACACACTCGTCGGCGTATGAAGTCGGAAAAACTCGTTGGCGTATGAAGTCGAAAACACTCGTCGGCGTATGAAGTCGCACACATTCGTCGGTGTATGAAGTCGAACACACTCGTCGGCGTATGAAGTTGCACACATTCGTCGGCGTATGAAGTCGAACACGCTCTGTGCCGTATGAAGTCGCACACACTCGTTGGCGTATGAAGTCAAAAACACTCGTCGGCGTATGAAGTCGAACACACTCACCGGCGTATGAAGTCGCACACACTCGTCGGCGTATGAAGTTGCACACACTCGTCGGCGTATGAAGTCGAAAACACTCGTCGGCGTATGAAGTCGCACACACTCGTCGGCGTATGAAGTCGCACACACTCGTCGGCGTATGAAGTTGCACACACTCGTCGGCGTATGAAGTCGCACACATTCGTCGGCGTATGAAGTCGAACACACTCGTCGGCGTATGAAGTTGCACACACTCGTCGGCGTATGAAGTTGCACACATTCGTCGGCGTATGAAGTCGAACGCACTCGTCTGCGTATGAGGTCGAACACGCTCATCGCCGTATGAAGTTGACCACATTTGTGGGCTTCAAGGTTATTTTCGTAAACGAAAACTGAAACTAAGACTAAAACTATCAGCTAAAAAATTAACTGAAATAAAATGTAAAATTCATTATAAACGAAAAACTAAAACTAAGTGAAACTATCAACAGTTATTGAAAAACTAACTGAACTAAAACAATAATTATCAAAAATAAGTATTTGTTTTCGTAATTAATAAGCTCTCATCCTATGGCGGAAAATCTGACGTGGTTAAGTTTAAAACCAAACACCCCTTAATCGACTACATCACTGTGATGTCACCACTCTAGCTGGAGGCAAAACATAAGGAAGAACTCATAGCAGGCACGCTAAAACTTTGAGGGTTTGACTTTAAAATGTCGCCTTGTTGTGTTTTTGGCTGCCAAAATAGAAGGAACAGCACTTTTGTTCAAACAGCACAAATCGTTCTTGCGGTAATTTGATGTCATTCGCTTGTCGGTTCTTGCGATGCGACATGAAGTCGAACACACCTCTTCTGTCTTGTCATCCCATGAAACATACAGTGCCATATTTTAATAATGATTATTTGATTTTTATGCATGCCAAGTGACTGTTTACAATTCAGTTTTGCGATATATTCCTTTTCCAATTGCCTGAAAAAACACCTCGGCCAAGTGTAAAAACATTTTCACATATATGGGAGTTTACGTGCAAATGCTGTGTTTCCTTGGCCGCTATTTAAATTTGCGCAATTTGAAAGTAATGGAAACGCAGCTACTGCCTATATTTGTCTTGTTTTTAAAACTAGGAAGCTTTTCAGTCACATTTTTTCTATATTGAAGAAAAATGCTTCATTACAGTGCGTGAAGGCAAAGCAAAAATAATTCTAGTTTTCAAATGTGTGACCTTCATACAGCACCATATGAAATAAACCCTTCATGGCGTCATGTGACGCTGTGCATTTTCTGCTGAACAATTTACACACAAGAGTTCATTTGTAATCTCTGACAGGCAGATTAACATCAGAACACCATTAAAATGAAAAGCCCGAGCTGAAATACGGTCAGAGGTGACGCTTTGCACCAGTTCACGTTTCTGTCTAAAATACTAGAAAATCTTTTAAAAGCCTCATATTAGTGAAATGCCACTGAACTGTGTGTTCATGTAACAACTCAATATATTTAGCATATCGAATTGAGACGGAGTCTGTCTGATACAGCAGACGGTTTAAGATGCCTGACAGCAGTGTTTGCTCTCATATGGCCACATGTTTGTTTAAGAGTGATGGATGAGATGATTCAAACAAACCTTTGATTTGGTTTGGTTTTGAGTGAAGCTAAAGCCAACAGTCAATATGTAATGGTGGTGGCCATTGCTAAGATAAAAAGCCAATGAAGTGAACAATGTAAGAGGATTATATTGTTGTATATGTTATATATTGTGTATGATTGTCGTAATTTAGTCTTTAATGGCCACATTATTGTGACCTCTGACCTTCAGAGTAAATCTTTCCTATAGGGTCACATTGATTTTTTTCTCTTGATTAGTTTTTTCTATCATATAGAAATAATAGTATTTATCTGTCTTTACTGCCTTAATGTGAAGGATTAATTAACTTTATATAGATTTTCCATGGTGTATATATATCTGGCTCATATCTCATGTTAGTGATAGGACAATATATTGCATGCAGAGCCTGATATATCTGATGGTATTTGGATTTTTTCGGCATCGGCCAATAAATTTTTTAAATTGGCCAGTAAAATTCCTATTACTTAAATTTAATGTTTGTAATAAAAAAGATACTCAGTTTCACTCAATGTAAAGCCAAAGTCTGACCAATCATTATTAACTTTCTAACATGTTATGTCAGATCCACATTAATTATGTCTTGTAAATATGTTTGTCTTGTACTTTAAAATGGTATATTTAAAAATTGTATGCACAACTAATGTTTCTTTTTTAGTTTCACCAATTTTGTGTTTGTCTCTTGTTTACTGTGATCAATTTTTTTTTATATTGGCCTCATATCGGCCATACAGCCTTCTTAACTCTTTCACCGCCAGCGTTTTTAAAAAAAGTTGCCAGCCAGCGCCAGCTTTTTCATGATTTTCACAAAAGTTTAATGTCTTCCAGAAAATGTTCTTCTTCAAATATATAAACATACAATATACCAAATGAAAGAACAGACCCTCTGCTTTCAAAAAAAAAAAAAAACTTTCATCCTACCTTCAGTAGTTCTTTTGTAATCAGCTTTTGAATATGGGTAGGTTTCTGCAAAAACACCATATTTTGAGCAAAAAGCAGACTTTTCATAGAGTTCCCATTCAGAGCGATCTTTAAAACAGACACGGACATGCAGCAGCTTGCCATAGGGCAATACTTCCAGGTTTAGCGGTATTGCAGAAAGACGGAAAAACTCGTCATTGGCAGGGAAGTGTTTTCTCTTGATTGACGAGATATCTCGTCAATGTCGGGGAAAGAGTTAATATCTGTATCGGCATCGGCCATTAAAAAAACATATATCGGTCGACACTTTAATATATATGTCACATAATCGTTTTAGACTTTATAATATGTTTTATAGTACAATGTGCTTTTCTTTTAAAATAATATTTAAATGTTTCATTAAAATTTAAGATGGTCCAATCTTCACCTTAAGAATATCACTGTATACCCAGTAGCAATAGCCATCATTTCATTGTCTATATAGACGGTTTCAGCAGTAACAACATAAACAAGCGGCTTTCGTGGTCAACACGTAACTTCCGGTAAACTCTGCTAAGAATAAATAACAACAAAGTACTTTAAACGTAGTTTATTTATATAACAAGCAAAATAAAATAAAAAACGTAGATTACCTAGAACACCAAAACATTTGTTATTTTTGACGAGGTATTTGTTCAAGACTTCAGTTTAGCAACTAGTCAGACCATTAAAAACATTGAAACTGAAAGTAAAGTACACACCAGACGCGTATCGCGCCACTGCACGTGCGTCCGGTGAAACCGTCTATATAGAGGATATGATTTGGCTATGAGTAGGCAACCTACTTTTTGCCAATGCAAAAAAATAATAAAATAAAAACAAATTGTGAGATTTCTGATATTTCATCATGTCAGCAAAGTCAACAGTGATTACAACATGTTTGGTTTCATTTGATTTATTTTATTTCATTTGATTTATTTTGGCCTATGGTTCGATGTCAAGTAAATTTTCACTGACAGCCCAAATTTTCTTTGTTTTAGCCTAGACATCTTGGCTGTGTTTGGCTATTAGTTGCCTTTTAAATGCAAAATTGCTCTAGATGTTTTTTTTCTGTGCCCTCACTAAACTGAGCAGTGTTGAACTCCCTCTGTCTGCTTGAGAAACCCTGTTTAAACATCTTACCATAAAGCCAGCTGATTTGAGACACATGTCACAAATCAATACTGGTTCTTTAAGTGTCTCTGGTGCTGTGTGATTGGTCCTCAAGGTTCACTCCCTCAAATCAAACCTCAATGTATTGCTCAGACAGGAGACTCGTGGAACAGATGATCTGACTGCTAATCGTTTAAAATAACGTGGAGGTAAAAAATACAGAATACAGTACAGTATGTGCATTTGTCCTTCACGGTAAAAGCTTTAGCACTCCTGAAATTATTTCCAGAAATAGCCAATACGGCAAAACTGTATATTTTCAAATAAAATTGTACATTTATTTTAAAATATACAAAAATATTGTACAATTTGTAAAAAAAAATTTTTATTATTTTTTATATATTTTTTATAAATATTTATATTATATTGGAAGTTACAAATATGTAAACATACAGAAGATATAAAAGGTTAAAATTAAACACCTTCTTTTAAATTTAAATTAAACCACAAAAATATATTTAGCATATATTTAAAATATATTTTTGGCAAGGGAAATTTATTTATGTGACAGTCGCCAAACAGCAAGAGGTTTCTTTGAGATTATTTTTAGATATTTTAGGCTTAATGCAATTCTAATTTGTTTTAGGTATCAACTTTTTAAATAAATACACAATTATTGTACAGTATGTTAACTGTTGTCTCATTTGCATCACTTTTTTTAGCAACACAGCACTATAAAGTGCCTGTGGATTACATAGCTTCCTGTATGATTTTTTCTTCTGAGCAAGTACAAGCTTAGATGTTGTTGAGAAGACCTGTATGTGAGAAACTCGACAGACATGTGAGATTACAGGAGTATTGCTCTCATCTCAGTATGATGTGGAAAAGTGTCTCTCTCTTTAGTTTTATTGCTTTCTAGGACAAACACTTAAGATTTTCAAAGTGCTTTCAGACCCAAGAAAGGCACAGAAATTAAAGGCCAATGTCAAAGTGAACTCAGAAGCTACTGATTTGTGCTCCATCAGTGTACGGCGTGTACACGGGGGTCTGCGCTGGTGTGCAGCCGTAACCATGGAAACAGACGGTCTTTTGGAGCCGTGCGCTGTTAGCAGCTATTGTTTGCTGTGGTAATGGGCTGAAATTCTTGCTAAAGTGAATCAGGGGCTGAAATTAACTTTAGCAGCGACAGAGCCGACGTTCAGACGCGCTGTACTTACCGCAATAAAGTCAGACATCAGGAGTGGAGACGTTTCTGAAAAGCAAATTGGATGTGATTCAGATGATGAAAATGGACAGCATGCGATGACATTAAAAAGACAGATTGACAGACAGAGAGATGGCTCGTGGGTGCTTCCCAACTCATTTTCTGCCAAGAATCATGGGGTTTTAGCATTCAGAGCTCTTGACTATTCTGGTCTGAAATACTTCAGATGCAAGCAGGTGTCTACTGGATCAGCATCATCATTACAATCAAATTTTATTGGCAGACCCACTACACCACAGATTTCTGCATATACTGAAATGCTTATTTAATATTTTACCAAATTTGATTGATATTAGTTACATAAGAGTACTACCAGTAAGTGTAGTATATGTATGTGCAATTTGACCATATTTATATAAATTCTGCATGAGAATAAATTTTAATTTGCATAATTTTCTTTTCTTTTGAATCTCAAACATATCCACACATCAGCATCTGATGAAGGTCAGCTGCTAGTGTTCCTCACACGTGTCCTTTTTTAAAGCTCACCTGAATGCAATTTATATCCTTTCTGCACGTCTGTCATTTTTGACAGGATGTTCAAGTGTTAAATGCGTCTCTTTTCTTTTAACGTTCATTCATTTTTAAACACGTGTGAGGAGGTTAAGACATTGAGCTTTATGTTGTAGTGCACTATATGCTGCATACTGCACACTAAACATGAAATAGGCTTTTTGAAACCGTATGAATTATGCAAAAAGCTTTTCATGTTCAATTTAGTGGGTGTCCAGTTTTCATCTTTAAAATTATATTTAAAATATAATTGTCGTATCACATTTTATTTCCAATTTTGCAAAAGAATATCTGTTTTGGCAGTCTATGGGCCCTATTTCAACAATCTAAGTGCATTGTCTAAAGCGCACAGCGTACTGTATAAATGGCCGTGTCCGATTCCACTTTTGCCAATTTTATGTAAATGTATGGATAGCCATCGGTGTTATCTCAAAAAATGATTTACAAATATGCAAGAAAAGGTTTGTTCTTAATTTATAACAAACAGGAGATAAAGAATTTACAAACGTGTGAAGAGCCGTTTCAGCACTCGGACAGCGCCGTGAGGGTTTTGAAAAGTGTAAAGGTTTTCATCTCAGCATATCCACAAGTACAAAGTCATTTTATACTATAAATTCATGGGGTAACATTTAAAAAAAATGCTTTTCAAAATAGATGCAATAGATGCATTTGTTTAAAGCTAAATATTTATTTACTTATCAGGCTACAGATGAAGCAGCTCTTTACACCTTCTAACGTCTCATGATCGATCCTCATTTATGTCTAAGCGATTCAATAATAATCTTTTACATTTTAATCCTTTAATTTTTCATATTTAAAAACAGTTGTGTGCTGCTGCGCATCCATGTGTGTGATAAGCAAACCCGTGTTGTCATCCCGTTTATAGGCGCATATTTCTAACGCGCTGATTAAATAACAAAAACAATATTGCGCCATTGACTTTAGACTTTAGAGCAGGTTTTTGTTGATGGCGTAGTCTATTTTGGTTGCCTCAAAATAGCAACGTGCCAACAATGCGCCTGAACACACCTCGTTTTCAGACCAGAATGCCCATGGGCGCAAAATTGGGTGCAAATGCATTTGCTATTTAAACAATGTTGCGCTAAATGTGAAAATGATAATTGCGTTGGGTTGAAACTAGCAAAAGACACTTGCGTCTTGCATTGAGCCGGTTGTATGATTTAGCCCTAGGTGTTTAAAATTATGTCTGTTTTCAATTTCTAATGCTAAGATGCATCAATCCACACATAAAATATTGATATGAGGTACTTTGATTTTTGACACTCTCTGCATCCTCATTCTTTGACGTAACGTCCATCCACGCATTTCTGCTAAAGCGTGCATTTTCATTTATTTTCATTTGCTAGTGTCAGCAAGTTAATGCAATGCAGCAACAAAGCGATTGTAGCAGGGAAAACACAGCAAAAGAGGCAGAAAACGTTGTGACTGCTCTCAGGCGCAAATTGTGGGTTTTGAAATATTTTTTGCTTGGAAAATTTATTGGACAATCAAATTGGCAGAAAACCTTTGTCAGCACCAGCTGAAACACTTTAGACTTTAATTTTATGTCATTTTTCCGTGCATTATTTATTTTTCTTAAACTTAAATTTTTTTTAGTTTGTTGTTGTAAATGTGCCAATTGTGACAAAGGTTGTGCCTTTTTTAAAGAGTTTAATTAAATGTTCATGTTATATATTTTGGTTGCATCGTGAGTTATTAAAAATGAAACTACTTAACTAGGCACGTAATATTAAAGTATCAATAAATTAATCTAATGAATTGGCAAATATTGCATCTCTGGCAGAGAAAATCGATACTGTATCGTATTGGAATGTCAGATTTACATTTAGCGCATTGCATTATGGGATGTTGTCCTCTGCACTGTACCGCTCTCTTGTGTACTGTATGTTTAACAGAAATTTGCATACAATGCACCGTGTGCATCCAGTAATAGGAAGAATGCTATTCTGAACAACGTAATACAGTTGACCTGGATTTGCAAATGCAGTCTCAGCTGCTGAATTGCACGTGAAGAGCGTTGCTGTGGCATATATTTCACTCTCTCATTATGTTCCTGCATCTCAATGAGAAAAAAAATGAAGGATATATTAAAAACATCCATAATTCAGGCCTGAGGCGTTTCACAGCCATTTAAAGTGAATTCTCAGGTTTTCCTGCAGTGTTAATGCAGGTGCTGTGATTATTAAGAAACAACAAAACCCAAATACCGCAGTCTTCCTTTAATGTTGCATTTTAACATCCATCTCTGTTCAGTTTTTGTTCAGCAAAGTTTGTTGTAAAAGGCGCAGGGTTCCCACGGGTCCTTAAAAACCTTGAAAGTTTGTGAATCTGGGGGGGAAATTCAAGGCTCTGGGAAGTTTTTTTAAAAATATTCATACATAGATACAGGTCATTAAAAGTTCTTGAATCTATTGTATGCAAAAAGTTTTCTGAAAAAAAAATCATATTATTCCCTGTGTAGTGTAGGATAATATCATAAAAATTTTAGACTTTTTAAGCACACGTGCTAAACTGTTCGCTTTAAATGTTTATATCTTCTGTATGTGAATGTTGATTCATATCAAAATGCTTTGTTGCAGAGTTGTGTTTGACACATGAAAACATCTCTGGTTACGTATGTAACTGTTGTTTCTGAAAAGGGAACGAGACGCTACGTCTCCCTTGCTATACTTCCTGCTTCCCGTCTTTGGCAATATTTCAAATAGTGATATACTTCCTGATTCCCACGTCACCCTGTCTTTGTCGTTAAGCCTCACCATTGGTTGAATTTGATATACACATTCAGACACACTTACCCCTGGAGGCGTCCCCAAAGGGTCACCGCAGTGACGCAGCACGAGTTCCCTCAAAAGGGAACTGTAACAATGTATCTTAAAAGGTAACACTATGTAACCTTGCTCTCACTTGAAATGTGTCCCCACATTTAGTCCTTGAATTGGAGGGTATTGGACCTGGAAAGTCCTTGATTTGAAGTTAATTATGGTGTGGGAACCCTGAAGGCAACATAAACCAAAAAGTTGACTATAGTTAGTTTTCATACACATTTGTAGTCTGATTACCCGACCCACTGGACTAAACTGTTTTTGTGTCATTTACCAAAATAGCAAAGCGACTTTGCGCGACCCAACTTATCTCACTGTGTGAGGCACAGGCGTGTCCCGACTCTTGGTATAGACAGAGATACATATTCAATTATTTCAATAAAATAATCTGATATTATACCATCACAGGGTTTTTTAAGGTGTTAATTAACACGGATACATGTAAGCGGACAACAATACCGATCAGAATCAATAGCCATCCGTGTGTACGCCCAGTGCTGATTATTGTATGGACAGCTGACAGGAAACATTCAATAGAGCAATCAAGAGCCTCGATCCGGCTGTGTGATCTGCTCCGAGTCCACAGATGGTTGAGCTGAACGGAGATCCAGCTGAGACACGTGGACACTGACGCTCAGATCGTTGACTGATAATTACATTATCAGCTGGAATAGTTTTAATTAGTTGTCCAATAAAGAGCATAGGAGAGTAGATCAATATTTGGCTTGAGACTGGTGTGGGCGACTGTGTTCTGGATAAAGTTTTTTAATGATATTACAATATTTCCACCCTGAGGCTTTTTCATGTACATATATTTCCCATAGGAAAGAACAATGCTAACTAGAATAAATAAACAGCTCTGTGTTCTTATCAACAGTCTTCTCATTTGTTGTTTTATTTTTTACACATTAGATACTTTGTTGAAAAGTATTGTACTTATTTTAAGCTATGAAATCTCTGTGCACGTTCAGAATGAAACCTTTTCTCAAATGTGTGAAATGTAAAGACCTCCAAGCCTCCAGTGCTGAGCTGAGGGCAGGTTTGTTTAGACACTGGATGTAGTAATTGGTGTAAATGACTATAATTTACAGCTTGTTAGTGTGAGCGGTTATTTCAGGAGTATGAAAACACAAACTTCAGTGTTTATACACAAAACAATTACAGATCAGAAGAAATATTTAACAGTCAACGTTGAAGTTGTGTCTTATAAACATCTCATCTTGCGTGATCTGTGGCAGCAGGTTTACTAAACTAACTGATGCTTAATCACTCTCTCTAACTCTATTACTCCTTTACTGAGTCAATCCCTCACTTTCACTCTGACTCTCAGTAATTCCCTTAATTTACCTCTCTTTCTTTCTTTCTCACTCATGTTCTCATTTACTCTTTATTTCTTTCACTCACTCCCTTATTAAATCACTCCCTCACTTTCTCTGTGACTCTTACTCTCTCCCTTACTTTATTTTACTCATACTTAAGGGCTTGTTATAGTTGTGCGTAGGTCCTACAACGTAGCTGGGACGGCGTAGGTTCCTCGTCGGTTTTCATTTATACTTTTGTGTACTTGTATACTTTTAGGCAGTATCCACACGTGTAACCACAGTAGCAGCGCGATCGTCAATGAAGAAGCAGCTTGGCAAGTTAACCCACAAACAAAGAAGAAACAGCAACTTGTTGTGTATGATTTGAGAAAATCAGCAATGGTGGAAGTAAATAAACAGCGACTTTTGTTGCAGATTTTTGTTGCAAATAATAAAATAATAATAAAAAGTCATTTTACTGCATACACAGATCAAGCATGAGTTTTGTTGTCAATATTATACTGCATAATATAGTCTATGAATCGCCATGTATTTGGAGATACACAAAAGATTAATGTTTTGATTAAATTTAATTGTGCTTGTAAATGGGTAGACAACGGTATTAGCCGAATAATTAAGTTGCTCATGCTAATCATTACTAGGCATATCTACGGTGGCCCTGAAGTGCAAACAACAACAACAAATTACTAAACAACAACAACATATTAAAAAACACCACAACAAATTAAAAAACACTACAACAAATTAAAAAACAACACCAAATTAAAAAAACACTACAGCAAATTAAAAAACAATACAACAAAATAAAAACAAATACAAAATAAAAACACAACAGCAAGTTAAAAAAACACTACAGCAAATTAAAAAACACAACTACAAATTAAAAAACACTACAACAAATTAAAAACACAACTACAAATTAAAAAACACTACAACAAAATAAAAAACCATAACAAAATAAAAACACAACAGCAAGTTAAAAAACACTACAACAAAATAAAAAACAACTACAAAATAAAAAACACTACTACAAAATTAAAAAACACAACTACAAATAAAAACACAACTACATTAACCTACCGGAAGAGGTAGGTACCAGTGGGAAACATGAGACATCGCTGTGTTTTTTAATTTGCTGTAAAGGTTTTTAATTTGCTGTAGTGTTTTTTAATTTGTTGTGGTGTTTTTTAATTTGTTGTTGTTGTTTAGTAATTTGTTGTTGTGGTTTGCACTTCAGGGCCACCGTACATATCTCTCTTTACCTGTCGCCACTTGTGTTTGTCTTCTTGAAAATAAATCAGTAAGCTTGGCACATTTGGCATCCTCCACCTCCAATGTCTTTCTTTTCTTCAACCTGGCTTTTACAGCCCCTCCTGGCCTCTTCCTCCCACCCATCCTCCCTGAAACGCATAATGCCGAAAGTATACTAGGGACGTCCGCAACCGATGACGAACACACCTCTTCTGTTACGGTCGGGCCGGCCCAGCCTACCTGAGAAAAGTTTTGGAAAAGATGCGCTATGGACCGAACCAACTTACTCACATGGTACAACCCATGCCGAGGCTGCGCGCTGCGATGTCAGAATGTGGAACTTGTGTAGTGTTATTTAAGAGAAGATAGACTCACTAACTGGACAAATGTAAAAAAAAAATCGACCGGCCCAAAAGTGAAGCGGCCCACCGGGAATTCTCCTGTTTCCCCTGATTACCCACCCCAGGCCTATCTGACTCTCTCTATCTCTCACTCCTTTATCACACTCTTACTTACTCTCTTTTTCACAAACTCACTCCCTCAAGTACTCTCTCACTTTCTCTCTGACTCTCTCTCACTCCCTTACTTTATCTCACTTTTATTTACTCTCTTTTCACAAACTCACTCCAGACTCACTCACTCACTCACTCACCTACTCCCTCACTTTCTCTCTGACTCTCTCATTTACTCCATTACTTAATGTCACTATTACAGTAAGTTTGCACAGGGTTTAAGTGTTAATGCTTGATGAAAGGCTTGTCTGAAGCGTTGCCAACAGCCAATCACAGTGGCCGCAGTACATGCTCCGGTCTTTAGACATAACTGGCTGGCTCTACCTAGGTTATTTGCAAAAGGCGATCAGATTGGCTGATGCACACGTTGCCACATGAAAAGTTGAGAAATGTTCAACTTCTGCCACCAACAACAGCAGTGACGCGGTGCCGACGGATCCACAATTCAGTTCGACAATGCATGACATCAAGTATTGAAAGTGAATGGCAAGCGTTAACGCTTACTGTACGACCCGTGTGAATGTACCGTTACTCACTAACTCACTCCTGACTCACACATACTCTTACATTATCTCAATCTCACTTTTCTTTTCTAGGGCCCTATGATTTTTGCAATGCGGAAAAAGCAGACAGAATCACAGAATCTAAGCATAAAAATTGAATTTACTGTATAACGCAGAATGTCACGGAATTTGGCAAATTTTGGATTCAGTCATTTTTAAAACACATTATAACTCATTGATCAGCAAATAAAATTACAGAAATGCGCAGAAACATTTTCCAGTTGTGTAATGTTGGATGTAAAGAAAGAGAGTGATTGTCCAGGGGTTAAATTGGGATATGTTATGTTTTGGGCTCTGTTGGGAGGGAGGGTTCGAGGGATAACATTTTAAATACTGATGACAGCAAAGCCACTGATGTGTTTCAATGACATGCTGGATCTCTAATAGGATTTCATACGTTTCAGCTTTAAATATGTGTCAGAGGTTGACACAAAATATTTTAACAAGAGCGTCTTTACTTTAAATTATGCAAATCTATGAGTCTGACACCCTATATGCATTTGTTGCACATGTCATTATGCACAATTTATCAAACTTTAAATCAGCAACATGTCTTATAAATTAGCCAAAGAGATTCCTTATGCTGGTCAGCAGCTAGTAAAACAATCACTATAGTTAGGTTGTAATAGGGCACCATTCTTACCTCTCTCTCTCTCTATCTCTCATCTCTACAATTTCTAATGATCCAGCGCAAATGCACGTTCTTGAAGTTCTAAGTGAGACGCGGGGCTGCGTACCAATCTAGATTGATTGATCACATGGTGACAAAAAAGATTGACGTTTCATGCAAATGAGCAGTAAAAAGACGGTTGCGCAATTCGTTTTTGTCGTGAAGCCTAGGAATTAATAAAAAAACAAATTATTCGCTTCACGTCCAGCATGTGCACTGACTTAGAGCAAAGCGAGAACTTCAGCCTATGTGCCGGGGCTTAGCCCGGACGACCCCAGTCCAGTTTAATCCCTGGGTACGACTGTTTCTCTTCATGCATTGCAAACAATTGACAAGCTTTGCCTCATCAGAGCGCAAGCAAGTGAAACCCAGCAGACAAAAGAGGTAGAGTATACTAACTGCACACGTGTCCACACAGCTTAAAGTATATTTACAGGACATTCACCAGGGCTCTACGCTAACTTTTTGCACTGGTGCGCCTAACTTTTTTTCTTAGGGGCTGTTTACACTTGGTAAGATGTGTTTTCATCGATCGGATCACAAGTGGACGAGAGAGAGACATTACGTTTACACCTGGTATTTAAATCCGTCTCTTTTGTCCACTTTCGACCGCTTTTGTCCTGAATACTGTGAGGGGGTGGTCTGTGAGACGGTGGGCGAGTCTCTCTGCTGTCATTCAAACGTGAGCTGGAGTAATTATGAGTTTATATGGACGCAAACTAATATTATGTCGGAGCCCACTGCTTGTTTAGCAAGTAAACATGCTGCACAGAGTTTTGTACGTGTGTATGTAAGAGCTTTCTTTGAATTTTCAGCGCAATTGATGAAATAGGATCGCGCAACTTTCACACGCTTTCAAAACGAAACTACGGAGATCCTCCGCTTTAGTTTTATCAATGAAAGGCTAAAAATAGCGCTGTTCACCGTATGTTCACACCAGAAGTCAAAAAAGACGTAAAACTTGTGTTTAATACCTCAGATTAGATAAATGGGCGGGGGGAGGCGGCCGCGTGTGGCTGTTCGAACACATTCAACCACATATGCGTTCCGCAACTCCAAAGCGATCTGATCGAAAGTGGTTTCGACTACCTCTGGATGTGGTTGAAAGTGGTCGAAAGTGGACGAGCTCAAAACGTTTTGAACACCGTTTACACCTGGCATTAACGTCGTCCACTTGTGATCCGATCGACGAAAACGCATGTTAATGCCAAGTGTAAACAGCCTCTTAGGTGCACCAGCACAAAAGTTAGGTGGACCCAAATTTTTGACAGCATCGCATTTATAGTTCACCCAAAAATGAAAATTCTGTTAATTAATGTACTCACTCTCATGTTGTTACAAACCTGTATAAATGTCTTTGTTCTGGTGAACATGACTGAAGATATTTTGAGAAATGTTTGTAATCAAACTATTCATGAGCCCCATTCACTTCCATAGTATTGTTTTTTCCTACTATGGAAGTGAATTGGGCTCATGCTTGGTTTGGTTACAAACATTCCTCAAAATATCTTGCTTCGTGTTCATCAGAACAAATTGGTCGCACTTTCGAGCCCTGTTCACAAATTGAGGAAATGAAGAAAAGCAGCAGATCCAGCACTGCAGTGAATTTACTGTATGAGTATGCGACTGTGCGTTCCCACCCTAGTACGCAAAGCAACACTCTTGACTCTTGGCTCACATCCGAATCACGCACACAGAAGCATCGGCACCGGCAGTCAACACACACGTGATCACTGAACACTGTAAAAAAATTCCGTAGAAATTACAATGTTATTGCAGCTGGGTTGCCAGTAATTTACCGTAGATTTAAATTTATGCTATTTACTGGCAAGAGTTTGTTCAAAGTTAAATAAATTTTAAATATTAACAAGTCTTTATATTTACAGAATAAAACTATGCAATAACAGCCTCATTCAAAGCATTCTGGGAACCAGAAATCATCATCAACCTTTTTCTGTTTTTTTTTGCTTCAGATTTTGTTTCCCAGAATGTTTTGTTTGATGCTGTTTTTTTAGTTTTACTCTGTAAAGACAAAGATTTGTAAATGTTTAATGTTCATTTAACTTTGAACAAAATGTTGCCAGTAAAAAACATAAATTTAAATCTACGGTAAGTTACAGGCAACCCAGCTGCAATTTCTACGGAATTTTTTTACAGTGAACACTTGCTTGTCAGAAGCACCGTTGTTGTGACAGTCAAAATAGTAATCAGCCTATATGTCATTTTAATTTTTTTTTAATAAATTGTTGTTTAATTATATTCGTTCTATGTTTTCAGTTGATAAGATATGCTTTTTGATTACTCAAATTTAATTTATATATATATCAATTTAAATATAATTTATAATTTCATTTTTTTCCATCCAGAAAAATTTAAACGGAAAACACAAAATATAAGAATAAATAAAACAGACACTTAAACGGCTAATCACTTGCTCACCTACTCTCTCACTTTCTCTCTTACTCACTCCATTATGTTATCTTACTCATTCACTTACTCACTCTCTCTCTCTGTCTTGTATGGGCATTTCTACCAGATGGCATTTTTCTGGATGGCTCTTCCTCAGAGAATCATGGGAGTATTTTAGTCCAGAGTAATCCTGACCATCTGCTGTCTAACTCTCTGCCTCTAGCTGCCCCTCTGAGAATCCCTCTTCTGCCCATCCGTCCAGTGCCCCAGCACTTTACTGCCCCTGCCAATTTTTCTGACTTATCCAATTAATGGCCCAACTTATTATACAGCCCCAACCCTGCACTTGTCCTTTCTGTCCTCATACCCCATCCATCTAATGCCCTGGTCTGCTCTATTGCATATCTTCTATCACAACATCCCTTCTGCCCCAGCCGTCTTCAACTGCCCCGTCATCTAACACCTCATGATGTTCCTCTTAGCTATCTGTTCTTCCTATAATTTTTGGCACCAGCTAATATACATCCTCTAATACTGCAAAGTGCACACAACCTCTGTGTTCCCAGCATGCATCTGTCCCAAGACAGAACTAATTTAAGCTCTTTTGCTGAGCATGTAGATCATGTTTAATATAGCTTCATCTTTATGCAATACAAATATTTCCCCGCATATGCCCTTCATCTTTATATTTACAATATTACAGTAATTCTACAATGCCTGTGACCTTTTCAAAAAAAGCAGCTCATTTGCTCTGAATGATAATCCACTTATGATAATCAGGTCTTTGAAAGTTAAATCACTGTTTCTGTGTAGCAGAATCTCATTTACGGAAGATGAAACTAATATATTTCATCAGATCTGTGTCCTTGAATTCTGCCGAAATGTGCAGAAAGTTGTTTTTAAATTTGTTTCTTTTCAGATCCGATCATTCTGACCGATTGAACCACTTAATGAAATTTTCATGCCTTCATTTTAAAAAAAAAAATATGTTTAACCTTCAGATTTACTGACTCCAGCCATTTTTGCAGTGTAGTGCTTTAAATTTTTAATCCTAATCAAACTCTCGAGTCTTTATCGTACCAAACAAACACAATATCAAAGCCTGTATGCCCTGCAGTGAAACATTCGCACATATTGAATTAAAATAAACCGTAACTTCCCCAAAGAGACATTAGTCATGGATGGATGGTTGCTGCGCACACACATAATACATTATCACTCTCCTACAGACCGTTATATAAATAAATACAACCTTGATTTGTTTCAATGTACAGCAACTTTAGCTGATCAGTATGCATTGACTGTATGTTCAGAAGGATGACATTTCATGCTTTTATTTGAACTTTTTTGTAAACTTTTCTGCTCGCTTATATAATAGGGCAGTGAATGATACTCTTTCTTTACTCAATATTTGTTTCCTTAATGCTAAACTAAAAGATGCACAACAATAAAACAAGCCTGCATAACAATACAACCACATGCAACAGTACTGTATAATAGTGCATGTCACCAGAACAGTGTAAAACAATAATGTGAAACAATACTGTGAACTGTGAAAACAATAATGATGGTACCCAACGAGGGACCAGGCAGTGGACCTCACGGATAACTGAGGTACAATACCACGATTGTCACACACTTTACTAGAGCATCCCATAATAGATGGCAGCATACACACACTAAATGACAATGATTCAGCACAGCAGAATAGAGATCCATAAAGAAACAGAGAGACCTTAAAACGGTGCAGAACAGGGCCTGTCACACCAGAGAGAGAGAGAGAGAGAGAGAGAGAGAGAGAGAGAGAGAAAGAGATAGTCCCAATTGAATGAAGTAGAATAGCACAGAACATAACAATAATGGTGCTTTTTAGTTTGGGTCAGGTCGGGTCAGCTGACCTCACTTTGGCTTGGTTAGCTTTTCCATCGAGTTTAGTAACACTTCGCAGTGAAAGGGATTATAGGCGTGTCATATATTTGCCCTGCCTACTGCTGTGACATCATACAAGTGAGAGCGTCTTTGTACATTCCCATACATTCATTTATTTCTCAGTCCACCACAAAATTAAAATTGACCACCACAAATAAATGTTTGCACATCGCGTTTATCACTACCTCTGTCTCACATGACATCGGTCGATGTGCTCCGCTAAGCCTCATTTAAGTTGCATTTAAGCATACGTGCGCGTCGCGAATGTGCTGCCACAAACTGCAAGTCTGGAAAAAATGTTATGGTGTTCCCGATTTACAACCTGTGGATGTTTTTCATCGCTAAAAGGGAGTTTGGGAACTTATAGCAGAGCACAGATGACAACATGTTTACTCCAGACAGCGCAAGCTAGCATAAAGGTAAAGCTAATCTTGGGTCGCTTGGAAGCCCGACCGAGGTGGTACTAAAAAAACTATCGGCTACTGCGTACTGCACCCAGTGGAAAAGCTCCCAAAAGTAAGCTGACCTGACCCAAACCAAACTGTGGGGTACTATGCAATGGAAAAGCGCCATAAGATACTTTACTATCTTTCTTTCCCCTTTACTGCTAGTTTAAATATTGAAAAAAAACTGGAGATGACTTTAAGATGAAAAGGAGCTGGAAACAGTTATGTTTTTTAATGTTTCATTTACACTGTACATGCCGATACAATGCAGGGTTTCCCGCAGCACTTTGCAGTTTGGGTGGCCCGCCTAAGCTGAGAAACCCTACCGCCTTAACTAAGTAGCAAAAAAATATTCACTGCACAAAAGGCCGTCAAGTGCATCTCAGAGAATAGCGCGGACGAAATTAGATAAAGACGGTCCATCATGTCTGGAGGATAGCCAGTTGATAAAAGGCGTGTCTGTGAGAACTGTAAGTGGAATTATGTTTTGGGTTTATTTAAGCCTCTTATTGTATTAGTCAATAGTTCTTGCAAATTTAAAGTAAGTTAGCTGGTGATTTTGTTGTTTCAGCAACCTGATAGCTAGGTTCCACTTGCCGGTTGATTAGATATAATTGTTGAGCGCTCTTGCTCACTTTATTTATGTGCATTATTTACATGCTACAGTAGTTACACTCATTTAAGATAATGTAATTAATAGTGGGAAATAATCAGTTTTTACAATTTTTGTGCTATCTATCATCGTTCGCCAGAAGTTCTAAGAGTTCTGCTTTAGTTTGTCTTTATTAACCCTTTAGTTCCACTTCATCATGCAGCTATTACCGTTAGAGGTAAAAACATTTAATTAATTAATAATCTAGTATTTGTTCATTTTCTGTCATAGTTTCTTTAAAATTAAGTTTTATTTGAGTGTTTTTAATAAAAATATTTAAATTTTCATCATGACGCGCGTAACTTGCCCCTTTGATTGCCACGCCCCCGGACCCGTCCACTAATTTTCTGTGGGAAACCCTGCGATGTATAGCTTGAATGCACTCATTTTAGATGAAAATGTCTGTCATTTGAACATTATTACTCACATGCCTATAAATTGATTTTATAAATATCTAGGAATCATTTATGACATTTCATACCCTTCAGATTCATTGGACACATGGGAAGATTTAAATGTCTGCGTTTGTCAAAATACTAACAGTGAATTACAAGGTACACAGTTTTTATCAGTATGAGCATGTGTTTGGGTTTGTTTGAGTTTGGCCACTGATGGGACATTACCTATACCACCACCACTGACCTTGGTGGATCCTGGTTTGAGACCAGAAGGTTTCCAGCCGCAAAACATCTGACACCAGTTCAGGGATAGAGATTTGACATCTACTGTTTTATTAAGACTATTTTCTTTGTGGTTATTTGAAGGTTTCACCTTCATTGTGGAGACATTTGGCCCCACAACCCAGGCACAACTTGACATACACGCCACAATGAGCTCTGACTTTTCCGCTTTGAAATATTTAGCCTCTCAGATGCTCATCACATGCTGCTTAATGTTGTAAATGTGTGTGTAGCTTCTAGCAAGAGATGTCAGTGCCCTTGTTATCACAGACAGATGCTACACAGGCGTGTGTTACAGGAGAGATCTGCTCTCCCCTGCTGTCCTCTCTCTGCGGCGCCACGGCCGAATGCGGCTCTGTCCTGAGATTTCATTTCTTAAAGAGCGTCTCACCTTGTTCTCACCTGCTGCCCTTTATCCCCATGAACTGTACTGCTGGGTTAATGCTCGCACCTGCTACACACACACACACACACAGTCTGAGGTTAATTTAGCTCTCATGCATCGTCAGAGTAATGAGATCTGTGATCTGTCGCTCTGTTTCTGTCGTGCTCTCAGAGATCGACAGCTGTCTCAAATCGCTGTCTGCCAAGTGTGAGTAACACCAGGGTTCACTTCAAACATTTTACTTTATATACCCAATACCTATATACTTAAAATTCAATACTTTTTTGTACTTAATACTTTAACATGAACAAAAATGACTGAAATATTTTTTTTAATCCAAAGGTTTGTAAAAGTTGGTGCATGTTGGTTAGTTTTGAGGTTGTCTAAATGCTAATGCATTATACAAAGTATTATTATTATATTTAGTAGTTTATTATTTTATACTATACTGTTGTATACTGTACTATTCTATACTGTACTACACTATAATGCAGTATACTGTACTGTAATATACTAGTATACAATGCTGTTTTGTTCTATTCTGTACTGTACTGTAGTATATTGTACTGTACCGTAATACTATACTGTAGTATACCATTCTATACTGTACTGTGGTATACTATTCTATACTGTAATGTATTATAATGTAGTATACTGTACTATATTGTAATACTATACTGTGGTATACTATTCTGTACTATGCTGTACTGTAGTATACAATTCTATACTGTACTGCGTGGGATACTATTTCGTATTGTACTATAGTTGTAGTATACTGTACTGTACAGTAATACTATACTGTTGTATACTATTCTGTATTGTACTGTAGTATAATATTCTATACTGTACCATAATACTATACTGTGGTATACTGTAGCATGCTATTCTATAATGTACTGTACTATACTGTACTGTACCGTAATATACCTTACTATACTGTAGTATACTATTCTATACTATACTGTACTGTAGTATACTATTCTATTCTATACTATACTGTAGTATATTGTACTGTACTGTACTTTACTGTGGTACACTATTATATTATATACTGTACTTTAGTATACTATACTGTACTGTTCTGTAAAATATTATACTATACTGTGGTATACTTTTCTATACTGTGGTATACTGTACTATACTATTCTTTACTGTAGTGTATTGTACTGTACTGTAATATACTACACTATACTGTTCTTTACTATACTGCACTGTAATGCACCATACTTTACTGTGGTATCCTTTTCTATTCTATACTGTATCTTACTGTAGTATACTATTCTATTCTATAATGTACTTTAGTAAACTGTACTGAACTATAGTATACTATACTATGAAATGCTATGCAATGCAATACTACACTATACTGTACTGTACTGTAGTATACTGTACTGTACTACAACACACTGCAGTGTACTTACTATCAAATAGTGTTAAAATCTCCGTTCTATTTTTCTCAGTAGGTAACTCTGACTTCCAAAGGAAAATAAAACAGCAAAATATTTTGTGTATGCTATGCCTGGCAAACTTATATCTAACTTTGCTATGATAACAATATAATTGTTCAGTGATGTGATTGGCTTTAACCGAGGACACTTGTGAATGTGCGAGTCTGTGTGGGGTTTGTGATATTGAGAAGTTGTGATGGATTTGAATGGAAGGCATTTTTTCTGTGTGGCTTCACAGCATGAAATCAATTTGAGTCCAGTGAGGTTCAGCGATGTCAGAACTCTGCAAAACCAGCGACTCAGCATTTAAGTTAACTTTAAGTAAAGACTTTCATTTAAAAAAAGAAAAAGTTTTATTTATATTGACTAAATTATTAAAGTTATGATAATGTTTCTCTCTCGGACAGACAGTAATAGGAAGATGGTAATCATAAACACAATCTGGCATCATCAAAGTCTCATAGTTCCCATAGTTCATCAGCTGCGATAGATGTGTGAGTGTTCTGAATTTAATCTCTCTCTCTCTCATCAGTCTTGCTCTCTGTGTTTTATCTCTTTCTTTCATTCTTTGAATCCTCTCAGTAGTTCTCCTCTCAATCACAGATTGTCCAATCACAGCCCAGCTCTCAGATGAAGGATCAGGGGATCACTGGAGTCTCCGCGGGTCACTTATGGATTTGAATCCTTCTGTAAAACCAGAAAAAGGCAAATAAGATGTCCTGTTACATTGGCCATCATAGAAACACACGTGCTAAACTATTTTTATACAAATGTGTTTAATGATTGAAAAGGTGACCTTATTGCTGTGTTAACCGAGGTGCATCTGGAGTAACATGTTGTTTTGTCCTGTGTGTTTAATCGGGCCATGAAAGCTGAATGAAAACAACATGCTGTCCTCTCTGTCCTTCTGTTTCATCTGAGTCACAAGTTCTCAACGCTTTCATTTTCAACATAAAACGAGCATGAGACAAATTAGTGTTTGCTTCCTGAGAAAAAGAGAGAGAGAGAGATGAACAGAAGTTGATTGTCTTCGTGGGCCTCAAGACATGTTGAAAACAGGACAGAAGTTCATTTCATAAAAGCCAAAACACAGACGTTATAGCTAAAGGACTCTTTCAGTTTGTAAAGAAAAAAAATATTCTCTTGGGTTTGTGAAACACGGCTGTGATCGTCCTCTAGCAACGGATCAAATCCGCTGGGCTTTCGCTGTTTCACAGTCTGTACAGAACTGCTTAACAGACAGATTTTGTTTTGTAGATGATTTCAGATTTAGATTTATTGTAGGGCTGCACAATATTTCGTTTCAGCATTGACATTGCAATGTGCGCATTTGCAGTTGTCATATCGCAGAACATGCAAAGCATTTTTATTTAAAAAAGAAAATATTTCAGATGCCTTTGCCAGTGTTTACCACAAAACCAATCACAAATCACACGGGTATATTTGTAGCAATAGCCAACAATAGCCATTGTATGGGTCAAAATTATAGATTTTTCTTTTTATGCCAAAAAACATTAGGATATTAAGTAAAGATCATGTTACAAAAAGATATTTTATACATTTCCATTTGTAAAAATATAAAAAAAAATGTGTTGCTAAGGACTTAAATCTGATAAATTTAAAGGTGATTTTCTAAATATTAAAATTTTTCGGCACCCTCGGATTCCAGATTTTTGGCCAAATATCTAAAACCATACATCAATGGAAAGCTTATTTATTCAGCTGATAATTGAAAAAAATTATTTAAAAAATTTTTACCATAAGACTGGCTTTGTGGTCCATAGGGCTGTCAAAAGATTAATCGCAATTAATTGCATACAAAATAAAAATTTGCTTGTGCATAATAAATGAAAATAAAAGTTTGTTTTTGCATAATAAATGTAAATAAAAGTTTGTTTTTGCATAATATATGTGGGTACACTGTGTGTAATTATTTTGTATAAATACACATGCATATGTATTTAAAAACATTTACATGTATGTATATATATATTTATTAATTTAGATTTTAAAATGTTTTTATTATATATATATATATATATATATATATATATATATATATATATATATATATATATATATATATATATATATATATATATATATATATATATATATATATATATATATATATATAAATACACACACCTAAATAAAAATTAAATTTATATATGTGTATATATATTAATTCTTCACAATCCACACACAAATATATTATGCAAACACAAACTTTTATTTTGTATGCGATTAAAGCAACACTATGTAGTTTCCATGTAAAAATGACTTACAGCTCCCCCATGTGGTTGAAAAGTGCAACAGTACCTGGTATCAGACACTCTTCTGCAGGCAGGGGGAGGGACGGGGCTGTGTTTCCTACCCTCCACCGCCACTTTCAGAGTGTGCTTGTAGCAGCTAGGAGCAGAGGTGTCAAGTAACGAAGTACAAATACTTCGTTACCTTACTTAAGTAGCTATTTTGGGTATCTATACTTTACTGGAGTAATTATTTTTCAGACGACTTTTTACTTCTACTCCTTACATTTTCACGCAATTATCTGTACTTTCTACTCCTTACATTTAAAAAATCACCTCGTTACTTCTATTATTTCGGCTTGTTTGCTTTTTTCATTCCGGCTTGTCATCGTTTAAAAAACCTATCTTGATAAATTGCATCATCCAGATAAATGCGATTGTGGTTGGATGAGAAGTATAAACATACACCATTCCGACACCCTATTGGTTTGTACGCAATCCCCGCCCCCCAGCTGACTGCAGATGATCAAAAGTTTGTTCGATGCTGCTGCACAGAGAAACATAAAAGAACCGCGAGAGCGATTAGAAAGCATGCGGAGCAGTTTGCGCTCGCGATGCTTTGATATCATCCGCCATCCGTTTGTACAGTAACAGAACGCGGCATTCTGTCTTCAAATCGAAAAGTACGAAATAAAACTCGCGCATCACTTTCAGGTCAGTTCACATTCACAAGCCTGTGTAAATAAATAGCTGTCTGCTGACACCAACTCATCTGTGTGATTTAAATAGTGTAACAATACCAATTTATATCATATAACTTCAGTTGTTCAACTTAAATGACATTGTGCTGCGTTGCGTTTTGAAGCATGGCAAATATATCTATGCCAAAGACATCTGTTGTTTTGTATATGCTAATAACTGTCCTAAAATGTATTTGCATTAACAAAACCTACTTAGCTGAATGCTTGAGTGTTAAATCAATCAAACACATAACCATACATACCAACTTTTGCTTTTGTTAATAGACATCAGCTGTTTCCTTAAACCTGACTTTTTGAATTTACTTACAAGAAAGACATTTAGTAATTCTCCTTAATTGCTTGGATTTATACTGACTAAAAAAAGTAAAGTATACTAAAGTCCATTAGCTACACAAGTACAGATACAGGAATATAGGCTAATATATAATTGCATATTTGTATAATTGTAGTTTGTGTTGCTGTCAAAATAAAATTTTAAATGAAAACAATAATAGCATATTTCTATTCTCACGCATACTATAGTTGTGTGTGATTTTGTTGTTTTTAACTAAAGAAGGCACCACTGTAGAAGTTTTGCCAGCAGCGGCCCTGCTCTGAAGTTTGACTTTTTGCACCATTACAATATTTATAGGCAACTAGTCATCATATCTTCCTCTCTATGGAACACATGTTAATGCTCAGTAGTACACATATGTGGTTCTTTAATGCAGTGGTTATCAAACCTTTTTTTTCGCGCCTCCCTTGTGTACAGTGGATTCCTTCACGACCCCCCAAAGAAAATGTATGACATAAACATTCTAAAACTTACAATTTAAATTAAACAAAACATATTAAATTATACAATGTATTGCTTTTGTTTAGTAGCCTTATTTTTCTGAGGTTTAATTACACAGAATGTATAATAAAGTAATGTATTTCATAAAATATTATAAAACTGGGGCCCCTGGCACCATCTCGCGGCCCCCAGTTTGAGAACCACTGCTTTAATGTATTTGTTCGCATTGTATTGAAATGCGTTCATTTTTAATGGGCATGTACCGTATGTGGTTGAAACAGATAGTCTAGTGCAGGGGTAGGCAACATGGAGTGCCGATGTCCTGCAGTGTTTAGCTCCAGGTCTAAACAAGCAGACCTGAACAAACTAATAAAGGTCTATAAAGTCACCTGAAACTACAGGTAGCCAAGGTTTTATAAGGGTTGGAGCTAAAATCTGCAGGACATCGGCACTCCAGGACTGATGTTGCCTACCCCTGGCCCTAGTGCATCCCAAATTGTTTAACATTAACATTTTTAATATAACACTATAGTTATTATGGCCTTTAGAAACGTTTTTAGAGGAGATAGTGTAGTGCACAATAGGCCCCTGTGGTGTGGCCTAGGCTTTTTTCCGTAATGACATTTTTTCCTTACATTACTTTTACTTTTATACTTTAAGTAGTTTTGAAACCAGTACTTTTTCACTTTTACTTGAGTAAAAAGCTTGAGTTGATACTTCAACTTCTACAAAAGTCTTTTTAAACCCTAGTATCTATACTTCTACTTGAGTAATGAATATGAATACTTTTGACACCACTGGCTAGGAGGCTGCTTAGGTTGCAGCAACAGTACAATTTGTCCAGTTAAAAGTTGTTCTATCACTGAAATAATTTTAGAGACATTATTTAAAGGTAAAAAAACTACATAGTGTTGCTTTCATTTCTTGGGCTAAAACATACACACAGATTGTAGGCAGCAGTTTACTTCCTGGGACTGGTGATGTAGAGAAGATCAACATTATCATAATTCCTCCTGCTTTGGATTCACAGTCTGTGAGTTAACTCATGTTAGCATTGTATTGTGACTGAATCTTTCAAACATGGTAAGGAGTGTCACATTTCCTGCTGACATCAGAGGTATTCAGACCAATCAAAATGTACAGATTAGCTGGCCAATTAGGGACACAGAGCTTTTCAAATCGTTGAGTTTTGTACAAAATCTGTGCATTTTAGGAAGAGAGGGAAATCTGGAGCTACAAAAATGTACAGTATGTGGAAAATAATTTGTTTTTTTGGAAACATAAACCATGCAAACACATTGTATTGTGAGGTCAAAGATTAGCCATTTCCAAATATAATTTACATGTGAATATTGTGAAACATCTCGTGTTGGTTATGTCTTGATGCACAGATTGTATTACAGGGCTGTCAGCAAACATCTTGATGCTCGGAGCACAGAAAAACTCATGAGAGAAACAACAGCTTGTACATAACCTGTGTAAATTTCTGTGTAAAGCAAAACCATGGCAGACATTCAGAGAATCTTGTGTTACAGAGCTGGGATTCTTTGCGTCATGACATTGGCTGAGTTTGAGCCTTTTCTCTGCGTCTAGAGGGGTATTGTTGGATTTTATTGTAACTTGAGGATTACAACAAGATGGAGAAGACTTAGATAATCTGCTCACTGTTATGGCCATTTCTCACAGCATGACTGAGAAAAAAAAACAGAAAAAAAAAACAACACAGCCAGAGAGAAAAGATAGATTTACACTGAGATTTTGTGTGTGATGACTATTGATTTGTACGTCCCCATGGACAGATAAGATGTTTAGACTTTAAGAGACTGTTTGATAAATGGAGATGTGTTAATGTATGTGCGCTTTGAGAATCATTTTGAAATCTATCAGGAATAAAGTATATTGAGTTTCTGTAAACACAGCCTGTTTTTATGAAATATTACCGATCAATGAACGAGCAGCAGAACATTTTTTATCAGTCACTAGTACTTTCTTACTGTGAATGCATAAAAAGTCTGTTGCACTTTAAGTTTGATGTTACTTTAGTTTTTGACTGTTTCACTTTTCATATCTTTGATTTTATCATGTATAAAAGCAGTGGCTCTTTGGCCACCGAGCGAGTGGATTTATTTATTCATACGCAAAGTCGAGCGCTGTCAGAAAGAGACTCGACCCTGCGGATGAGGAGTTATTTCTCTGAACCATCACTTCACATCTCCACTTTCATACGAGTATATTAGAGATGTGCAGAAACTCTGAAACATTCCCCTTGGGAGCTCATTGATTTTATCGCATTTAAATTCGGTCAGCTTGACGGACTAACGTATGCCACCCAGAAACAACATGAATACATTTCAGCTACAGTAGCAGTTTATTCATTTCTATGCTACAAGCTGCCAGAAGCAGACTTTCTGGTGGGGGTTACGGTTGTGAGAGACGCTGGATGGGGCAAAAAGACGAATTGAATGCTGGAAAATGATTTCCTTTCATGTTTCATATAATGGCGCCACTGTGTACCGTGACATTCCTCATAATGTGATTCAGTACTGACTACACCACATGCACACCAACCAGCAGAGAGAAAAACCTCAGATTTGTCTCCCAAATATCTCCCTGTCGTCCCCTCACACACCTGGAGCCTTGAGCGCATCCAAAACATGCTTACATTATAAATCCACACGCATGCTTATCACGGTCTCAGGTTAGCGTGTGTGTGTTGTCATGTAGTGAGTATAGTTGTGTGTTTGTGGGTGAAAAGAGACATACTATTCCAATTAGGGCTTTGCAATATTCACTAAAATTCATATCTTTGTAACTTCAGGATGAGTGGCGATATATGATAAATATCTCAGTATTTTCTACAACGTGCAATACATGAAGAGTTCAGATGCAAAACCCTCTAAGTGCATATGACTTGTTTTCTTTTTTATCAGACTCCTATGTAGTTTCACTTTAAAGCTCCCATAACACACCCGGTTTCTGCATATCTAATGTTAATCTGGAGTACCTATACAGTAATATTACATCCTTCCTATCTCCAAATAGTCTTTAGTTTTATCAGAATTATAAAAGGCAGATGATTCTTTCTGATAATGTAAGAAGAAATTTGGAAGGAGTTACGAGCTGCGGGAGGAGCGAGTCACGAGCCAAGCAACACGTTATATAACACTTTTTAACTTATGATTCACTACATGTTCATGTTGTTTTTATAATATGAACTTACGCGTCGATTTCGAACATAACACATAAGTCTTACTTACCGCATGCAACTCATTTACCGGTTGGGACTTTTCAACGAAATCCTGTGTTAAAAAACACACACGCAAAACTCAGCTGCTATCCCGGATAAACAAACTATATCCATTGTTTCCATAATGCTGGCTTACTTCTCCTTACATCCAAAAACACTACTTTCATGCCATTGTTGAGTCTTGATATAAAACAAAGCTGTTGCCTGAAGTGATACCTGTGACTTCTAGCGTCCTCGGTTCTCGCTCTCCCGCTGATTGACGTGTGGGTGTGGTTTTCTAGTGGATGTTATAGAAATTATACGCATACCATGGAAACGTCAGCTGGACCTGTTATCGGAAAAAAAACTTTCCTGAACTTGTACAATCCCTGGCGAAGTGCATTCGGCACAGAAATACTCTGTAACACGCCCAACTGCTTTTTTGACACTTTGCATTTGTTTAGCATGAGGAAACAACTCTATAATGGCGCTTTTCCATTGCAGAGTACCCCAAGGTTTAGTTTAGTTTGGGTCGGGTCAGCTTACTTTTGGGAGCTTTTCCATTGGGTGCAGTACGTAGTAGGGCTGTCAAAATGGCTGAACAAGTACATTCGAAATTCGTCCTTGAAAAATAATAAAATTCGAATTATATTCGAATTATAAAGACCTACTTTATCTTGGAGAAAATACTCCTAAAAGCCCACATGAGGGCGCAGCACAAAGCCCCAATAATATAATAATGCACAGCATATTTTTTGTTAAAACGAATGTTATAAACACTACTAATGAAATCAAAATTAACCAGTATAGTTGTGCACCTGCAAATGTACAAAACGAATGCCATACATAGACAATGCATATTAATATAGGGCATTTTATATAAGTAGATAAATTAACGTGTTTCTAATAAAGTAGCCTATAAAAACGAATTAATCTTTATTTAAGCCAAAATAAGTGGGAAAGATCATTAGTTATTTAAATTTTGTCAAGCTTAAACGCTATTCACAACAATTTATATTATATTTTGTGTGTTCCTTGGTTGAAAATATGTAGAAATATATGCGAGTAATAAAGTACAGAACAGAAATGTTTAACTTACGCGCAGAGCGAAGTCGTTAATAAAGCAGACTCTCCGTAATTAACATAGAGGACGTGCTGAAACAGTCGAGTTGGCAGATGATCATCATGTTTATATTTCACGCAGATAATGTTGATGAAAAACTTGCATATTATGAAATGTCCAGGTGAAAGTCAAGTTTCCAGTCAGTTATAAAAATAAAGCCACCGCGGCGTTACATTGCAACTCTCTCATATGCGGTGTGGACTCTGTAGATGCACATATGGTTTTAATGTTGCTAAACAAGCAGCTGTATTATGGCACTTTCGTGTTGATCAGTTATTTTAAACTTTAAAACTGCATTTAAAAGCAGACGACACTAATTCTGTCATCTCAGCTAGTTTCACTTTGCGGATGAATTCCAGTTGATGCTCCAAAAACCAAAGCAGCATCACACAGCCCTTTTAATATGTATTCTGTCCGACTCGTAATCCCCACTGTCTTTTCTTGCTATTTTTCAAATGAATAACGCTGGCTTGCTCCACATAGTTGGCTGAGCCGCTAACGCTCTGTATAACAATCCGCGTCAGTTATGCATTATCACGTTGCGTGAGCTTCCTGACACAGGTAAAATTCGAATGCAAAGTTTTACGTTCGAATATGCATATTTTTTTTACATTCGACGAATATTCGAAATTCGAATTAAAATTTGACAGCCCTAGTACGTAGTACCCGATACTTTTTTTCGTACCACCTCGGTTGGGGTTCCAAGCGACCCGAGCTGATACCAAACGTGACACAAAAACACTGTAGATCACTGATTGGTCTGAGAGAATCGTCACGTCATCGCTATAATGTAAATATTAGCTTTAGCTTACTGCTAGCTTGCGCTGTCTCAAGCAAACATGTTGTTATCTGTGTTCTGCTATAAGTTTAGGTTGAGGTGAGCTGACCCGACCCAAACTAAACTAAACCGTGGGGTACTATGCAATGGAAAAGCACCATAACTGTGTTAATAAGTCTGAATAAATGAAATACCTTGAAACCCCCCTTTAATTGCAATGAAAAGGTTGAAATGCCTTATTTTCACAAATGTCACCTTTCATTGCAATTTAACAAATTTGACTGTCTTTCACTGCAAAACCCTTTAAGTGCATGCAAGCTTTTGTGGCAAAAACTTCAACTAAGCATCTGGGCTTAAATTAACTTCTGGTCTCTGTTGGTTGGTCTGGCTAGTGGCTAAACTGAACTCTGGAACAAATACCTCATCGTTATGATTGTATGCATTATATAGTACACATTTTACACAGTAATGTTAGCTCAGTGTAGTTTTTGATATGCTTTAGCTATAATTTGAATTAAGGTAATCTACTTGTTGTTTATTTTGCTTGTTATCAGAAATAAACTACTATAACATTACTCGGTTGTTATTGATTTTATGTGGAAGTTTACCAGAAGTTACGTTTGTTACGTTTGTTCCACGAAAGTAATTTGTCTATGTTGTTACTGTTGAAACCGGCTATGACACAATAATTTCCAGTCCTTTCAGTTTTTTTTGTGATTGTTGCAGGCAAAAATCCTTGATCTTGTGGCACGTTTTCTTAAAAAATGTGATGGAATATGCTGGAATTGTGGGAACTTGCAAAAATTGTGGGAACTTGCAAAACTGTTTTCAGCTTTTGCAGCTTTTCAATGATGTTCACGTCACATAATCACATCACTTCATAACAATCACATGACGACAGGGGACATGGCTGCGCTTGTGTGAGGTAAATGCAACACTTTTCAACTTTCTGCTAAGATATATGTTATTTTTGCAACGAAAATGCGGGGATTATGAAATCATGCAAGCCCTGCATATTTTGCGCACTGAAAATTGCAATTTATGCTGCAAAAGTACGGCATATTTGAAAAAATGCATCCCCTGTATAAATATGCGGACTTTGCCTGATGTTAAATCATGCGATCGCATAATCGCGTTTTTCTGGAGGGACTGCATTTCATAAATGTCTGCAGATGACAGGGAGATAAGAGTTTTTTCTCTCTATGCTGGTGCATTTGTTGTAATCTAGGGCTGCCATACCTGTAGAAAATATCAAAATATTGCAAATGCGTAATATGTTTATTGCAATGGTTTGCAATAAGTTTTTAAACTTAACAAAGTTACCTATAGTCAAAGTTTTAAGATGATGTAGACAACAGAGAGACTGATAAGAGAAAGTAATGCTTTTTTTCCCAGAAGGAATGTGAAACATTATATAATTTTGAAGTATAAAAGTTTTTATAGTTTATTATAAAAAGTTTTATACCATAGTTTAATATGATATTGCTTCAAGTTGATAAAATCAAATCACATTGTATATCTCACACTATCACGCATCACATTTTTCTTCAATATCGTGTGGCCCTATTGTCGTTTGTTTATTTTGTGTTTAAAGCAGATTCCTTTCAAAATACATAAATGAAGCGTAAATGAATCTAATGAGTTATCAGGTTCATTAATCAGATCATCGTGTCTCTTTTTGTTTCTTTGTGAGGAAATTCAGGTTAAAGTCTTGTAAAGTCATTTTAGAGAATTGTTTCAACACATTATAAATGTATTGCTGAAACACGTTACAAAGACTGTGAACTATGTATTACGGAATTGTGGATTTACAGCATTAAACAGTTTTCCCAGAATTTTCCAGGATTATTTGGGCGGGGCTAAAACGGTGGCTCGATGATGCACTGGAGCCACCAAGCCTGGTCCCGCCCCTAACACGATCACACATTCAGGTTGTAGCGGTATTTGAAAGTTGAGAGAGATGGCGCTTTTCTGCAAGTGGGCGTGGTTTTAGAGTCAACAGCGGACACTTCCCCAGTGTTTAAAAGCAGGGATTTTGATAATTTATTCCATTTACTTGCCGTTTTTATCATTCGATTTGGTGGAATAGTTAGTTTTTGATACCACTTTACATGAATTTAAAAGATACTGTTCATGATAGTGTTACATTAGATGGGCAAACTTTATTTTTTGAAGGAGACCAAACCAGACCCATTTTATAACTCTGTATCAAATAGCTAAATGTAACCCTTAAAAATGCCCACATTTTGTTTTTTCTTACTTTTTGTTTTATTTTCCTGGTATTGTTAAAATGCAAAAACGTTATGTATTTTTATAAAAAATGTCTGTACCTTGCAGTCACTCATAACAGCTTAGCAACCGCATATTAACACCTTAGCAACCACCTACTGTATAACATCCACTGTAACAGTAATGATTTTGATCTCTCTTTCTAATGGAGACAGACGAGTGATGTTTCATAATGATGAACAGATGGTTGGAGAGCAATATAACTTCACATCTAGAGGCATTATGAAGCAAGAGGAGAGAAAGTCTTGTTTAGCGGAGTCTCTTGGGCTGCGTTGAGATGCAGTGATATATTGTGGGTTGGCAGACCTGTACATGTATCTCTCTCTCTCTCTCTCTCTCTCTCTCTCTCTCTCTCTCTCTCTCGTGCGCGTGCGTGTGCGTGTGCGTTGGCGTTTGCTGGGTGAGTGTGAGGAGCGTGTGGCTGAGAGTTCTTTTATGAGAGTGATTTTCCTTTCTTTTTCCAGAGAATACATGGTTAAGAAAGCGATTTGTTAAAGATTTGGCGATTGCGTGGCAGAATGGCGTCTCTTGAAGAGACGCCGCCACTTTCACTCCGTAATGGTTTCAGGTGTGTTCCTGAGGATAATGCCAAAGTGGAGGATGTGTTAATTTCAGTCGGGGATCAGATCGGTCACGAGAACATCGTGTCTGCATCACGTATGAATCAGGCCGTAGTTGTTTTTTTGAAGGAACAGAATTTGGTTAATCGTTTAATAGTAACTGGCCTTACTGTTAAAGATGCTTTTGTGCAGCTTTCTCCGCTGTATACATCAACAACGAAAGTAACGATATCAAATATACCGCCATTCATATCCAATGACATTTTACAACGTGAGTTAGCGCGTTTTGGAAAAGTTGTCAGTCCCTTTAAAACTGTTGCGCTTGGATGTAAACATCCGGCTTTGAAGCATGTTGCGTCTTTTAGACGATATGTTTACATGGCGCTGGAATCTCCTGAGAATACACTGAATATTAACTTTCGTGTGAAACATGAGGGACGATTATATATGGTGTATGCATCTACTGGGAGTATAAGATGTTTCGAGTGTGGAGACGTTGGACACAAGCGTCTTACGTGTCCACATAAGAAAACAGATGCAGAAAATGCGGCAGGATCAGACGATGAGGTCGCACTCGCAAACAATACCGCTGATCGGGTTGATACGGCGCAAGATGAGGTTGTTCCCATTGTTGAGGTGAGTAACGTTAATGTTATTTCAGATGATGTGTTACCTGCTGTTAACACTGAAAATGATGATGCTGTAGTTAATGTGGCCCCAAAGAGTAGTCTGGCCGATTCACCTTATGATGATCATGCTGAAGTAGCAGCTAGTAGCAGTGGTATGACGAAACAGTTGGAAAGTGCAAATGATGGAATTGAAGAAAACTTATACTCTGGTGTTCTGAATAATGAGGAAATGGATGATGAGGATGAACAGTCTGATGATACAGCTTCACAAGTCTCTATGTGTGAAAATGATGGGGTATTTAATGCATCTCAGGCCGCTTTTTCAGGAGGCTTCAGTAAAGAATCTTTGTATAGTCTGGATCAAATCAATAGTTTTCTGGATGAAACTTATGGCAAACAAATTAACATAAATGATTTCTTTCCTGATATAGACAAATTTGTACAATCTGTTATTTTTTATCAGAGGACAGTAGGAGTTGAGGAACTTAGTGAGAAGAAGCGTTTTCGATTGAAAAAGCATCTTACTAGCATAAGAAAAAGTAAAGCAATGATTAGGAAAAAGAACAACCCAAAAAATCGCAAATAATCATGTATTACACTCTGTCTTTTCTTTGCTTTTCTATCATGCTTACTTCTTTGTTTCCCACCTTAATTTTCTTTATGGAGGTTTTGAAGATAGGCTCTTTAAATATTAATGGTGGGAGGGATAGTGTAAAGCGTGCTATAGTCCATGAAACAATTGAACAAAAAAAGCTTGACATTGTATTTCTACAAGAAACCCATAGTGACTTGATGAATGAGACTGAGTGGAATTTATGGTGGAAAGGACATAAAATACTAAGTCATGGTACAAATTTAAGTAGAGGGGTGGGGATTTTCTTCTCTTCAACCATAAGGGTGGATATTATAAGTACAGAGGAACCAGTAAAGGGTCGAATGTTGATTGTTAAAGCTAAAATTCAAGAAACGCTTGTTTTCCTGATAAATATTTATGCACCAACAGTGGGACAAGAACGCCTTAATTTTTTTAATATATTAAATGAGAGTCTTAAAAAGTGTTTTAATGAAGGATGGATTGTTATTGGTGGAGATTGGAACTGTACTATAAACTTTACAATAGACCGTAATACTGAGGAACCTCATATACAGTCTTCAAGTGCATTATCAAAAATTATGAAAGACTTCCAGTTATTAGACATGTGGAGAATAAAACACCCTAATGATAGACAGTATACATGGATTAAAGCTTTTAACAATCGAGTTACTGCTGCCCGATTAGATCGGTTTTATGTGTCAGATTATTGTAATAGTAGAGTCATTGAATGTTGCATTTGTCCTGTAGGTTTTTCTGATCATCATTTAATTATTATGACAATGACCATGTCAAATGCACCTAGAAAATCGGTTTACTGGCATTTTAATGTTAAATTGCTGCAAGATGCTGCTTTTTGCGAGAATTTTGTTGTCTTTTGGGAAAATTGGAAAAAGAACAAACATTCTTTTGAGAACTTGAAACAGTGGTGGGATGTAGGCAAGACGCAAATAAAAATCTTTTGTCAGCAGTATACAGCCAACTGTAGTAGTAGAATAAAGAATGTGATTGAATCACTTGAAAAGCAAATTAATTCAATGGAATTGCAGTTGGTTGATGCACATAATACTGTATTGTACAATGAACTACAAAAGAAAAGGAGAGAGCTAAGTCTGGTATTAAACGAGAAAGTAAAGGGAGCTCTGATAAGGTCCCGTTTCATGACTTTAGCAGAAATGGATGCTCCCACTTCTTTCTTTTTCAATCTAGAATATAAGGCGGCTCAACAAAAACAAATGCCATGTCTTAAACTCCCTGATGGGAGGATAACGTTTAAGAAGGAAGAAATGAGAACCCATGCTGTAAGTTTTTATTCAAGTCTTTATGCTGCTGAAAACTGTGAAAATGATGATACTATGGCACAGCTTTTTCAAGGTCTTCCTCAGTTGGACATTGACTCTAAAACTGTATTGGATGCTAATATTACATTTGAGGAAATTACTGCCGCTGTGGGACAACTTAATTCAGGACGATCTCCTGGAATAGATGGACTGCCAGCAGACTTTTATAAGAAGTTTTGGAACTGCATTGGATACGATTATTTTAATGTATTATGTGAGTCTATAAGAGATGGAGTTTTACCTGTCACCTGTCAATATGCTGTTTTATCATTATTGCCAAAAAAGGGGGATTTAGCCTTTTTAAACAACTGGCGCCCTGTGGCCCTTCTTACAACAGAATATAAAATTTTTTCAAAATGTTTGTCAAATAGACTTAAAAAATACTTGGGTTTGGTCATACACAAGGATCAATCATATTGTATTCCAAAGAGGTCTATTATGGACAATTTGTTTTTAGTAAGAGATATTGTGGACATTTGTAATGGTTTGGATGTGAATGTCGGATTAATTGCCCTGGATCAAGAGAAGGCTTTTGATCGGGTTGATCACAATTATCTTTTTAGTTTATTGAAGGTTTTTGGTATTGGTGAATCATTTTTAAAGTTAATACAGTTATTATATAATGGTGCATCATGTATGGTTAAGGTAGGAGGTGCTTTGAGCTGTCCGATCCCTATTTCAAGGGGTATAAGACAAGGCTGTCCACTGTCGGGTCAATTATATAGTTTAGCAATTGAGCCACTACTTTTTAAACTTCGAGAAAGATTGACAGGTTTTAATGTGCCTGGTTTTTCTTTAGACTCAAAAATTTCTATGACCGCTTATGCTGATGATATTACAGTTTTTGTGAATCACACTGAAGACATAAAGTGTCTATCTGAGGTACTCAGTCTTTATGAGAAAGCTTCATCAGCTAAAGTGAACTGGGCTAAAAGTGAGGCGTTTTGGGCTGGTAAAAGGGAATTAGCGAGTCTCCCAAAGTTACCTGGAGATCTTAAGTGGGGCAGAGAGGGACTTAAATTGTTGGGGGTTTATTTGGGGTCAGATGACTATCAAAAGTTAAATTGGGAGGGTATTTTGGAGAAAGTGTGCAGCAAGTTGTCTAAATGGACATGGTTGCTACGTCAGTTGTCCTATAGGGGAAGGATTTTAGTGACCAATAATTTGGTTGCTTCTACCTTGTGGCATAAAGTAACTGTTTTACAGCCACCTGTTGGACTTATTGAGGACATTCAAAGAAAACTGGTGAATTTTTTTTGGTCTGGGCAACATTGGACTCGTGCTGCTGCTTTATATCTTCCTGTTCAAGAGGGAGGTCAAGGGTTGATAGACATCAGATCCAGAATTATGGCCTTCCGGTTACAAACAGCTCAGAGACTATTGTATCACACGGATGTAGCATGGCTAGAGACGGCTTCTGTTCTCCTTAGGCGAGTCAGGAGTATGGGATTGGACAAGCATCTGTTCTTAATGGAGCTCCAGAGTGAGGATCGTGTGAATCTTACACCTTTCTATAAGTCAGTTTTGGAAGCATGGAAGGTGTTCACTATTTCACGTACAGCTGATACACATGCTGGATTATGGCTTTTTGAAGAGCCAATTTTTCTCAATGACTTTTTACCATCAAGACTTATGTCTGGTCCTAGTCTACGTGCAGTTTTAATTGCTGCTGGATATACAAAGTTGGGACATATTTTGACACTAAGCCTGGAGGAGTTGAGTAAAAGGACTGGGGTGAAGTCTTTGCGGTTGCTGAAACAAGCTACTTCTGAAATAGTTCATGCTTTGCATATAGATCATAAGACTTTGACAAATGATTCTGTAGCATTGGATCAATGGAGAAAGGGGGCTCCTTATATTTTTCCCTCTCTTGATGTCACTATTGCGGTGGGAGAATGGCAAGATGATGAGAAGTGTCTTTTGTCGTTTAAAACCCCAGAGCTTGGAGTTTTTGAGGAAGTAGGAAAAAAAGCCCTTTATATTTCTTGTGTGAAGGCATCTAATGCTAACTTTTTGAGTGGACTTCCTTTAACAAAATGGACTGAGTTCTTTGGAACTGATTCTTCCCCTAGAGGATGCTGGCGGTCTTTATACAAACGCCCAATTGATAAAAGGACAGGTGATCTTCAGTGGAGGATTGTCCATGGGGCGATAGCCACAAACAGATACGTGGTGCACATTGATCCTTCTGTAGGGGTGGGTTGTCCCTTCTGTACAGATGCTGAAACAGTTTTTCATTTATTTGTACAGTGTTCTCGATTAAATGATTTGTTTTCATTTTTATCCCAATGGTTCATTGACATTGGTGAGGCTTTCTCTCTTGAATTGTTCATATATGGTCCAAGGTATACAGAAAAAAGGAAAAGTCAGTTGACTTTATTGAATTTTTTGTCTGGTACAGCAAAACTTGCTATTTGGAAATCTAGAAAAAATAAGTTGTCAGGACAGGGTTCTTTGGATGTGTTGATGATTTTCAAAGGTTTGGTGGCGGCTCGGCTTAGAATAGAGCACGCCTATTATAAAATGGTGAAATGTGTAGAGGTTTTCATGTGCATTTGGGGGATCAATGAGGTTCTCTGTACAGTAGATGCTGATGATAATTTGCTGCTTCCTTTTTAAAAAAAAAGAAATAATAATTTTATTGTTTTTATACAATAATATTTATTCTTTTGTGTAAGTCTGTAAAATTATTGTGAATATTTGAAATTGTTCTATTAAAGGAGTATTTAAATTCAAAAATTCTCTCTCTCTCTCTCTCTCTCTCTCTCTCTCTCTCTCTCTCTCTCTCTCTCTCTCTCTCTCTCTCTCTCTCTCTCTCTCTCTCTCTCATGCCTGGGGTGTTGTTAGGTCTCTTCTGCATGGATTGAGGTGATTGTGTGTTCAACTGGCCACAGCGTGATTTGATTTGAATGGTGCTGTAGTTTTACAAACTCACATTCGGATGATGCTGTTACCCTGACAAGCAGTCAATGTATGATCTCACACACGAGAGAATAGAGGAAGAGCTAAACACAAATTCATTCTTTAATTATTGATATCAAACCTTACTCACTATCATTTTTGGTCGCGATAAAGTTGAGGCAAACAGTGTGTGTGTGTGTGTGTGTGTGTGTGTGTGTGTGTGTGTGTATCCTTCTGCTGTTATAGAGACACCTCACAACCGTTTCGTATGAGTCATTTAACAGAGGTATGGTTTGCTGTATCCTATAATCGTCTGCCTGGGCACCGGTGCTGATCACATGACTGTTGATTCTCATTGGCTCTGGACTCCAGCTGTCCAAATGAGAAGCAATACAAGAATCTCTCTCTTTAAAAGACTTTCGTTCTGCATGCAAACATACTCCAGTAATTCCCATTAGAAAGTAGTTTGGGTTTGTGTGCAAATTTTATGTTGTAAGAATTAAAGCCTGTTCACATGGAGCCGTATACATAAAATGTTTTATAGAAATCTGTGTTTCGTCCAGACAGATACAGAATTTTTTTGAGCCTGAATGTGCAGTTTTTTACACCTATTCACACCTGCTTCTTCGGGTGTATAGCCAATCCGTATATTTTAGTCCTTTTCTCATACAGACTATGGAAAATACACAAAAAATGTGTCTGTTTGCTTATCATTTCTCTATGGAGAAACCACAAGCGTGCATTTCTTTTCTGATCTGTTTTATAAAGTTGTCGATTGATTTCAGCAAAGATATTGAGGATCTCGTTGTGAATGTTGACCTGGTTTTATAACCCCCTTGTCAAAGAACCAAAAGGTAACTTGTTGCGATGACACACACGTTCTTACTACAACATGCCTTTTTTGTTTACACCTTACACATTTCTTGGGACCTAAACACTATAAAGGGGCAATGAAACGGAAGTAGCGAATTTCTTATTTACCTGGTGGTGACGTAAGTAGAACCACTTCTGAAATGAAAAATAAAGGTAGGACTGGATTTGAATTCGTCCATCGATAACTAATTAGATTGTTTGAAGTTGGGTCATGTTGCTATTTGCTAATCGCTGCGACCTTTCTCCGGGCCCCGCCGTACCATATGACCGGAAGTAAAGAGAGATTGCTTCGAGGGGGGAAGATATTTGCGTTTTCGATTATGAGGCCACGTGAATGTTTTAAAAATAATGAAGCTCACACATAAGTAATTTGTAAAAAAAAAAATAACATAATATTCCAAACAAATTACAGTTTTTCATTTTAATTTCATTGCAACTTTAAAGCCTTTGGGCAATTTCATACAGATGTCAACCTAAGGTTTTAATCTCAGATGTCAATATTTGGTGGTTCAAATTCAAAAGTTTCCCTGTTAAAGTTCTTAAACCATTTTTTTATTATTTTCCTTTGGTAAGTAAGTGCAAATTTCAGAATTGTCACATTACAAGAAAAATATCACATCCATAACGTTTCTTTCTCAAACATGCAAAAAATTTAAATAAGTATTATTTGTTCTTTGAAGAGCCATCCCTTCTCCATTCATTGTGTTTTACTGTTTCTGGTTTGTACAAAGTATGATAAATATCAAGTATCTTGATTTATATTTTTCAGCGGTGGCCGGTGACTTATTTATTCGAGGGCGCTCGATGCGAAGTTTGTCACAACATGTATGTAGCCCGTCGTGTGTGTGGTTTGTAATTTTAAAATATGTGTTTGGCGCGTCGAATGATCCTATGTGCATCAAGTGTCTTGCCAAAATAAGTGCCTGCTGCTGGGTTTATGATAAAAGAGACGCTCGCGGTTGCCAGATACTCGCAAAATTTCATGCATCATCAGAGTTTACTGTTAAGGGAGTATCTTGTGTGTATTTTGTGAACGTGAGCGTCTCTTTTATCATAAACGATTTTGACGCGTGTGCAGCAGGCACTTATTTTGACAAAACACGTGACGAACATGGTAAGAATGACGCAACAAACACATATTTTGAAAACACGAGCAAGACACATGACACCCCGAACACATATTTTGAATTTGTGCACCTCGGATGAGCAGTCACGAGCCACCACTGATATTTTTCTAATGTCTGGACTCTATCATCAGGGGTTTAGAAAAACATAAACAGATGGTTAATATATTGGTAATAAATCTTTGAGAAATTATATTACAAGTTTTGATGGCACATGCTGGAATGGACGAGTTTGCTGACTGGTTCGCTCGCTTTGAATGTTAAATTGCTCATTTGTACCCAGATGGCAACTTTATTCTCTATTATAGCTCAGGACACCTAATAAAGTTCTCAGTTATGATTTGTTATAGTATCAACAGAGAGAGAGAGAGAGGTTGAAATAAAAACACAAAAAATATAATTGAGATGATAAATGAGGATATCACAGCTCAAATGATTCGGTCATGATAAAGAATTCATATTGAAATATTTTGATTGCAGACTGTGTGAGACATTACTGAGATGTCATCTGAAACTCTTGATGAGATACTTGTGAAACAGTATAAGATTAAAAAATACTTCAGGTCTTTCTGCTCTCCATCAAATTCCTGTCTAAGAGAAACGGATCTAAAAAAATAAAGATCTCATCTGATTCTCTCATAGCTATATACAGTATGTTAAATAAGTCAGGTGTGTGGTGTTTTTCAGAGTTATTTTTAATCCATAACAGCTGCAACATTTCACAAGCAAGAGGGAAGTTTGTGTCAACAGTTATTTACAGAGAGAGTAAACAGGCACGGATGTAATCGACGGTCCTGACACACAGATAACAGTTACGTCTGACTCACATGGCTAAATGATCTTACAGTCTTCAGTGTGTGAGACAGTCTCATGTTTCGGGGTCTCGGGGGTGGAAGAGCTATTCAAGGGTCCTGGGTTTAAGGTTTCATCTTTGTAATGTTTAAATACCAAGGAGGGCAAGCGAGTCTCTTGAGCGTCTAAATGTGATGTTGCTAGACGTTGTCTCTGTCTCTCTCTCTCTGGAGTTCTCGGCTATTTTCACCTCCGCTCAGAGCCGACAGACTCAAGACTGACTGTGTCCAAACACGGTTACTGAGAAACAAACACACACACAGATCAAATTCATGCAGAAACAATCATTCATCACATACAGACAGATGTTACGTTTGGTCTTTCTTAAATCTGCCATATTTTAACGTCGTATCTTCTCTATAATATTTATTTAATGTTGTTTATAAAAACCATTTTCAACATCTCTCTGTCCTTGAACACACTAAAAAAATCGTGTTTCGCTGTACAGTATAATGTGTATTTTTAAAGAATTGTTTACTATTCCTAAAATGTTTACGTTTTAACAACGTAAATTTACAATTTAGTAAAACTTTTTTGACTAGTGAGGAGTTGGTATAAATTATAAAAATAAACTTAAAATAACTTAAGCTAATTTAACTTAATTTTCATCATATATAGCAACTTTTTACCAGTCAAGAAAGTTGAAATAAATAGTAAATTCAAGTTGATTAAACTTAAAAATGTAAGTGCAACAAGGATTTTTTTTACCCTGTATAAACTAACTCTGCATTTCCATTACAGATTTGTGCAAAACTTTAGCGTTATTTTCTGAATGTTGACAAAAAAAAATTAACCGATGTTATGTAACTAAAGCGTAATTAACTCCTTCCCCGCCATTTATGAGTAAACTCGTAAATTAAGAGAACACGCTTCCCTGCCAATGACGAGTATTTCCAGCTTTCCGCAATACCGCTCTTCCGCAACTTATAAAACCCGGAAGTTTCGCAAACAGCTGAATGTCCGTGTAAGTTTTGAAGATCGCTCCGAATCTAATCCATCAAAAGTAAGTAATTTTTCGATTAATCGTTTTTTTACATGGTCGATTCAAAATTGATTCTCAAAGTCCGCAAACAATGAATGTAAGATTAAAGCAACACTATGTAGTTTCCATGTAAAAATGACTTAAAGCTCCCCCATGTGGTTGAAAAGCGCAACAGTGCCTGGTATCAGACACTCTTCTGCAGGCAGGGGGAGGGGCGGGGCTGTGTTTCCTACCCTCCACCGCCACTTTCAGAGTGTGCTTGTAGCAGCTAGGAGGTTGCTCAGGTTGCAGCAACAGTACAATTTGTCCAGTTAAAAGTTGTTCTATCACTGAAATAATTTTAGAGACATTATTTAAAGGTAAAAAACTACATAGTGTTGCTTTAACTTTAATCTAATTCCTGGTCTTCTCCACTTGACTGTTCTGACTTTTTTCAGCATACATTTTTCATCTTGCATCAAAATTGTATTGTATTTAACATAATTGTATGCATTTGAAAATTATAGATGGGTTCTCTCTGAGTTTAATATACAGGTTTGTGGCTCTTATTTTCTTTTTATTGATTACCTTTGTAAACTTATGTTCACTGTTTTTTTGTATTAAATCTACATTCATTGAGTTGAATCGAGTATAAAATTCTATCCGAGAATCGGAATCGAAAACCGAATCGAAATCGAATCGATTTGATAGCTTGTGAATCGAAATCGAATCGGTCTGGAATCAGCCCTTAAACCTACCCATATTTGAGAGGTGATAAAAAGAACTAATGAAGGTAGGGTGAAACAGGGTTTTTTTTTTTTTGAAAGCAGAGGGTCTGTTCTTTCATTTGATATATTGTATGTTTAAATATTTTAAGAAGAAAGTTTTCTGGAAGGCAGTAAACCTTTGTGAAAATCAAGGAAAATGCTGGCGCTGGCTGGCAACTTTTTTTAAAACGCTGGCAGGGAAAGAGTTAAGTCAGTTAAAAAAATATGGGGGCTGGTGTGTTCAGCTTCATGAGGCGACACACAAACCGACATGCGGATCAAAATACAGCAAGAGCGACACGAAAGCATACAAAACAGTCAACTCCCGAATCACTCTTGCGTTATTTTAATGTCGTGGGCTTGACGGTTCTTGACCCCACCTGCTCTTTCTTGTCCTCCAACCAAACATACAGCGCCATATTTAAAGAATGATCATGTGACTTTTATGTGAAGTGTTTCCATCATAGTGTTGCGATTATATGTTCAAATTGCCAAATTACCCCACCCAAGCTTAAAAATATTTTTGCGATATATGGGAGATTATGCGAAAATTTCTGTGTTTTCAGTGGGCACATTTTTTATTTGCTACTTCAATCTGCACAATTTGAAGGTTAATGGAATTGCAGCTAATGTCAGATAATAATGGTCAAATAATGGTCCCAAGCTGTCACTGGGGCTTTTAAAAGGTCCTAATTTGTATAATTTAGGTACAGATATGAGGTATTAATATGAACTCTTTGGATGCATAGGTGTACTTTTTAAAGGGTAGCGCCCCAGTGACAGCTAGGGATCTTTATTTGACCGTTTTTTTTCTTAACCCTAGAAGGACCCAAGGGGGTGATAGATTTTCCTTTTAATGTCTGTGCCATTAGACTTAGACTTCTGTTAGTAATCCCTGAAGGGAAATTAAGGAAACCAGATGTATTATTCAGTACGACGAATATAAACACTGTCAACAGTTTAACCGCTGTTATGTGTGAGTTAGTGTGACACAAACTGTATCTAAAGAAAGAGTTTGTTTCTGTACATTTAATCTCTATGTACACTATAGTTGACATGAGTTAAATGACTAAATACATTAATATTGTTATATATTGTTTCTTTTCAGTGAATTGTCTGAATGAACCGATAAAGGAATATATCAGATATTATTGCTTTGATGGTTTTTTGTCTAATTAATGCTCTTGTGAGTTTCAGTGAAAGTGATGTTTGTTAACAGAGAATATAAAGATAAAATTTTGCATCTTGTTCAAGCACCAATTAATCACACACACACACACACACACACACACACACACACACACACACACACACACACACACACACACACACACACACACACACACACACACACACACACACACGCGCGCGCGCGCGCACACACACACACACACACACACACACACACACTTGTCTTGTTGTGAGCTTTAAAGTGTGATGTTTCACAGAAAATGCGTGAAATCTTGCAGACAAGGTTAAAATTATACCGTGTGTGAGTGTGGTAGAAATCTCTGCTCTCTTTTCCTCACCTGTGTCGAGAGCCCAGAATAAAATACATTAAAATTCATTTCATGCATTTTTTATGCCGTACAGATTTGGCCCTCAGTGCTGGACCGGACTCCCATGTCTTAAATCTGTCCATCTCACGCTGTGATTGTAATGTGTTGGATGTGGTATTATTATTCAGAAACACTCGCTTGCAATCTCATGCTGTTAGGAACATGTATATGCCATTTGCTTCTGATAGATTTAACTTTTTTATGCACACTTACGGTAGTAAACTGTGATCCAAAAAACTATTTGGACTATTAAAAAAAATCACACTTTAAAATGTTTAAATGTGATTGCACTAAATCAAATATTAAAGCATTTGACATCAGAAAACATTTTATCGATTAGTTATTGCAGCTCTACTTTATATAATGTATTTAAAGTAGGGCTGCAGGAACTAATTGATCAAATCAATTAAATTTTTTTCGGTCTTTGACATCACACCACCGTCGGACAGCGCGGAGATGCGTCTGCTTTATTTAGCGTGAACTTTGCGCTTATAATTAAAGTCAAGCGCTTTCTTCATACATGTCGAGCTGTGTGCTCAAAGTCTGACACATTTTTCTGGCGCTGCTTCTTCTCACTGCGTAAGTAGCTTGTTTAAAAGTAAGGCAGCGGTGTCCAGATCCTCAGCCTTTTGCTGGAGTTCTGAATTGGGCTACTTTTCCTGTTTCTGCAGATTGATGTTTTACTTTGGGTTAGAAATTGAAGGATTTGGTTCATAAGTTGTTGGTATTTGGTTCGTGAAGAGTCATTGGGATGCTTTTGGAATCATTTTTAATGGACATTGGGCTGGTTTTGTTACGCGGATCTGGCAACCCTGCTGACAATGACCGAAGCAAATTCGCAAACGTTCAATGGTTAATAAATGTTTAATTTCGTTCTTTAATATAAGTGAGTTATTTGTTAAATTGTTGTTGGGTATTGTTTTAAAGTACAGTAAGAAGGAAATCAAGCTTTTTATTACTCAGTCCTTCCAGAAAAATGCAGAGTTTTTATTTTGTGATTGTTGCGGGCAAAAATCCTTGATCTTGCGGCATGTTTTCTTAAAAAATGCGGTGGAATATGCGGGATACGTTTGCAATTTTATGCGATAAAATTGTGGGATATTGCAAAAACTGCTGTTGGGGTTTGCAGCATTTCAGTGATGTTCACATTGTGTACTTACGTCACTTCATAACATTCCCATAGCAACAGGGGACATGGCTGCGCGTGTGTGAAGTAAATGCAGGATTTTTCAAAGTTCTGCTATGAAAATGCGGGGATTATGAAATCATGCAAGCCCTGCATAATTTGCATGCGGAAATCTGCAATTTATGCTGCAAAAGTGCGGCATATTTGAAAAATGCGGCCCCCGCATAAATATGCGGACTTTGGGTGATTATGCGTTTAATCATGCAATCGTATAATCACGTTTTTGTGGAAGGACTGATTACTGTAACAACGCATTTATATCACTTTCATATTATAATGGCTTATTTATGTTTTGACATTTTGAAGATTTATTTATTTATATATTTAATTTTTAATTTAAATCTTAAAAAAATCTGAATCAATAGTTATATTAGTAAATATCTGTAGAAGTGTGTGGCTTTTGCACTTTTAAAAGTACTCTTCTAAACGTAAATACCTTAATTTAGTGCCAAATTGAGTAATATTTAGTTATAAATAATAATAAAAAATAAATCACCCAATTAATCGATTATGAAAAGTATTGTTAGGTGCAGCCCTAATATCAAGTTTTGTTATTTTGTGTTATTAAAAGTAAATCTGCTACAGTTACCCTGGTGCTTTCACAACCCTCACAAATGACAAATTTGACAAGTTACGTCATCCAAATCAGACACAGCAGATGTTTTCCATAAATAATTTCTGTGTGTGTGAACATCCAGAATTGAGTTTCAGATTTGCTCTGAAGTGTTTGTGATGGGTTTAAACAGCTTTACATTTATATAGAGAGTCAATGGACACTCTTGATTTCTATGAAAGCAAATGATCATTCAGTCTATATCAGATTTTTTGACTGATGGGAAGAAAAACCTTCACCAAGCCTCTCTTTCCTTCTTAATTTTTTTTTCTCTTACCAATAACCAGCAGTTTATTCAAATGTATTCAAAGACATTGAAAAGTCTTTGAGAATGACCCAGATGATTAAATCTTTTCCCAGTAGCTCTGTTGCACATTCATAAGCTGTCCTATATAGACAGCATATACCATAGCACATCATTGTATTGTATTTTACATCATATTTAACGTCACAAATATTAATAACAATGGTTACGACTTAATATAATAATAATGTTTGCACACTTTTAAAAATAAGGTACAAAAGCTGTCACTGGTACCTTTTGAATCCTGTCTATCAATTATTTCTTGTCATATCACTTTTTTGTCTGGCTCAGGAGTCAGGACCCCTCCATCCATGTCAGTCATGTGTGTTTCAGATGCCTCCATCCTAAATCTAAACCTGTTTATCTGCAGGCCCTGACACACCCATATCACTACCCACAATCCTATCTGTAGAGATAACAGTAATATTGTACAGATTTCTGGGCTTCCCCGCTCCCAACTCACGACCTTTTGCTGTATCACTCACAATTTCAAAGGGTCACAAATTACGCAATGGGACATTGGGCCCTGATAATGCATAAAACCAGATTACAGGGGATTATCTTTTCCTTTGACACACCCTTTGTTACTCTCACTCCGCCCCCTGGGGGCGGGGCATTAATGAGTCACGATGTAAACAGTAGATCCAGATGGGTCCATGTTAAGAAGCTTAGACTCACATTAATCATGTGGCTAAGTTGCCATCAGTGCTGCACGATGCTAAAGGGTCTACAAACAGAAACACACACACACACACACACAGTAAATATCGGGTAAAGCTGGAGACACAATATGCCAGTATGTGTCATGCCAGTCTGAACATGAGCTAGCTGATAAGAAACATATTCTCATGATTCCCAAAATGTCACGGGAAGATTTACGTGCGGAATCGATCCAGTAAGAAGCTTTGTGATGTTGCACTTAAGACCCGTTTAAGATTATTACGTCATTACAGATTGTTGTGTGTCTGCTGAACCAGTTGGTTGACACAGACTGCTACCCATGAGCTGCCTGAATGAGCAGATAAATGTTTTCCTATGCCACTATCTGTCGACAAATATGAGGAGTGCAGTATATGGTGAACTAGTCGTGTTCCTGTACATCTTTCAGTTCCTGACATCTGTGTTCATGTATGCACAAATAAGCACCAGAGAACTGCATGAATTTGTTTACTGACATTAATATGAAATAGCAAAAACCCAACAAAGACTTATGAGTGTTTAAGTCTCGCTGTCTTATGTGCTTTGCATTTTAGTCCATATTTAGCCCTTTATTTAGTTTTCATATTCTGTCTCACCTTTACATTAAACTAGTGATTGACCAATGTTTTTTTTTTGCGGGGGGCGATACCGATATTTTGAAAGCAATGTTACCGATTTAACACAAATGTAATTACAGTAAATCAACAGACAGTCAACATTGTCTTTTCATAACTAATGCCAAAAATGAAGACATCACTATAGGATTTAATAAAATAAAGGTAAAAACTAAATCTTAACCATTTTAACTCTTTCCCCGCCATTGGCGAGTTATCTCATCAATTAAGAGAAATTATTTGGATAAAAAACGTGTTCCTGATAAATATTTATGTTAATCTGCGATCATCTGCAATCATCTGGTTTCAATACCGCGGTTATGCACTAGATGGTGCACTTACCCAATTTATGAAAAAAATGAACCCAAAACGTTATTTACTAATTTTAAATTCTGTGTATGTTTTGATAATCGTTTTGAATCTGATCTCAACAATAAATAAATAAACAATTCCTTTACAAAAATGCAATTATTTCAGCTTTTTGCTAAAATGTTTTATTTTTATTTTATTTTTAAAGAACAATAGCCATTTTTAAAAGTTTAATTGGTGGCAAAATTTCCTCAACAGCACATCCCTGAAGAAAAAATATAGATAGGATTAAACGTTTTTTCCCATTTTGTTTGTTTATTTCTTTGTTTGAAAGCAGAGGGTCTGTTCTTTCATTTGATATATTTGTATGTTTATATATTTTAAGAAGAAAATTTTCCTGGAAGGCATTTTGTGAAATTTTTGTGAAAATCACAAAAAAAAATGCTGTAAAAACATTAAAAAAATTTTAATAAAGAACTCTTCAGTGTGCTAGCATCCTCTTGCAGGCTATCAGGTTAAGTTGGGTAAGAGCGCCACCTAGTGGATAATATGGATTGCCGTAAAAAGTCGTCATTGACAGGGAAGCGTTTTCTCTTAATTTCCGGGAAAAATCATCAGTGGAGTACTGTTAAGATTATTTATGTGTTGCGTGTAACGTCACATAAAACATTTTAATAATCATTGGTCATTGGAATGTCTATCAGACTTTGGCTTTACTTCAGAGTGTCATTATGAGCAAGTTACAAATTTAAGTAACATAAAGATTTACTGGACGATTTGAAAGATTTAACGATGGGTGCGATAATAAAAAATCCAAATATTGGTCACTGCAATGTATCAGTCTGTCACTAAATTAAAGTGTGCAACTGTATATGGTATATGGATTGTGCGACTGTGAGGCTGAATATGTAACTACTAGGGCTGGGCGGTATGACGGTATATTCCGTTACCGCGGAATAAAATGTCAGACGTAACAGATTTTTCTATTCCGTCTATTCCGCGGAATGCAAATAAGTGGGTGTGGCTAACTCTGCCCTCCAGCATGTTAGACTGAGTGTGACGGAGAAACATGTAAAATAGTTCACTTATAAAAAATGAACAAGTTATTTGTATAATTTTTATAATAAGTGCCAGTGAATCCACCGCGGGTCACGCAGCGAGACTCTTGCTTGCTCGCTCTCGCGCTCTCTCGCGCGCTCTCTCTCTCCTCATGCAGCAGCCAGCCGGTCTCTCGCGTGCAGAGGTCTCTCTAGGCAAGCGCAAGGAGCTGCGACGACAAATAAAGAGTTCTTCTCGCACATAATGCTGATAGTTGTAAAGTTTTCTGAACTTTAAGCAAGCTGAGACAAAACTTGCGTTTATATCAGTGACACGTGCGATGATGGAGCGATGTAGTTTGATGCGCCATTTGCTTGTACAAACATATTTGATCGGAAAGACGAGAAAGAGATGCAAGTGTTGAGGTCTAATAGAAAGTAAAGGGCGTCAAGACCTTAAAACAAACTTTATGATCATCACATCATAGCACCTGTCACATTTATAATATCTAGAGCTTCTTCTCTCATATACAGGTATTTATCCTGTCTGTAGGTTTTTGCATACACTTCTACCTGTTCATTTTACATATTGCATATGTTTAATGTAATGTATAAATACAAAATACAATGAAGCCATACTATAGCTTCAATAGTCTATAAAGTTAATAACTCAATTAAAAACAAGATTCAATGCTCATATTTTAAAACTGTGGTGAGCATTTAGTTAAAAGCTATAGTGGGTGGTGTATTTATGTACATTTTTACCATCAAAAAACAATATAAACTGAAAAACATGTATACCGTGAAATATTCCGTTCCGTGAAATACAATGACTCATTCCGTGGAATAGATTTTTGGTCATTCCGCCCACCCCTAGTAACTACATATCCATGTGAATGTTAGACCAGGGGTTTTCAAACTTTTTGTGTGTGTGGACCACTATTTGTAATCAAGAATTTTCACGGACCACCTCATAATACTTATAAAATATGTCTACACAAAGTCCTGAATTAATCTGCACATCTAAATAGTCTTACTAGCACTAAAACTATAACTGGTCATCACATCAGTACAACAGGTTTCTTAACCTTATATCATAATTATTTATATACATATTCTTAGTGTTGGGAAAGTTCACTTTCTACATGAACTAGTTTAGTTCACAGTTCACAAATTTTAAAATGAACTAGTTCAGTTCATAGTTCATATTTGTTAAACTAGGTCACAGTTCCAAAAATGAACTAATTTATAGTTATTTTTTCCCATATTATTTTTTTTAAATGATTGCCATTATAGCCCATACAGAACCACCACAGACAGCAATTATTTTATCATTTTTAACACTGAAGCTAAATGCGTCAGATTTCATCTTCATGTCCAACTTTAAATCCTTATCCAACCAGGGTTTACATTAGCATTGACTGTCTTTTAATTTTTGTATTTGCTTACACATACCTTGAAAGGCTAGCTGGGTGGGGGTCGCACCCCGGGCGAGAAGCGCTGCGAGGAATTGCGTGTTTGACAACTCGCAGATATTGCACACCACACGTTAAATAGCGTGAGCTTAGTCAAAGTCTATTTCAAGATCCGGAATATGCGTAAGCAGCCTATGTTAATCGTTAACGATTTAGGACAAATATAATGTTATTTAATGTTAAACTATTTGAGTTGCGCGGCAGGAATTTCAGCAGGTTGTGTTGTTGTGATGACGCATGCAGCGTGACTGGTGAACACCGAGTGGTGGCGGTGTTGCCAGATTGGGCGTTTTATCCGCTACACATTAAGGCCTGTTTACAGTGTGTATTAGTCGGGTTTTCGCCTGGAAGAATATACAAATCTGGCACACTAATGAACGACGTTAAACTGAGAGAGCGTGCCGTTCACAGGCACCAGAATGAATGAGTTCACAGTAACGTTTATTAGGCAGCAGTATACGTTCGCCCAAAATATGAACGAGTTTGTATATTAAAATATACATATTCTTATTTTGCCTTTTCACGGACCACCTGCAGTACACTCACGGACCACTAGTGGTCCGCGGACCACAGTTTGGGAATGGCCGTGTTAGACGATTTATGTGATTATTGTAACTGTGAAGATGCAGCACACACTACTGCCCAAGAAAAATTTCCCTAAGGGGACAATAAAGTGTATCGTATCGTATCGTATTTTTGACTATTATATGACTTGCATGGCAGCGCTATATCATGGCAACTCATATTTTTTTTAGAGGTGGCTAATTCGTATTAATTTGTATGCCCACATTCATACATTTTTGTACTATGTGCATGGCAACACTATCTCATTGCAATTCGTTTGTATTTTACAAGGTGGCTTATTCATATTAATTCATATGACCACATTTATACATTTTTGTATGATTTGCTTTTGCCCTGGTGAGGTTGGGGTGGGGTTTCTTTACTGTTTTTGTATGATTCACTTTGTAAAAATTCATACGAATTAGCAAACTCGTAAAATACATACGAATCATCATGAAATCAATCTGCATAGTCAAACTGTTCCTCATTACTGAGTTAACTGGTAAATGTGGATGGCCATATGATGAAGTCTGAGGTGGAAGATTGAGTTGTCATAGTACATTAAACTCTCATTTCAAGACCAAGAGTTGGCTATTGGGCTAAGTTATTCCTTTATTAAGTATTTAACTGTACATTTATACTTCTTGAAATGTGGAAATTAAAACATAATGATGACTATACCAAACTGTATTCATTTTTCTTTGTGTGATTGAAAGGACGTCAGCGCACAGAATCTCAAATTGACTCCGGAAGTCGTGTGACTGTTCGCTGCCGCGTCCTACACGCAGAAGATGTCAAAGATCTATTGAGCATCTGTGACAGAAATAGCGTGGTGAATGCTGAATTTGAGCGGGGTAATTAGGAAATGAATACAGCCGTTCTTTTACAGGCTCCTCGGGGAGATAAAGACTTGAAAAGATGAAGTAGTCAGATGAATGGCTGGTGTGATTGAAGAGGACAGGATGAAGGTCTGTGGGCCGGATGAAAGAGATGAGCACCTCATATGTGTGTTATATCACAAATGCTGAACCATTGCCAGCTGCTGTTGTCGCAATGCCAAAGCTTGATATAAATATGATCTTCACTTTCTGTGTGTTAAAGGAGAAGCCTGATACAAAAATAAAGGTGCTTCAGGATGCCATAGAAGAACCATTTTTGGACGTATGGTCCCATGATGAACCTTTAACATCTAAAGAACCTTTCTTTTGAGAAACCAAAAATGGTTCTTATATGGCATCGCTTTCAAGAACATGTTAAGTACTTTTATTTTTATGAGTGTAGTGCTAAACAAGAATAATGGTGCCTAAATATTCCTAGCTGCGTTTCCATAACTCTTTACATTGTGCAAATTGACCTTGCGAATAAAAAAATACGGCCAATGGAAAAACGTCAAATACGCAAAAACTCCTAAAAACTCCTAAAAACTTTCACGCTCTATAGCGGGCAGGGTGGACATATAATTACTCGACATGTTTAATCTGAGTGATTTCTTAAGTTATTTAGCCTACCCATTGTGTACGAATGTTGCTTTTTCCGTTATTTTGTATGTAAGCCTATGGGACGTGTAGTTTGTTTTCCACCAAAAAGTGTCAGTGACGAAATGTACAGTCAAGTTCCCGAATGTGGCGGTAAATGGTAGGTGGCGTATATCACAAAAAATGTTTTTTTACGCTCGCATGAGGTGGTTTTTTATCATGAATTAATTGAAACGCCATCATTTTGCAATAGTCTTTTGTCGAAATTTAGAAAATATCGCTAAAATGTTGCACATTTCTGTAATGGTAAAAAGCTTATCAATTATAAAACAACAGTCTGTTTTAAATCATTTTCATAAGGCTTTAGAGTTTTTCATTATGTTTATTATGACAATGTTTTAAATATTTTTCTACAAATCATAGTTTTATATTTTATTAATTCTCCCCCATATGCACACGGCCTTGACGCTTTTATTCAAAGCAGAAAATCCCTGTGAACAGGAAGTCACGTTCGACTTTACTTTCGTATTGAGAAGTATTTCCGAGTAAAACGGAAGATATTACATGCGGCAAATAGTGGGTGTGGCTTGTGTTTTTTATTGTAAATTGATTGGATATAGAAAAGTAGGCATTTCATTCAAACATTAAACTAACAGCAGACTGACAATTGGAGGGGGCGGGGTTAAAAGATGCTCCGCCCAAGTCGTCTAGCTGACATCATTATAGAAGCATCACCACAGAAGGACGGATTTACATTTTTAGAATTTGATTAAAGTTCATAATTAAAGTTTATCTAAAAAAATAATGACCCACATTGATAAATTGTTTATATTGAATGCAAAATTGCATAAAAATAAGAATAATCAGGTTTGATTTTATGGAGACTTTAAGTTATATGTCTTATCAGTATGCTTTCAATATACAGTGAGTCGTGTAATAATTCTGAGTTATTTTAGATAAAATCTGTGCTTCGGCTGCTCTCACAGTATCGCATCAAAACCTCTCAGAATATCACAAGTGTTATTTCCTATAAATATTAATGAGCGAGATCTACTGATATATGAATGATACATGAGGCGAGCTAATTTTCCTAGAGATTATGTAGCTGACTGTATCTTTATATGAATATCTGGTGATTATTTCTGACAAAGCACAGATTTAATTCTCATTTTTAATATCTGATCACTCTCTGGTTTCTGAATCGTGTCTAATGAGCGTTCAGGGCGTAATGATGAAAGCGGGCATGTTGTGTGATATATCACAGCTCTTCTGGATGGATGTTAATTGGCGCTCCTCTGTGGCTATGCTCGCTGTTATGAGGATTAAGAGACTGGACTTTTGGAGGATGAATACAGCTAATAATTCAAGTGAAATAAAACTTTTAGTTATTAACTTAAGCATAAGAAAGAAGAAGGTCTTTGGCTTTAAAGTGGTTGTAAGATTTTGTTACAGTGGGCAGCTTGTTATTAACATACATGACATGTGTGTGTCTGATCCAAATCTGAAGTTTGTAACACACAGAGACTCTTCTGGGTTATTCATGACAGCAATATGATCAAAGCACTAATGTTCAATAAATAATTTACATGCATTTGGCAGATGCTTTTATCCACAGCGATTTACAGTACATTCAATGTATATCAGCATGAGTGTTTACTGGGGATCAAAGCTATGAATTTTGCGACACTAGTGCAATGCTCAAGCAACTGAGATACTGAGGTCATGATCATAAGTCTCATATAAGTTCAAAGTTCATGTTTGACTTCTCCTGACACAGAGTTTGTGTTAGATGATGAAAACATTTTAGTTTGATTGAGGGAACTCATACAGTTTTGTACTCTTAAATTGAAGGTGTTACACAATGAACTATGGAAGAACTATTTTTGGTTGAATGGTTCCTTAAAGAACCTTTAACATCTGAAGGATCTTTCTGTTCTTCAGATTATGAAAAGGTATGAAAAAAATGGTTCTTGTGGAATCAAAAACAGTTGTTCTATAGTGGGGTTTCCATTGAAACGTGAAGCAAATCTCCTGCGTTTACATTAATTTGTTTGAGCGAATAATGGTGGTATTGGTAACCAGCAGTAAATAAAACAGGGTACGCTTAGAAAATGGAGACAGGGCTGTATTTAGTTAAGATTTGGAAAGTCATAAATTTACTAGCAGTGCTAAATGCTGTGCACAGAAGAAGGAATGCTGACTTTTTGTTGCAGGCACTAGCAGCAAGGGCATTGCGACGACGTTGAGCCCTATATATGGTAAAGACAACGTCGGCTGATACGTCTAGATGATCAGTTACATGGATTTAATGTTCCATTATTCGCATTTAATATTTTAAAGTCAAAAACCATCTCAAATGAGCATAAAAACTTTTTGGCAAATTATGGGATTTTATTCAAAATATGACATTTCCATCACTAGTTTCTTATGCGATACTTCAAAATGTGCATAAAATCAGTATGATGGAAATCCAGCTTATGGCATCACTGTAGCACTTTTATTTTTGAGAGATTTTGAGACTCCTTTTCCTTCATCTGGATCATTAACAGACCTTCTTCATTAATCCTTCTCTTGTCTTTTCCTCCTTCATCCCTCCATCATGACTCAATAGACTGAAGATCTGCTGTGATTCTGGATCAATGGCTCTTTATATTCAAGACCTTTTGCTTTGATGTTGGTTATTGATCTTCGTCCCACAAGACGGTCAGAGAGGTGTCACAGCGGAGGCAGTGAACTTCAAAAAAGGTTTTTGGTCTAGGATTCATGGCCCGCGTTTAATGAAATGAACATACAGGCATCCCTAAACAATGCATTTTTTAGGTTTTGATGCACAGACATTGTTTCTGTGAAGGATGTAAGGCAGGGTTTCCCAAACTGGGGTTCGCAGGAGAATTGAAGGGGGTTTGTGAGTTGATAAAAATAATTCATTACAATTAAATCATAAAATGTTAATAAATAATTAAAATATATATAATAAAATTTAATCACTTACAAAACAAAAAAGATTATTATATTTTTATTCAATTCAATACTGTTTTATCTGAATGTCATGTGACTGTTACGCACACTGCATATGCCAGAAAACGTCTTGGGTTACTAATGTAACCCTTGTTCCCTGAGAAGGGAACGAGACGCTGTGTCTCTCTTACCATAATTCCTGTTATGTCGCCTTCGGCATATTTTAGCTAACTACTAGAGCATTTTTCAGGTAACCTTTTATACTTCATGGCTCCCATGTCACCCCACCGGTGAAGTTATGCCCCATCATTGGTTGAATTTAATATATGCAGTTTGATACACTCATGCCTGGAGGTTTTCTTATAGCATCACTACGGCGGCGCAGCGTGAGTTCCCTCAAAAGGGAAGTGAGAACTTGTGCAAAATGGAAAGATACGTTTTATGTACCAAATAAATTACCAGATGAAAGGAATAATAATAAAATAGTACTGATAAAACTTAAAAACGTAAAGTTAAATGTTTTTGAAGTTAAACATGCAAATGTGCTATTAAATTATTTAAATATATTTTGGGGCTACTTTCTAGTAAATAATTTAGATCAAGGGAGTTCCAAACCCTCTCATGTAAGGAATATTAAAGCTCATTCACAGTGTGTCAGAGATCATGTAGTACTGTGACTGTCGAGATTGCATTGTGTACCTGTGCGCGATCTCCTAGGACTGACATACAACCCCGCACAACACTTGTGGGACCGTCCGCACCTGCAGAAACTCAAAACTTGCTTATTGTCTTGCGTGTTAGTCAACAGCATCACCAAACATCTTACAAGCTCGATCACAGTTCGGTAAATGAAAGTCATTAATCAAAACTCTCACATGACTCTCATTACAGCCAACATCTGCTCACGACGCATCCGAAACAAACACGAGCTTCACCGCCGGTTAGCACAGATTTATCTTCACGACAGCCGAACATGAGGTGTTTCATCTGAGACAAGGCTTTGCCGAGATAAAATAAGATAAAAATGCTAATTCTGCTAACACGCACATAAAAGTGGGAGCTGAGCTAGCAGCTGCCCGAGAGAGAAACTTCTGCGTGGCCATTACTCGCAAATCAAAGTGAAGCGCCTGCTTCTTAATACTGCAGGAATTCTCTTTAATGAAAAAGTAATAATCCTCACCCACCGTCGCCATTAGCGGCTCATTAGAAACCCTGAAGTATGGCCGAGAGAGCCGGAGACTGAGCGTAACGTATATTCATCTTTATCAAAAACTCCTAAATGGATCCTCATAAATAACATTTATTGCGAACTAGATGTTTCTGTGTAGTCATTTATTTTTTACTAGACCGGCACAGAAACCCTGTTATCTTGTTAATATTTGTCCTGCAGTGAAATCATCATCTTGCTGTCAGTTCTGTTATACTTAATACTGTAACACTATTGCATTTAAGGCTTTATGATCTTTGGATGGATCTGTCAACATCCATCTAGGTCGTGACCTATGACCTTAGTTCACTGAGGCCAGCAGGGTTCATCCAAGTGTTTCCCCTAAAGCAAGAGTAAAAGTGCTGATGTATTTTATTAGACTAACCAGAAATAAACCTCTGCTTTAGATCTAGATTTAGGCCCTTGGGGTATGTTTAGGTCATAACAACACTAAAAAGTTTTTCCTTTGCAGTTTTGAAAAAATACACACCACAATCTTATCGAAACGATCCCCGTTCAATCCGCAAAGACGAGTAAAAGTGTTGTATTAACTGTTCAAGACCAATAAATGGCGATGTTAATTTGTAAAGAAACAGAACGTCTTAAACAAAATATAAACGTATTAAAAGGTATACGGCTGGAGAATTGCCATTGGCTGTTGTATTTGAATAAATAATGAGGTGAGTCTAACTGTGGGTTCACACCAGCCGCGTTTGAAGTGTCAAATTTGCGTCTACCACGTCTAGTTTGCAGCTTGAACATTTTGAGTTTAAGCCGTGGGTGAAATTCTAGTCATTGATTCACGTGGAAATTCGCATCATGGGAGGGGCTTCTGCGACTCGATTTCTGTAATCATGTCACTACTAGATTAAGCTCCTGATTGGTTAACTCTGCACGTTTTTCTGCCAGAGATCAAATTTTTGCAACTCTCAAACTAGACACACGAATGAGGCGGAATTGCGTCTATCGCGCCGCCCTCATTCGCGCCGTGAGAAATGTCTTTACATTTGCGTCAAGGGAGGGGCTTCTGCGACTCGCTTTCCGTAATCACATCACTACACAGATTAAGCTCCTGATTGGTTAACTCTGCACGTTTTTCTGCCATAGGTCAAATTTTTCAACTTTCAAACTAAACGCGCGAATGAGGCGGAATTGCGTCTACCGCGCCGCGCTCATTCGCACCGTGAGACACGTCTTTACATTGACTTAACATTGAAATCACTCGCGTTTGACGCCTCTACCGCAGCATAAGAAAGGATTACAGAGGGTATTTTGGGATTTTGTTTTACTGTAAATATTATTTGTTTCATATTATTATTATGTTTTATATTATTAAGTTTAATGTAATAATGCATAAAATTTTCTGATATATATTTTAAATACTTTTTTTTAGTTACCGTTTAGATTAGTAGTTCCTTTATTGTGGTTTAAATACTGCCTAAGAGGGCGCTAAAAGGAAATATATGAAAGTGATAAAGTTATTTTGTCTTAGACCATACAATTAAGGGGCACATTGTGTCATCTGGGGGGGGAATGCCCCCTATGCCCTCCCCTAGTGACGGGCCTGTCTGAGGGGGCAAAAAAGTGTCAAACTTTTTATAAACTAAACTAGTCAAAGGTCCAGATGATGTGAGTCACTGTAAGATTCAGGAAAGTCCCTGAATCCTGCAGGACATTTCGCTCTTCCCAATAGAGCCCAGGGAAGCTGCTATCAGCATGAAAATGGAGGTGTTGTGAGTGAGAGGATATTTTTATTTCCAGAATATGGCTGCTGTGCCAAACTCTCTGGGATAATGTCCAAACTGATGGTGATTGTGCCAGGTAACAGAGCCAGGTATCAGATCGAGACTAAAGCATCATGACCAGTCTAGTCCGGTACAAACACACATAGTGCTAAACATGTTATTCTCATAGAGTACTCGTTTATGTCTCTGGAGGCTTAATAAAGTTGGTAGTTATGTTTTAATAAAGATCTTCAGATGTTTCACCTAAAGATCTTTGGAGAAATATAAAAATACACTGCAGTAAAAGTTTAATGCTATGAGCACATATTGGGATGGACCATGTGGACATGTCATGTTAAACACTGAAGTGGTTGAGCTGATCTGGGATTAGTTGTTTTTTAAGGGTTGTGTAGGAGTAATGATGAAACTTTGCCCATATCAGCTGACTAAAAGCTCTCAAAGAAAAAAAAATTGTAAGAAAAACTTCCTGTTTACAGTTTGCACCTTAACAAGATACCTACTGTACAGGAGTTTCTTGTCTTGATAAATGGATTTATTAGTCCATTTATTAGTATTTACATTGTTGTGACAGACAGGTTGTGTAGATAAACACATGCCAGCGACCCTCAGAAGTTTTGACTGAACTTAAATGCAAGGCTGATACTGTAGAAATATTTTTGCTCTTTTAAAATAAAAAAAATGTGTACAGTTGTTTAAAATTATTTAAAATGTAATGCATCATACCTACACATAATACGAGTGTAATAGAAAGTGCACATTGTGTTGTTTGGAGTTGCTTTGTTTGTGAAATATTAATTTGTGTTTTTTCCCAGTGAAACCTCACGCTTCTCTTTTATTTATAAACTTTGTTACAGTCATGTTTATGTGTGTCTGTCTGTTAAGTAGAACTAAATGAATTAGACATGTAAAAGTACAGTCATAAATATCAATTATCCATTGCAAAGATATTAAATTATAATTTAACGTGTGGCTGGGGTTTTTTCCTGTAAAATGCGTTTTAATATCATGTGACTCCATTCAGCCCCAAACCTTACAAATAATAAACAAACGTCATATGACTGATGATGAAAACCTGAGTTATGTGAGAGCATAAGACAGAGTCACATATTTCTCCCTAAGGCAAGGATCTTTTTTGACCAATTTCGATTTGTTGATTACATCCAATGTTTTGCATGACCGCTTACATAATTACTCGTATCTGATATCAGCATTTACACTCAACTCCTACCAAAATAAAAAAGGTAGACATACTGAGCCAAAACAGTTTCAATCACAGAGGAAGCAAAATATGCAATGGGAACAGACAATAGCTGTGTTCCAATTCAAAGGCTGCTACCTTCTAAGGATGAGACCTTAAAAGATGAGCACTCGGTCTTCCAAGGTGGCAGCCTCAGAAGTCTGAAATGAAATGATACGGTCTAACCTTCGGAGGACCAATAATTTGCGTCAGCTGCTGCACGCGCCCACCGCACCTGTCAGTAGGACACAGCGGAGATGTTTCAGACTTATTAAAATAAATATGGAATCAGAAAAATATTAATTTATCTTAGAAAATATGACATGTTGATGTAGATTAAACTGTTCAACAGTATATCAAATTAATCAACCTTATAAATATATGCAACATAAACAGAATAATAGTAACACAAAACATAACTTATAATACTAAAACATTGACAAGAATTTTTTTTCTGGTAAACACACTTTTAATTAATAAAGGTTTGTTTATTTTAGAATATCCAGACGTTATATGCAGCGGTTGCAGGCGCGCAATGAATCTTAGGATAGCCTCTGTTGTTAAGGATCCATTCATTCTATCCTTAAAGGATTAGTCAATTTTCTTGAAAAAAATCCAGATAATTTACTCACCACAATGTCATTCAAAATGTTAATGTTTTTTTTGTTCAGTCGAGAAGAAATTATTTTTTGAGGAAAACATTCCAGGATTTTCCTCATTTTAATGGACTTTAATGGACCCCAACACTTAACAGTTTTAATCCAGTTTAAAATCTAAACGATCCCAAACGAGGCATAATGGTCTGATCTAGCGAAACGATTTTTGGCAAGAAAAAAAATTAACTTTTAAACCACAATTTCTTGTCTTCCTCTGGTCCTGTGACACGCCAGCGTGACCTCACGTAATTGCGTAATGACGTGGAAGGTCACGTGTTACATATATGAAACGCACATTTGCAGACCATTTTAAACAATAAACTGACACAAAGACATTAATTAATATCATTCGACATACAGCAACGTCTGAACGTTCCTCTTTCTCCACACTTTTAAACACTGGGGCGTAGCTTCACATACGTCATCCGTGACCTCTTGACATAATGACGTATTACATGTGGTCATGCTGGCACGTCACACGACTGGAGGAAGACGAGAAGTTGTGGTTTAAAAGTGCATATTTTTATATTTTTCTTCCCAAAAATGACAATCGTTTCGCTAGATAAGACCTTTATGCCTCATTTGAGATCATTTAGAGTCCTTTAAAACTGCAATTTTAAACTGCATTAAAACTGTTAAGTGTTGGGGTCCATTAAAGTCCATTAAAATGAGAAAAATCCTGGAATGTTTTCCTCAAAAAAAAAACATAATTTCTTCTCGACTGAACAAAGAAAGACATAAACATTTTGGATGACATGATGGTGATTAAATTTTCTGGATTTTATTTTGGATTCTGGATATTATCTCTCTCTCACTTTCTCTCTCTCACTGTTCTCTAGCATTAATATGCGAGTGTAGACATTTGTTTTCCGAATGAAAGCATGAGATGTTGTTCTCTCTCAAACCCCTGCAGGTGCCTTCAGGCCGAGCAAGGTGACTTTATAAGTGAAAGCCACAGAGAGAGATAGAAGTGTTCAGTAAATACACAGAGAGAGTATGAGTAGGTTACAAACACAAACTATACAGCAGAAACAATCACACCACTAAACCAAAGCACAGTACTTTTATCACTATCATATAAAGGCAGAAGTGTTTATAATGTCATACTTTTATGGGATGATGGTTTCTGAATGGACCTCACTCTTACTGACACTCAGCGCAGCTGCTTGAGCTCTGATTTACTCCCACTTGATTGGCCAGATGATGATCATGTGACATTGTGTTAACATGAGACGGTCATCTCTGCCCAATTAGAGGTGGTGTGTTTCTTATCAAGAGACTAATCGAGTCAGAGATTTCCTTATAGACATGAATCATCCTATTCAAATCATCTTCTTCCTGTTGATCAATTTTGGTTTTTATAACATGTGTTAATTCAAAACCAAACCGCAGCTTTGGGTAAAGGCAAAATATTGTGAATATTTGATATCATTTGATGTGGACTGATCTCATTTGCACAATCAGAAAATACATTGACATATTTGTGCATGATCTGTATCTCTCTGTGCGTTCATGAAACATTTTTTAAGAGAAGATAAATGCTGGTCAGACGCAACAACACTGACAGTAATTCAATAACATTCATTGCCGTCTAAAAATAAACCCAAAATGAATGAACCGCTGGATAATGAACAGATGTCGGTGGATTGATGTGTTTGTTTATATGAGAATGTTTCCTGTTTTCTGTGTGTTAAACTTAAATTGTATATTTGACCCTGTTAAGTATGTGTTGTTTAACTCTCAGGTTTGTGTGTTTTTCTGTGCAGTGTGTGTTCATGCGTTGGAGGTGACAGTGAGTCAAAGCAGCGTTCAGGTGGCCAGAGGTCAGGCGGCCGTCTTACCCTGCACGTTCTCAACCAGCGCCGCTCTCAATAATCTTTACATCATATGGATGGTCACACCCCTGGCCAATGCCAACCAACCAGAACAGGTGATAAATCAACACACATACACACTACAGTGACATCAGGATCGATCGAAACAACTTGATGCCACATTTGACCATCTTGTTTTTCATTGACGGACGAGAAAATATATTTTTAAAATGTTGATTTACTTCACAACGCCTTCGTCAGGATCACCAAATAAATTATGGATAGATGATGTAATTGATTGCTTTTGTGCAATATTGATTATGTGAAACACGTTTTATCATATCTCATATTCTGTTCATTTCACATTTTAGTTTATTTTTCCCTTCCTTACAAGTCAGCATGAGATAGCAGACGTCCTGTTGAGGTTTCACACTATAACACCTTCAGTCAGGAGACTGTAGATCAAACGGCCGGTTCACGGCCAACAATTCATTTTTTACTTTAAATCTGACCCTCGTCTGACTTTGGATTAGACCATACACTGTAAAAAAGATGGACGACACATGTCCAGTCTTCTGTTGTAATAAAAAAAAAAATGACCACTGACATTTTGCGCCAGTGATGTCATTTGGTTGCAATTCACAATCTCACTGCTAGATGGCGCAAAAATCTACACAGTGGACCTCTAAACCAAGCTTATTAGAAAAACAAATAATCAAAAATCCATCAACATGATAAGAAAAATGTATTAAGAATCGTATGAACGTGTAATTAGATTTTTAAGTTTGGCTCACGTCCCATTGGTTTACATGGAGAGCAGAGCCGGCGCCAGACCATAACTAACAGGGGGGCACTCGGCTTCCAACGGGGGGCACGCAATAGCAACAATAACTTGCAAAAACAAGACATTAAAACAACAAATACAGCAAGCACACACTCATACAACTGGTACAGACTGTCAGCTCATTTCCCGTATAAAGTGCAAAAGACCACAAACTATGCGCAAAACTATTGAACTTCGACCGCGGCGTGAGCGCAAGCTGAGCTCCGCTGCGCTCGCGCTCGCTCGACGCAACAACAAACCGCCCTCGCGCGGCGCAAGCCATTGAAATGAATGAGTTTCATAGTGCAGCGCGTCCTAGCTTTAAAAAAGCCGCTTTACCATAATCACGTCGTAATGTTGTTAACGGTCTATAGCCACACTTCACATTTAAGCTTACATAATTTAAAACAACGCTAACTTACCTTTAAAATAGCTGAAGACGTCGTGTAAGAACATTAAACTTCCTTAAAACAGTGTCCTGTAGATTTGTAAATTCCACCTCGACCTCTAATCTCTGAGTTTGAGCCAGTCTGTGTTTGCATGAGGATGGAGCAGGCGGTGCTGGTTCATTCTAAATATTCTAATATCCATATTTTACACGATCCATAAAATGCCGCGAAAAAACACGTTGCTAGTATCAAGTCACAAATATGCTAAAGACGTAAGATGGGTGAGACGCGGCAATACATCCAATCAGAGAAACTGGTCTATTTTAATTAAAGAAAACATATATCAACTATATTTTCCTCATTTGATTACTTACAAGTCATGCAACATTCAATGTTTTAATTTATTTTAATTATTCTATATATATTTTAAAGTAATTAAAAACTTTGTAGGGGGGCACAACAACCTGTTCGGGGGGGCACTGCCCGCGAATGCCCCCCCATGACGCCGGCCCTGATGGAGAGGGTGGGGTTCAGACTCAATACGACAGGCAACGCTCCAAAAACATTTAGATGTTAACTGCTAAGAATTTTTAATGCTAAGTAACCAAATAAAAACTTGTTCACTAATAATATTGTGTTAAACCCAGACACCCACAAGCAGAAAATAACTGGAAACACTGTTTGTCCATTTTGGCCATGACATTGATTGTAGTGTGTTTGTTTATATTTTGCATATATTAAAATCTGATGGGGTTTGAGCACAACATTTGTTCATTGCAGACTAATTTAAAGCCGCTTTGTTGCTTTTCCATGTTTAAAAATCTCAATTAGAGAAGATGAGAAGTGTATAATGTTATTTATAGTGTTTTCTTTCTTCTCTGGAAGCTCATTAGAGACGGACCGTTGTGCTGAGTCGTACTATTTACATATCATAAACCTTTCTCATGCTGATATTTTAGTTATTGTAGGGAAGATTTACACTTGTTACATAAAGAGTTCACATATGCGCACCTCAGTTATACTCTTAACTGTGATTGGATAAGCCCCATCTTGTTGGTTTTTCTTCTTTTAAGGGCCATTTCCATATAAGATGGAAATGAATATCTAGTTTAAAGGGCCCATATTATCCAAAATCCACGTGTTTTGACAAAAATGTGTATTGACTGTGTGTGAACATAACAACCCTACAATTAAAAAAAATCCACCGACACCTTTACTAAACCAAAGCAGTCTCAGTAGACATACTGTTTTGATTGTTAATGTGATGTCACTCAAACAAAGCCCCACCCATAACCACTGACTGACTGCTTAACTTTCATTTAGTTGACGCTTTTATCCAAAATGACTTGCAATTTCTAAATATGTCAGAGATCTCATGCCTCTGGAGCAACTAGGGGTTAAGTGTCTTGCTCAGGGACACATTGGTGTATCACAGTGGATTCGAACCTGGGTCTCTCACACCAAAGGCGTGTGTCTTATCCACTGCCCCATCACCACCCCTTTACCTAACTTTACCTAAAAGCTTTTCTAAATGTGTTTGTTAGCATGTTGAAGCACTAATGTGGCTATTGTCTCTGACTGTCTAGAGAATAAATTACATGTTTAGACAAAAATATACAATTGAAGTGAATTTGTGCTTAAGAAAAACAAACAAAAAAAATCTACCATTGAGGTAAGAAAATCTTTCTTTAATTTTTCTTGAATTGTGTGTTTAAGAAAAAAGTTCATCTTACTCCACACTGCAAAAAATGATTTTCAAGAAAAAAAATCTTAGTATTTTTGTCTTGTTTTCAGTAAAAATATCTAAAAATCTGAGCAAATGAGTCTAGTTTTTAGACCATAAATATCAAATTTAAGTGATTTTGTGCATAAAACAAGCAAAAAAATCTGCCAATGGGGTAAGCAAAAAATGTTTTGAACATTTTTCTTAAACACTAAATTCAAGAAAATTTTAAGAAAAATTAGCTTACCCCATTGGCAGATTTTTTTGGCTTGTTTTATGCACAAAATCACTTAAATTCAATATTTTTGGTCTAAAAATTTGACTTATTTTGTTAGGTCATTGATTTAAGAATTTATTATTTACTGAAAACAAGACAATAAAACCAAGTAAGAAAGTCATTTTTGCAGTGTATATAAATTTGATTTGTTAAACAGCCGATACAAACACATTGGTGACCACAGATAATAGATCAGTGTATATTAAAGACTCTGATAAAGAGGAACTAACATCACTTAAATGTGCAGTGTGCAATTTTTAAAAGGATCTCTTGACAGAATTCAATATAATATACATAACTATATTATCAGGGGTGTATAAAGACCTTTTTATAATTAACTGTTATGTTTTTATTACCTTAGAATGAGACGTTTTTATCTACATACACAGAGGGTCCCCTTACGTGGACTCCCATTTTGTGCCACTGTGTTTCTACAGAAGCCCTTAACGGACAAACTTTTTTTACTAAGTTGTCTCCGTCAATTACATGTTTTTCCAGTGGCGGCTTCCATAGCTTCTCTATGCGTTTCAAAACGAAGGGTGAGCTGTGGACTGAGCTGTTGGTTGCAATTCGCAACCTCACCAATGGATGCCGCTAAAATTTACACACTGCACCTTTAACAAAGTAAGAATTATTAGTGATTAATATGTTTAGTTGGTCAGTATTGTTGGGTTAGTTTGAGATTGAATGATTACCCAGGTGAAAAAGTAGTACACTTCCATAATGTACTTATTTTCATGCACAAATTTTATACTTAATACACAAAAAAATTATTCTTTACACTGTAAAAAAATCCGTAGAAATTACAATGTTATTGCAGCTGGGTTGCCGGTATAATTTACGGTAGATTTACATTTATGTTATTTACTGGCAAGAGTTTGTTCAAAGTTAAATAATTTTTAAATATTAACAAGTATTTATCTTTACAGAATAAAACTTTATAATAACAGCCTCATGCAAAGCATTCTGGGAACCAGAAATCCTCATCAACCTTTTTCTGTTTTTTGCTTCAGATTTTGGTTCCCAGAATGTTTTGTTTGATGCTGTTTTTTTAGTTTTACTCTGTAAAGACAAAGACTTGTAAATGTTTAATGTTCATTTAACTTTGAACAAAATGTTGCCAGTAAATAACATAAATTTAAATCTACGGTAAGATACCGGCAACCCAGCTGCAATTTCTACGGAATTTTTTTACAGTGTAGTAATTCTTAAGATAATCTTAAAATCATCTAAGTGTACTTACCCCTGCTCTTTTGAGACACCATAAATGTGAACTAAAATGTGCCAAACTTTTATTTACATTTTATTTATTTTAATATCTTAAGAAGTACTAAAATATAATTTTCTGTATATTAAGTACAAATTTTGTGGTCGAAAAAAGAGCACTTCAAGTACATTATGGAAGTGTACTTCTTTTTCACCTGGGTAAACATTATCTGGTTTTGATTTGTGAATGGATGGTTTGGAGATGGGATGTTCTCCTCATCGTCCTGCTGTTCACTGCTAACATCCTGACTGCAGCGTCTGCAGACGCATGTGATGCAGTCTGCGCAGGTGATGCAGTGGTACAAAGACTGCAGTCGTCCTGCTTGGGCTTTAGTAGAGCTTCAAACACAGAGCGCAGGTTTATCACCACGTCCTTTGATTCCAGCGGATTTATTCGCATGAGTAACTGCAGGCCAAACCATTTTCACCTGCTACACACACACATATACACACAAACGCACACACACATATACACACACAAACACACATTCTTTGTGTGAATCGGGTTCTTTAATGTCACAGATCACAGAAGCTTCTAACAAACATCAAAGTCTTTTTTAAGATGTTTGCAAGTACATTGTGTGCGTGATGTGTGTGAATGACAGTAAGATCACTGTAACATCAAACACGCACTGACATGAGTGGGGTTTTGTCCCAGTAAATGATGCTCTCATAGATTTGTGTGAGTTTTTTCAAATGAACAGGCAGCACTTCAGCCGAGATGAATCAAGACGAGCCCTGCAGTCACTGAGAGATGTGTAATAAGAGAAAATATACACAGATATACATGACACAGTAAGACAGAAAGATAAATGACTGTTGTTCTAACACATCTCTCTCACTATCAGTCATGTCTTTTTTTGTCATGATGTCTCAGTAGTTCACAAAACACAAGATGAGCCCTCATTAGGGGTGTTTGCTAGGGCAAGCATCACTGTTACTTAGGGTTAATGATTTGAACGAACCCCAAACAACTATAGGCATTATTAACAGTTGCCTTTGCAAACACTACACTGTACCACACAGAGAGAGAGAGAGAGAGAGAGAGAGAGAGAGAGAGAGAGAGAGAGGATACAACTAAGCAGATTTCAAACCCACTGGTTGGACGTTTGGCGTGAGACGTTGAAAGCAGGTCATCCGCTTTATACAGATGGTCATCAGCGCAAAGAACCAGTCTGGCCACGCTACAAACTGTCATTCATTAAGCACCTCCCTCTGCCTGCTCTTTTGCCCCGCCCACATGCATTTACTTTACATTTATTCATTTTTTTTTCCGTATGTTTGTTCCCTGATAAGATCTCATGATCTTTTGCACTGCTAATGCACCTCTCTTTGCAGTTAAGATACAGGAACACATTCAGTGTTCAGACACAATGTAAGATATCTGTGAATTAAAATCAGTATGTAAAATAGTTTTTATAAAGTATTGAATGTATGTCCTGCATCAAGTGAACTGAGAATGAACAGAGCTGAGGGATTTATGAATCTATACACATCTGTACGTCTGCTGCGAGTCTTAATCTGCAGCTGAACACAGATTAAAGCACATACAGCTGAATCTGTGTCCATACTGTAAACCTGACATATGTTACACACTTCACATAACCTGCACTTATCTCTGACACAAAGCATGCTGGGATACGACAGCACAAACAATCTGAAGTTACTGTAAAGATTCACAACACGAACACACTGCTGACATACAAATATCACATATCTGTGCATTATTTCCATTTTTAGTTTTTGCTAATGACGTTTAAAGGTTATAAAGTCACATTTTTAGCTCGATCAGATGTTTAATGAAGAATAAATGATATGAAGCTTAACACTGCACTGCTGTAACTCTGAGATAAATGAATGATTTTACTGCAGCTCTGATGTTTTTAATGATTTTCTCTGCAGAAACAGACTGTTTGTAAAATACTTCTGATTAACTTACTGCATACTGCACACTATACACTGAATACTGACTAATATTTAGTATGTGAAACAGTACACATCAGTAAACCTTATAAACAGCAGGACTACATACAGTATTTGTCGTGTGACCTTTATCAGCTCATGTTTATTATAAATTTGGATTATTATTTATGGATAGGTAGGAATTAAATACATACAGAGACTTGTCATACTGTAAATAATTGACACATTGTCATCATTTTATTGTCTTGTCGTTAGTTTATCAATTCAAATATACAAACAGAGAGACCAGAGGCTCGGCCCGTCCCGATCAAGCAAATAAAAGCTATTAAACATGTCTGTGGTCTGATAGATTGTGTGCTGTTTGTTGTGTAATGTATGTTTATGTGTTGTATTTATGTTGCATGTGTATGTGTACTAAATGTTTAATGTGTCTACATGTGTCACATGTATGTATTTTTGTTGTTGTTGTGTGTGGTGTACTTTATGTACTGTATGTACTGTATGTGTGTGTTGTTTGCTTATGTAGGTGTGCGAGCATGTGTGTTGCGTGTGTGTGTGTTGTGTATGTATTTTGTGTACTAAATATTTATGTGTTGCCTGTATGTTGTATGTATTTTTAATGATGTTATTGTTTGTGGTGTACTGTATGTACAGTATGTGTGTTGGATGTGTGTGTTGTGTACTGTATATATGTGTGTGTTGTTTGCTTATGTATGTGTGCGTGCATGTGTACTGTATGTGTATGTGTTGCATGTATGTTGTGCGTGTGTGTTGTATACTGTATATACGTGTTGCGTGTGTGTATGCTGTGTGTGCGTGTGTTGTGTATTGAAAGTGTGTGTGTTGTTTGTCTATTTCTATGTGCGTGCGTGTGTGTTGTGTACTGTATGTATGTGTGTTGCGTGTGTGTATTTTGTATGTGCGTGTGTTGGGTATTGTAAATGTGTGTTTCTGTGTATGCCTCTGTGTGAGTATGTGTATTGTGTACTGTATGTATATGTGTGTTGTTTGTCTCTATGTGTGTGTTGTGTACTGTATGTTGTGTTTTGCATGTTTGTTTTGTGAGTGCTGTTTACTGTATGTTTATGTGTTGCATGTATGTTGTGTGTGTGTGTGTGTGTGTGTGTGTGTGTGTGTGTTGTGTGTATGTTTGTTGTGTATTGCAAGTGTGTGTGTTGTTTGTCTATTTCTATGTGCGTGCGTGTGTGTTGTGTACTGTATGTATGTGTGTTGCATGTGTGTATGTTGTGTATGTGTGTGTTGGTATTTGTAAATGGGTGTGTGTTTCTGTGTATGCCTCTGTGTGAGTATGTGTACTGTATGTATGTATGTGTGTTGTTTGTCTATGTATGTGTGTTGTGTACTGTATGTTTATGTTTTGCATGTATGTTTTGTGTGTGTTGTTTACTGTATGTTTATGTGTTGTATGTATGTTGTGAGTGTGGTGTTGTGGATGCGTGTGTGCGTGTGTTGTGTACTGTTAGTGTGTGTGTTGTTGTGTGTCTATGTATGTTGTTTACTGTATGTTTATGTGTTGCATGTATGTTACGTGTGTGTGTATATTGTGGATGCGTGCATTGTGTATTGTGTGTGTGTGTGTGTGTGTGTGTGTGTGTGTGCGTATATTGTGTTCTGTATGTTTATGTGTGGTGTTGTGGATGCATGTTTGCGTATGTTGTGTACTGTAAGTTTGTGTGTGGTGTTTATGTATGTTGTGTGTGTTGTTGTGTCGAGCAGCTGTTGTTCTGACATGCTGTTGTGGGTTAATTAGTGCAGATGATTAGTTTGTTCTGTGGGTCAGACTCAACGAGCGGGGCAGGTGTGTGTGTGTGTGTGTGTGTGTGTGTGTGTCTACATCTGTTGGCATGTACAGGTACATGTGTTTGTATCTGTGTGCAATATATTATACTTGCAGTGATTATCTAAAGATATTCCAACACATAACAAGCCCCTGTCGATTGAATCTGTTGTAATGATTCACTTTGTTTGAAAATGACTCTTTGATTCTTCTGTGTTTCCTCACAGGTGATCATCTATCAGGGTGGTCAGGTCTTCAGTTTAGCCAATCACATGAACGGACGGGTGGGTTTCGTGTCCACTATGCCCAGCACAAGTGCCTCAATCTTCATCAATAACACACAGCTGTCTGATACGGGAACGTACCAGTGTCTGGTAAATAACCTGCCGGACCGCGGAGGACGAAATATAGGTGTGATCGGCCTCACTGTGCTCGGTGAGCGACATATAAAGACTACTGTATATACCTCTGTTACTGTTTCTGTAGTACATATAATGTATACTTGGCATAGTCTCTGTAAACCTTTTGTATGAATTATGAAATCAGAATTACTAATAATCTCTTGTGTATGCTGTAGTTCCTCCGTCCACACCGTCCTGTCGTATTCAGGGTTCGCTTGATGTTGGCAGTGATGTGATGTTGTCGTGTGGTTCGGAGGAGGGCATCCCCACACCCGTCTACTCCTGGGAAAAACTCGAGTCGGTGCCCAAACTTCCCCACAATGCCATGCAAGGTACTAAATCACTGCCTGTGGGAATTCAATATTGTCCCACATTCTCTGGTAAATCTGCAGCTCTTGACTCATGCTGTGATGTCATTTCTACCCGTCCCGGTCCACTGTGTGTGTTTAAATGGAAAGTTCACACAAAAATGAAAATTCTGACATCATTTGCTCACCCTCATGTTGAACCTAAGTTTTTCCTATTTATTTTTTATTTTTTGATAAATGATGTAAGCACACAGACACCCACAGTATGCACTGAATTCCATTGTATTGGTTTTTGCTACTATAGAAGTCAATGGTTACAATCAGCTGTGTGCATAATTTCTCAAAATATGAGAAAATGATGACAGATTTTTAATTTTTGGGTAAACTATCCCTTTAAGTACAGTGAGGTGACTTTACTCTACCTGCTCTATCCAAACTAAACATCCGCTGCTTTAGAATAAGACTACATCATCACATCAAATGTAGTTGGGGGACTTTTAGCTGATGACTGCTTTGAAGTCATTTTGTACTCCTTAAACATAACAAGATAACTATTTTTTACAGAACAGATTAAGCCTTATTCTAAAGACAGCATTTTTAACTTTACATAAATATTATATAAATATAAATTTTATATTTTATAATAATAATAAACTAAGCTGCGAGAGACAAAATATTTATGTGTATAATCATTTCTATATATCTTCAAAAGAAATTGCATTTTCAGATTCAGATCTAAAGATAACTACAACTCTACTGCCACCTGCAGGATCATTTGTGTTATTACAGTTATTCTGCAGCATGCTATTGATCAGAGCTTCCCAAACTTTAGAGGGGGCGAGACCTCTCAAGAACTTACTAGAAGTTTCCAGGCCCTCATATTTTTATAAATTTTTTACAGTTAAACCAAATTTACCATGGTCTCACAACAGTAACCATTGTTACAAAAATATATTTGTAGCATGTGGTATAGAAACTGTTATTTATTACAGTAAATACTTTTACTATAAAAATATCATATGCAAAGGTCCGACGTGGAGCGTTTACTTATTGCATGCATGACACATCATTATCTACTCATGATCGTTGCAAAAAAAAAATGAAACTCATCACCACAGACACAAAAGTTCAATTTATGAATAAAAAAAGTATCATCAGTGAGTTTAAATTTGAGTGTTTGAAAAAAAACAGCACACACAGAAATGGTGATCTAAATTAATAAAGCAATAAACCCCGAGAAGCAGTGGGTTACCAGTGCATTTTATAACAGCTAAGGGGCGTTGTTAGGCACGACGCGAAGCGGAGTGCCTAAAACCCCCTTAGCTGTTATAAAATGCACTGTAACCCCACTGCTTCGAGGGGGTTTATTGCGTTTATAAAACGGTTACTTCATATGCATAACGTTAGAGGGATTTTATAAAATAAAACACAAATAAGTTGTAATTACATTAATACAAATATTACTCTTCCGCCAAACAAAGTAGTTCCTCAGAATCAACAGAGAGCAGTTCCCAACCAACAAAGATGCAGCAAAGACACAGTGAAAATATGATTTAAGACTGTGGTGTTTATTTTATAAATCACGATTCATCTAATTTAATTTATACATTAACATTGATATTGTGCAACTGTTGAAGTGATGATCAAATATGCTTGGAAGCATGCTGAACTCTTTCCCCGTCAGCGTTTTTTTTAAGTTGCCACCCAGTTTTAGTTTAATGCCTTGCAGAAAAATTATCTTCTTTAAATAAACATAAAATATCAAATGAAAGAACAGACCATCCACTTTCAAACAAAAACAAAAAAAAAACTTTTCATCCTACCTTCATTTGTTCCCTTATCACCTCTCCAAATTTTTAGCTAAAAGCGGAGATAATTCCATTTTTGTGAAGAACTTTAGTAAGAGATCAGATTCAAAGCCATCAAAACTTACACGCTGTGTTTTCAGTGTTGAGTGAATGCGTCAGTGTTTAAGTTGGGTAAGATCGCCACCCAGTGGATAATAGCGGACGTATAAACTTGAGTTATAAAATCCTCAGACAACGTTTTCTCTTTATCGACGAGATGACTCAACAATATTTATTGACAGTTATCTGGATATCGCCATTAATTGTGCAATTTTAGACAAATTAAAAATATGATTAAAGACACTGTTTTTTATTTTCATAAATCAGTACGCAGTAACAGTGGCGCAGTGATACTTATGTAATGTGGTCTGAACCGTGAGGTTACCGGTGTATTTTATCACGGCTTAGAACGCGTTTCAACCAATCAGAATGAAGAACCAGAACTGCCCGTTTTATAATAAATATTATGTCACAGACATTCAAGACAAAACAGACATTACCATAAATGCAAAGGCTAGGGTTAGGTCAGTACATATATTATATTTGTTTTTGTAATGTCAAACTTTCTGATGCGTCAGGAGTTTGGTATGTGGGTGCCAAAATACTGCAAGGGCGATTTAAAATTAAACTTCTCCTTCTTGATATCTTGAATCGCTCTGTAGTTTGACGTCATCCCCACACAGTTGTGCGTCACCAAATGAAGTTGAACACACCTAAGGCCCTGTCCCATATGGGGCACTTCATGTGGACTTTCGGCCTTGTGGCCTTAAATTCAGAGGCGGACACTATTTAAGTATTTTTACTTTCTACATAAAAGTAAATTTTCATGTATTCGTATTTTATCAGTGTTTTTCTTTGGAAACATACATTCCAAAGCATATTATTATAATTTTTACTCTATTACATTTCATAATTTCAAGTTTTTGGTTTATATTTAATATTTAAGTACATTAAACATCTAGTAGGCTTTTTTTTACTTTTTTAAAAAGTACTTTTGTACTTTTACTCAAGAAAGTAAAAGTACACATTTTTTATGTAATTAGGTATTAAATCAGTTTTAATATGCAATATAAAATGATTCTATGCTTTAGAATGTAGTGAACATTTTTTAGTAAAGATTTTTTTTCCCAAGACAAACACTCTGATAAAGCACAGATGCTTGGAAAATTTACTCAAAGTTCTCAAGTAGTGGTCGCCTCTGCTTAAATTGTGCATACTCGCTTAGTCTACGCTCCGAAGTGTGCTCATCAGCGCCCCCTTTGCATCCTTGATGCGGTCTTCGACGAAGCCCGCACTGCTGTAGGTTCCACGCATTTTACCAACCCAGAAGTCCTTGCGAAAGAGCAATCAGACGATGGATAGGAGGAGTTGGGCAACTTCTCTTCCTATTTCCAGTGGACGCTCGAGTCTGTCCACTGTCGTAGACTCGCGTCAAAGGTCGCTAAGGTCTTCACTATATAATGTTATCAAAGTGTGGATTCTGAGGAAGTCCACAAGCCCGGAGTGTGCCATTTGGAACAGGGCCTAAATGTATTTGTTGGGTGAGGAGCTCTAACAGAGAAGTGTTATGTGATTTGCAAAGGGATAGGAAAAATGTATGATATAATGTTCAATGCGTCAAACATTAGCTGGTGAGGTAAAATGCGTGTTACTGGACTTGCAGTTGTTGGATTTTTTTATGAAATGCTAAATATATTGTAATTCCATAACACTGCATACTAATTTACATATGACATCAAAGTGTTAGAAGAGTTAAAACAGTTAGATCAAGAATCAGTTTCAACAAAATTCACTTGACTTTAATTGAACATTTACATTTTTAATTCAGCCCAAGCCACTGCCACCCTGCTATACTGCTATAGCCCACCGGGGGACCACAATAAAGCAATAAAGCCCGCGAAACAGTGGGTTACCAGTGCATTTTATAACAGCTAAGGAGCGTTGTTAGGCACGACGCGAAGCGGAAAGCCTAAAACCCCCTAAGCTGTTATAAAATGCACTGCACCCCATTGTTTCGCGGGACTTATTGCTTTTATAAAACGGTTACTTCATATACATAGCAGGATTTCATAAAATAAAACACAAATAAGCTGTAATTATATTAGTACAAATATTACTCTTCCGCCAAACAAAGTAGTTCCTCAGAATCAAGAGTGGCTGCAACAGAGCGCAGTTCACAACCAACACAAACGCAGCAAAGACACAATGAAAATATGATTTAAGACTGTGGTGTTTATTTTATAAATTAACATTCATCTAATTTAATTTATACATTAACATTTATATCGTGCAACTGCTTAACTCTTTCCCCGTCAGCGTTTTTTTTAAGTTGCCACCCAGTTTTAGTTTAATGCCTTACAGAAAAATTATCTTCTTTAAATAAACATAAAATATCAAATGAAAGAACAGACCATCCGCTTTCAAACAACAACAACAACAAACGTTTCATCCTACCTTCATTTGTTCTCTTATCAGTTATCACCTCTCAAATTTTCAGCTAAAAGCGGAGATAATTTCATTTTTGTGAAGAACTTTTGTAAGAGATCAGATTCAGAGCCATCAAAACTTACACATCATGCTAAATCCACCACAACGCTGTTGTGTCAAGTGAATGCGTCAGTGTTTAAGTTGGGTAAGATTGCCATCTAGTGGATAATAGCGGAAATATTAATTTAAGACAAAAACAACCCAGAGAATGTTTTCTCTTTATTTACGAAATGACTCAACAATATCTATGACATTTATCTGGATATAGCCATAATTTTGCAAATGTAGAAAAATAAAAAAATGATTAAAGACTGTGGTGTTTATTTTCATAAATCAGTACGCAGCAACAGTGGCGCAGTGATACTTGTAATACGGTCTGAACCGTGGGTTTACCGGGGTATTTTATCACGGCTTAGAACGTGTTTCAACCAATCAGAATGAAGAACCAGAACGAGCCGTTTTATAATCCACAGTTTGGGAAGCACTGCTATAAATGATATAAAACTATTCATAGTTTCCTTATATTATTGACTTGCATTGAAATCTATAGTGTGTGTTGATGTGCAGAGGAATTCAATGTATATGATTACTTATGCTACTGTTCTCAGATCAGATGCAGGGAAGCGTCACACTGAGAAACATCAGCACCAGCACATCCGGCCTGTATCAGTGCACTGCGTCAAACATCATAGGAAAGAGCACCTGTGTCCTTAACCTGCAGGTTGTAGCACGTAAGTGTGTAAGGAGAGACATTACAAACACAAAGACTGTCACATGATCAGATATGAGATTTGATCACAGCTCTGTCTCATTCACAGCTCAGACACAGAGTGTGGGTCTGATCGCCGGCACCATCGCCACGAGCATTCTGGCTGTGATCATCTGCTGTCTGCTGGTGCTGGTCACGCTCTTCTACTGGAGAAATAAAAACAAATATGAGGAAGATGAAATTCCCAATGAGATCAGGTGACTCTTTATTCTTTATTTTTAATCTATTGATACAATGATTTAATTGTACATGATGATCATAAATGATAATTTCCCACAATCCTCAGGGAGGACGATCTTCCACCAAAGAGATCTTCATCAGTTAAGGCCTTCAACGCGGATGCCTCGTCTTCAGAGAACGACACGCTGACGTCCACCAACACCTACAACAGCCGCTACTGGCACAACCCAAAACCAAACTACGACACCAACTCATACACACGTTATAACGGCGACACGCGACAGACCTTCACGGGCGGGGCCAACACAGCGGGAAACGCTCCTCCGCGCCCCGCCTATGCCAACGGCAGCCACACCCTACCCCCGCCCAAGACACTGGTGGTCACCACCAACTCCGCCCCCTCCCCACCCGTCATGACCCGCAGTAACGGCTCACTGAGCCTCCGCCCCGTCACCACGACGCCTGCAGTGACTCACGGGCAGCAACACACGCACTCGTACGCCGTGAGTCAGGCCACGCTGGAGCGCATGGGAGCCGTGCCAGTCATGGTGCCCGCCCAGAGCAGAGCCGGGTCACTCGTCTGATAGGAACAAAAACACACAGACTAAATCAAACTGTTTTATAACCGAGTTCAGCTGATGCCAACTAAAACTGATCCACATCACCATTAACACACCTTGTGCTCATTGACTGTTTGCTTTGTTAATTTTTCTAATTCTTGACAATAAACTGAATTTTCTGAAGGCCCTTGAGTGACAAATAAACTTAAATGACTTCTTTCTCCCTCCCTGTCACCTCCAGAGAAGATATTTGAATGTGCATGATGCTTTTTTGGATCAGATCAAAACTTTTTAGTAAATTTTTACTGCTTTAACACTGGAACGGAAAAGGAAAAAGTGTGTTATTTAAAGCAAGAATCATTTTCTCTCTCTCTCTCGATCTTTAATTTGGAGAGTTTGGTTCTGACAGTATTACTACTGAGTTTCACTTCACAAAAAGTTTGCACTGAAACTCATATCTGTTTGATTTCATTTGAATGAAAAGTCTTACTGTAGATCTGTCTTAACCATCCTAATTCAACACTACTGACAGTATAGCCGTAGTCTACCTCTAAAAACACTACAGATATAAAATAGATCAGCTATCTAATGAATAGTGTAGGTATTATATGGAGTCAGAGAAAGCTCAGAGTATGAAATGATTTCTAAAGATCAGAGTTTATTGATTCATCAGTGGAAATTCACTTCAGTTGTGTGCTGCTGTCAGAGGAGGTAGGTTCAGATTCTTCTGTATGTTATATGAAAGAATACTGAAATAAGATATTAACACTCACTGTTTATTTTGTCTATTTCTTGCTTTGATTTTTTTAAACTGTAAATAATTTAATGACTTGTAGAATAGGATGTGAATAAAACTTTCTTTTGCCCAAATCTAAATTGTGATTTTTTTTTATTCAGTGTCTCCTCGGAAATGTTTAATGACATTTTATGTGGATGCAAGTATGGCAATTCGGGAGATTAAGTCAATGAATCGAAGTTGATGGCTTTAAAATGTGGAGGATTTCCATCGTTTGTCCACATATCAAATTGTAAACATAAAAGTGTAATTGTTTTGCAAACTGTATGTCCCTAACTTGTGTTTCTCATTTCAGTAGATGTCTCCCTATATAAAGCACCATATTCAACTAGTAGGTTTGTTAGTAAAATATAAAAATATGGAGACATCTACAACGATAAGATTTATTCGACTTCATGCAGAGCAGACCGATCGACATCCGCGAGAGCGAATGAGAAAAAAACACAGTTTGCTTGTTAAATCACGCGCATGCACGAATCGTGCTATTGGGTATGTTGCTAAAATTTTCAAAATGGTTAAATGCTAAGACTAGTTGTTCAGATAGAAAGAGCTTGAAAAAAAGTGACTTTAAATGAGACCAAGATCATGTTTATGGGTTTAAGAATAACAAAATGCTGACCATTTGAAACGTGAAAATCATCACTTTATTTTGTCCCATGTTTTCCATTAAAATTTATATAATTCAAATATTTTTTTAGATATTTACCTGAATCTTTCAGGATAAGCTGTTTGCCATATCCTCTACATATTCTACTTCTGAAAAGTCAGATATATAAAAAAATTCTTTATTCAGAATATCGCTAATAACCAGATTGGCTCCAAGATCTCATTTGTTTTTAACCAAAGGGTTTCGTATCTAAACTCCTTTACAAGTTTTAGATTAATAAACAAAAATATTCAATTTATACCTATTTTATAGTTTTACATTTACATTACATTTCGCACACACTCTTATATATGCAGATATCTAAACACAGATAGAATGGGACGTTTAGCTTCAAGTAATCATCATCCGTGTGGCCAATTCCCCTTGTCTCCAAAATGTGGGAACGCATGGGTCAGAGTGTACTTACAAGTGCTAACATTCTTCCGTCAAGTTTTTTTTTATACAGTAGATCAGCCTTTGCGTGGGAAGTTGATGTGCATGTTTTCAGCCCCTTTTGTGAGTATGCATGCTTTATACGTGAGGCCACAGATCTTTCACCATCTGAAAACATTTGGTGCGTCATGAAGCAAAAAATACAACAAAGAAAACGTCTCGGTTACGGATGTAACCCTCGTTCCCTGAAGGAGGGAACGGAGACGTCACGTCGTGACCGACGAATTGGGAACTCGCTTAGAGAGACCAATCTGCTTCGAATACTACTAAAACGCCAATGAACTTGGCATTGAGATATTTGCATAATGCTGGCGCCGCCCCGCCAGGTGCGTATATAAGCAGCAGGTGCAAATGAGGAAATTAGCTTCTTTTTCGCTGAGAAAGCCGGAAAGTGTGACCGGCCGTAACAGCAGGTGGCAGCACCTGTGGCGACGGGACGTGACGTCTCCGTTCCCTCCTTCAGGGAACGAGGGTTACATCCGTAACCGAGACGTTCCCTTTCAGTCGGTCACTACGACGTCACGTCGTGACCGACGAATTGGGAATCCCTATCAAAACGCCACTAGGGGCTGACCTCTTCCAGTGTCTGCGTAAAGCCCTCCGGTTCCACTTAAGGAGGAGGAGAATTAGGTTTTAAGGCAGAAGGCCGGGCACTAGATGTTCCTTTAACCCCACAGTAGTGCCAGCGACTGGGAAGCGCCCTATCTGAGCGGGATAGGAACGCTGCGGAAGCCACCACCCGTCTTAAGGGTTAATGGTGGGCGAAAGTCAACCGTAGTTGAGGTAAAATGACAGCCGTGGCTGTGTAAGCAAAGCAGTGCTCTGCTAAGGGAAACGTGGGCTAGTAGGATTAACCCCACGGAAAAATACTCACAATGGAACCCGGTGGGACACAATGTGGAGCCCGAGCCAGACACGTAGGTTCGCGAGGATACAGCTAGTGAAAGGCTGACAGCCAATGCTCCGCAACAAAGGCTGCCAAGGCAGCGGAGGAAGAGCAAATCAAACCATTACGCATTTTTGCTCTGAAGGCCTTCCATACTGACACAGTTATGAAGCATCAGTTGGAGGCTGCAAGCCGACCTGCGAGTCTGCTCTCTGTGCCCTCCCTGGTGAGGAAAGAACACGAGAGGATACAGGCTCGATACGAACACTGTAAAATCTAATGAACGTATTAGGTGTCGCCCAACCAGCAGCTCTGCAGATGTCTGTTAGCGAGGAACCACGAGCTAAAGCCCAAGATGAGGCAACGCTCCGTGTGGAGTGCGCTCTCAAATTAAAGGGGCAAGGAATACCCTGAAGATTATAAGCCAGGGAGATAGTATCAACTATCCAATGAGACATCCTCTGCTTAGTGACAGCTTTCCCTTTCTGCTGGCCACCATAACAAACAAAGAGCTGGTCTGAGGTCCGGAGGCTTTGCGTGCGATCCATGTAGAGTCGCAGTGCGCGTACGGGGCACAACAAAGCCACGGTTGGGTCTGCGTCCTCCGGAGGCAGCGCTTGCAAGCTCACCACTTGATCTCTGAAAGGAGTAGTGGGAACTTTGGGCACGTAACCTGGTCTGGGCCTCAATGTTACGCTTGAGGCAGCAGGACCAAACTGAAGGCACGAGTCGTCAACAGAGAATGCATGTAAATCCCCTACTCTCTTCACTGAGGCCAATGCTAGCAGGGTCAGAGCTTTCATTGATAAAAGCTTCAGACTCACAGACTGCAAAGGCTCGAACGGGGGGGCCTGCAGGGCTTTCAGCACCATGGACAGGTCCCAGGGAGGAATAGAAGGAGGGCGCGAGGGGTTTAGCCTACGAGCGCCTCTTAGAAATCTAACAACCAAATCATGCTGGCCAACTGTTCTGCCGTTAATAAGTGAGTGATGAGCAGAAATAGCGGCGATATCAACTTTAATGGTGGAGGGTGACAGCCTACCGTCTAACCTATGTTGAAGATATAAAAGCACGGTGTTAATAGGGCATTCTCTGGGGTCCTCGCGTTGCGAAGAGCACCAGGTGACGAAAAGGTTCCATTTAAACGCGTAAGCCCGTCTCGTAGACGGAGCTCGTGCCGCGTTGATTGTGTTAGATACCGCTTGCGGTAAATCACTTAAACCTTGCGCGCGCTCAACGACCACACATGGAGATCCCACAGGTCGGGGCGCGGGTGCCATAATGTGCCCCCTCCTTGAGAAAGAAGGTCCTTCCTCAGGGGAATCCGCCAGGGAGGGGCTGTCGCGAGGAGCATTAACTCTGGAAACCAATTCTTGCTCGTCCAATATGGGGCGATCAGTAAAAGGTTCTCCTCGTCCTGCCTGACCTTGCACAGTGTCTGTGCGATTAAGCTCACTGGGGGGAATGCGTATTTGCGCATCCCCCGAGGCCAGCTGTGTGCCAATGCGTCCACGCCGAGGCTGCCCTCGGTTAGTGAATAAAACAGGCGACAGTGGGTATCGTCCGGCGACGCAAACAGATCTATCTGCGCACGACCGAACTTCTTCCAAATTAGCTGGACCGTCTGGGGGTGGAGTCGCCATTCGCCGGGGCGCGCAGCTCGAGAAAGCGCGTCCGCTGCTGTATTGAGCGAGCCCGGAATGTGAATGGCACGAAGGGACCTCAGATGCTTCTGACTCCAAAGGAGGAGATGACGAGCGAGATGCGACAGGTGACGGGAGCGCAAACCGCCTTGACGGTTGATATACGCAACGGTCGCAGTGTTGTCGGTGCGTACTAGTACATCCTTCCCTCGCAGCTCCGTAGCGAAGCGTACGAGTCCCAGATATACTGCCCACAACTCTCGGCAATTGATATGCCAGTGCAACTGGGGTGCTGTCCACACCCCTGAAGCTGTAAGCTCGTCGTACGTGGCACCCCAGCCCGTGTCGGACGCATCTGTGTGTACAACAGCATGCTGAGCGATCTGTCTCATGGACACACCGGACCTGAGAAACGCGGGGTCCGACCACGGGGGGAATGTTAGGCGACACGCAGGTGTAATGGTTACACGATGGATGCCGGCGCGCCACGCTCTCCTCGGGACTCGATCGTGAAGCCAACGCTGAAGCGGTCTCATATGGAGCAGTCCGAGCGGTGTCACGGCCGCTGCTGCAGCCATATGCCCCAGGAGCTTCTGAAATTGTTTCAGCGGGACCGCATTCTTCCCTCGGAATGAACCGAGGCAAGTCAGAATTGACTGGACGCGCTCTTCTGTCAAACGCGCCGATAAATCGATCGAGTCCAGTTCCATCCCGAGAAAAGAGATCCTCTGCGTGGGGCAGAGTTTGCTCTTTTCCCAGTTGACCCGAAGACCCAAACGGGCGAGATGCCGAAGCGTTAAATCTCTGTGCTCGCACAGCGTCCGTCGAGAATGCGCTATTATAAGCCAATCGTCGAGGTAAGCCAATATGCGAACGCCGCTCTCTCTGAGGGGCTTTAACGCCGCCTCCACTACTTTCGTGAACACACGGGGAGAGAGGGATAGCCCGAACGGTAAAACTTCGTACTGGTATGCCCGTCCCTCGAACGCAAACCGGAGAAACGGTCTGTGACGAGGGATTATGGACACATGAAAGTACGCGTCTTTCAGGTCTATTGCCGCAAACCAATCTTGGGGGCGAATTGAATTGAATATTTGCTTCGGTGTTATCATCCTGAAGGATCTCTTCTGCAGAGATTTGTTCAGAACGCGCAAATCCAAGATCGGTCGCAACCCGCCGCCTTTTTTGGGTACTATAAAATACGGGCTGTAGAAGCCCGATCTCATCTCGGTTGGAGGGACCGGCTCGATCGCGTCCTTCGCCAACAGGACTTCGACCTCTGCACGCAGTACGTGTGCATCGGACGCTTTCACCGTGGTGAAACGAATGCCCGAGAATTTGGGTGTGTGCCGGATGAATTGAATTTCGTAACCGAGGCGAACAGTGCGTAAAACCCAACGAGACGGGCTGGGAAGCTGAAGCCACGCCCCCAGGGACCGTACGAGGGGAATTAACGGCACTGTCGGGGTACCCGCGGTGGGGCGGCTGAGCGGGACAGGTGGTACTGCCGGTACGTCTGCTGAGGCAGCATAAGTATCTACAGTATGTGTGTGTGTGACACTGACCTGAGCCCGCTGAGGGTGACGGTCGTCTGGTCTCCTCAGCGGAGAGCACAGACTCCGAGGAGGGTGCTGGTGGTCCCGTCTCCTCAGCGGAGAGCTGGAACTCCTCAGAACACCCGCTGGCGATAGAGGAGAGGGAGGAAGAGCATGTGAATGCCCGCTCACATCTCTCTCGATCCTCTGAAGACCTGGAGAAGGAATAGGAATGCACTCTTTTTGTGGTTTTGTGGGTGCCGGCTGAGAAGCCGGCGGAACAGAAACAAAAGGAAACCAAAGATTCTCCACCCGGCCCTCTACCGGTGGAGGGAGCGATGCCATCACCGTCTCCCGTAGAGTGATCCCATCCAATCCCAGGTCGCCCGTCTCAGGGCCGCTTCGTCTTCCGTTTGCCACGGGAAGCGGGTGGGGCGGGCGGGGCGGGCTGTCGACGGCTGTTCCCCCTCCGTGGCCTGGAAGATCTTCTAGTGGGGGGGGCGGAGGCAGCCGCCGCAGGGCGCCCTCGGCGAGGAGCAGACGGGCCCGCCGGCGCTGGAGGGCGAGATGCAGGTCGCTTGCGCCGGGGCATGATCTGTGCGATCGCCTCTGTCTGCTTCTGGGCGGCGGAGAACTGCTGGGCAAAGGACTCCACCGACTCACCGAAGAGGCCAGCCTGTGACACTGGAGCGTCCAAAAACTTGTTCTTGTCCGCTTCCGACATGTCAGCCAGACATAGCCATAAGTGGCGTTCCTGGACCACCATCGTGGACATGGCACGACCAATCGCCTGCGCTGTCACCTTCGTAGCGCGAAGAGCCAGGTCAGTGGCAGCCCGGAGCTCCGAAAGGACAGGCGAGTCGTGTCCTCCCTCGTGCAGATCCCTCAAGGCCTTGGCTTGGTGAACCTGCAGCAACGCCATTGCGTGCAGGGCTGAGGCCGCCTCTCCACATGCCTGGTGGGCAGCGCCCGTTAAACCGGAGGACTGTCTGCAGGCACGAGAGGGGAGGGTTGGGCGGTCCTTCCAAGAGGGAGCGTGTGCCGGACACAGCTGCATCGCGACGCCACGCTCCACGGGAGGGATCCCCGTATAACCCTTAGCGGCTCCGCTGGTGAGGGAGGTGAGGGGGGAGGGCTGAAACGGCCGTAATCTCATGGAAAACGGCGACTTCCAGGTTCTAGTCAGCTCCTCGTGCACCTCGGGGAAGAAAGGCACCGGTGGAGAGGGTTGTGAAACCCGGGCAGCTCCAAAGAACCAATCATCCAGGCGGGACGGTTCGGGCTGAGGGGGGGGAACCCACTCTAACCCTACGGTCTCCGCCGCTCGAGCGAGCACGGCCACCATCTCTGGATCGAACTCCGGCGTCCCAACCCGACCAGAGGGAGGAAGGGCGTCGGGGTCCACGTCAGGGGGAGGAGGCCCACCCTCGGATGCTGCGGCGTCGGTGGACCCGGAGGGCGGCACGATGGATTCTAGAGTCATCGTAGAACACGACGCTGAAGTCTCCATCGGCACATCAACCGGCTGTGGACGAGAAGGCTGAGAGCCTGAGGACGAATCCCCCGCTCGGCTCAGCACAGTGATGCGCAGGTCGTCTTTTGAGAGCTTCACAGCCGCACCGTGGCGGCGTTCAGCACTCGCATGACGAGGGTTGCGTTTTTCCCGGAGGAAAGACAACCGTCTGCGCAAATCCACAAGGGACATGTTCTCGCAGTGAGAACACTTACCCCCAGCGAACGCTGCCTCTGCGTGCTCGATGCCCAAACACGAAAGACAACGCTCGTGACCGTCCTTCGGACCCATGTACTTGCCGCACCCAAGATCGCACGGACGAAAAGCCATCCTGAAAAGGACGCTGATGTCCGGATATACGAGAGAGTGGCTGCCTTTAACAAGGCACAAAGCTCTCTCGTATCACTCTTTTAGGGAAATTCACTCAGATGCTTAGTTGATGAGCGCACAGGAAGGCAACGCACACACTAAACTCAAAACAAAATAAAGATGAAGAGTCGTGGAATTAAGCGAAGCGTCCGCTGTGGTACTGCTAGTCCAACCAACTTCAGCAATCGAATCCCACCAGAGTAGAGTAGCTTCTCAGTAGCAGATACTGCCGGCTTTCGAAGCGATAAAAAGCTAATTTCCTCATTTGCACCTGCTGCTTATATACGCACCTGGCGGGGCGGCGCCAGCATTATGCAAATATCTCAATGCCAAGTTCATTGGCGTTTTAGTAGTATTCGAAGCAGATTGGTCTCTCTAAGCGAGTTCCCAATTCGTCGGTCACGACGTGACGTCGTAGTGACCGACTGAAAGGGAACTCAGGACTCTTGAACGGCTAGAATCCATTATCATACATGAATGGGACAACATTCCTCTCCTAATGCTGGGTACACACAAGATTTTCAAAATGTGATAGACCACAAAGATGAGAATAAAAATCCTAGATTTAACTGTTTTGCACCTATAGAATTTCAACCAGAGTCTCGACTGTGATCACAGGAAATCTCGCAAAATCTTCAGAATAAGCGTATGCAGGAAGAAATTTCAATGATAGTGTTTGGAATGATTTTCACATAAAATTCAAGGGAAAAAAGAAAAGGGTTTGGTTGAAGTCATGGAGACAGCGGGAACATGGTCTGTAGAAGTTCACTTTGCATCAACTTCATTTTGTGCTGCGCCATGACTGCTTCAATCTTCCATCATCTCGCTGTCTGATTGGATATAGTTTCGTTTCATGTGATAATTTCAAGAGTGTGCGCTAGGTCTGTCGCGGTAACCGCAATCCTGTATTCCCGTGCTACTGACCACAACAACCGTGCTTTTTACGTTAAATTCATATATAGCTATCTATGCCCTTCTTGTTTTTCATATCATACATGTATAATAAAGGCCAAATGGATTGTCAAGATTTAAGAGAGTAACTTGTTTTTCGTAAATTTCAATTCAAAATGTAATATTATGCTATTCATATTTTGTTAAATCATACAGTGAATGTGTGAAAGAAGTGAAACTAAGAAGACAGAATAACTGCGGCGTCTGCATCTAGATGGAATTTTAAAGATTAAAATTACTTTAATTTAACTGATCAACACAAATACAAAGTGCCATAATATAACTGATTGCTTACCAGCATTAAAACCACTTAAAATAAAAACCTTTTTATTTGTATTTCTGCCACTCCATGGATGAGGAAGCTGCAGCCAATAACGCTGGTGGCTTCATTATTAACTGTAGATATATGCAAGTTTTTCTTCAGTAGTATCTGTGTGAAACATTATAAACAATGACGATCATCTGCCGACTCGACTGTTTCAGCACGTCCACTGTGTTACAGAGTGTCCACTTCAGTGCCGGTCCTAGATGCTGGGGGGCCCTAAGCAAAGCTTTGTGAGGGGCCCTCTGTCAGTGCATTCAGACCCTTATAGCATAGCACACATACATCTCGGAGACGTCTATTTGATGTCTGCGTTTACATCTGCAAGATGTCTTATTTAAATTGTTTTCTCATCTGCAATACGTCTGTGAGACGTCTCCTAAAAGATGTCATATAGACATATTGAAGATGTCTGCAAGACGTTTTTGATTTAGAATGTAAAGCAGCTCTTTTCCTTTATAAGATGTTTTTACACACCAGATGTATTCCAGATCTCCAGATCTTTACCAGACATCTCACAGACGTACCTGTGCTATCTGGGTAAAACCCAGTCAATGTTGCTGTTAGTTAGTTGTTAACTAACCACATAGTGTATTATCTTATAGCTGTATAATATTCCCATATGCACATTACTTTGAAACCCTGACTGATAAACTTGCTGATTATAACATATTTGCTGATAAGTTGTTTTGATTTAAAATGTGTTGTGAGAAGCACTACAAAATTTACCTGATCTAAATGAATGTAATGAATCAAATTAAATTACATATAAATACATACTGTTAATACACAGGGGTTAAATTGGGATTTGTTATGTGGGGGGGGGGGGGCTCTGTGGGGAGGGGTACTTCGAGGGGTAACATGTTTAATACTGATGACAGCAAAGCCACTGGTGTGTTTCAATGACATTCTGGACCTCTGATAGGATTTGATAAGTTTCAGCTTTAAAAGAGCATTTCACCCGTAGAAACATTAATCTTTATTGAAAGTGTTATATTTGTAGTCGAAATGTAACATACATTTAGAATTTGGTGCCTATTTTACAGAGAAAAGGGGTGTTTGTAGTCTCATTCCCTCAACAAAGACATTGCACTTCCTTCTTTCAATGATGCAAAATGATGATTTTTACATCATTGAAAGAAGGATGTGCAACACTGAAATCTGTATTTCTCCAGTCTCAGCAGCAACTGAGAAAATGATGCATGACCATTCAAAAACATGACTGGAGTTCTAACTATACAAAGCTTAATGCAAATGGGTGAAGTGTCCCTTTAAAGCTGTCACAGAGGTTGACCCCAAATATTTTAAAAATAGTGTCTGATTTTAAATATTGCAAATCTATGAGTTTGACACCCTATATCCATTTGTTGCACATGTCATTATGCACAACTGATCAAACTTTAAAGGAAGTTAAAAGAATCAATCTCCTTGAATAATTCTAGGCATAAGATGCCCAAAAAGACTCAATTAACAAGATAAGGTACAACACACAGTACTGTATCAGCAACATGTCTTAGAAATTAGCCATAGAGATTCCCTATGCTGGTCAGCAGCTACAATCATATAGTTAGGTTTGATTTGTGTAATCAAAATACATTATTTTATTATCTATACAATTAGTTATATCCAGTGTTATACAGTTAACATACTGTAATTAAACGAGTGACATATACTTTAATCCTTTACAAATTTCAAGTCTTCTATTAAGTTTTCTCGAGGTGGGCACCATTCTTACCTCTCTCTCTCTCTCTCTCTCTCTCTCTCTCTCTCTCTCTCTCTCTCTCTCTCTCTCTCTCTCTCTCTCTCTCTCTCGTCAAATTATCCTGCACGAGAGCGCGTTCTTGAAGTTCAAAGGAAAAAGCGCGTGTTTTCGCGGCAATTGCGTCACCCAATTCGCGTCATTTGAATCGCCCCATGCTAGGACGCGTGTCTTTACATTGACTTAATCTGCTCGCGCAAATCCTTTATCTTGTTCCCTTGCTTCACGTTTTTTTCCCTTTATTCTGCTCCAGACGGATAGCTTTGTCTTTGTTTTAAATCAATGGTGGGCATATAATATGCGCATCGTTACCAAATCACTCTTCTGCGTCATGCACGCGGCCGTTTCTAAATTTGAAGGCTGCAACCTCCGGATCATGTCGCATATGCGCGCTGCATACGTCATCAAGCCTGATTTATTTAAGTTAAATAAGCATTTCATTTGCAAGTCATAAGCATAATATAACAATTAACCATTAACCATTAACTAAGAATAATAGTCAACATTATAATTGTTAATATTCTAAAATACGTTTTTATGACGCATATGCAGCCTACAAATGTGACCTCTGAAGGCTGCAGCCTTCGGATTGAGAAACTGCCTGCATGTTGTCCGAGTACATATCAGTGATTTAAGAAATCATTAAGTATTTTTAAAAACCCGCACAAATTCGGAAGTTTGCAAATTATTTAAATTATAGCGTCTTGTTTTCATTAAACATAATAATAATTTTTCTTTGATATAATGGTTTTAAATAATTCTGAGATCAAGGGGGCCCTCTAGTGGTGCGGGGCCCTATGCAAATTGCGTACTTTGCGTATAGGAAAGACCGGCACTGGTCCACTTAATTAACGGATTTTCGTTCGGTCCGCATGAGCTAAACATTTTTGTTCTATAATTTTTTTACTCTCATAGGCTATATTTCTACATAATTTCGACAAAGGAACACACAGGATATAATGTAAGTTGTTATAGATAGCATTTAAGCTTGTTCTGAAATGATGACAAATCAGTCTGACTAAAAATGTTATGTCCAGCTTAATAGGCAAAATAATGATTTATTTGTTTTCATACTTCATATAGCCTACACGTTAATTTATATTAAAAATGCCATAAATATTTATTGTCTTATTGCATTCGTTTTGTACATTTACAGGTGCATAAATGCTGTTTGATTTTAATTTCTTTAAGACACTACTGTGTTCTGTATTTACAGATGCTCTGTAAATTTCTACACAGTCTCACGAAGGTTCGTGATGTAGTCGCGTACATTTTTTGATTCTTTTTTCGTGATATTATCAATTTTTTCATGATCGTATAACGAATTTCTGTTTTCGTGTGATTATCACGTATTGGTTACTCAGCTGCTTTTTCCTATTTTCAAACCATTGTCGCTTCGGTTTAGGGTTAGATTGGTGTTTGCATTAGAATGTCACTTTGAGTATTGGTTTATACTATTTTTTTCTGATTTATTTTTTATATGTCGCCTGGCGTTAGGGTTAGAGTTGGGTTTTGGTAAGGGTGTCATTTTAGGTAAATCTAACCCTAAACTGAAGCGACAATGGTAAGAAAATAGGACAAAACTGTTGAGTAACCAATATGTGAAACAGAAATTTGTTATACGATCACAAAAATATGTGGAAATTTGTGATAATATCACGAAAAAAGAAAATGTACGTGATTATATAACAAAATTTCGTGAGACTGGGTTGCAATTTGCACTTTAAAAGCCTTCTTGTTAAGAAATTGTTCTTCAATTTTTTTTTTTTTTTCAAAAAATATTTAGGTGTAGTATAGCTTGTTAAAATTTTTCTCATAAGTCTCATGGGCTTGCCAGACCTTTTGTACTAGATTCAGGTCTGAGTGCATCTGGCAAGACCATGACAGTACTATGTTCTGTGTGGCTTCCACGTGTTCCCAGTGTCTTGTCGCTGTCATGGTCTTGCCAGACGTTTGTGTAAGATTCAGGTCTAATTTCAGAGGGCAAGATCATGGCAGCATTGTGTTTTGTGTGGGGACACATGTTTTCACATTAGGTATTTGTGTCACGTGTTCCCAGTGTCTTGTCACTTTTACCCTACTCCCTTATGTACTCGTGTCTTACGTAATTAATTATGTTCACCTGTTCCCCATTGGTGTGGTGTCTTTATAATGCCCTCTCGTTCTCTGTCGTGTGCTCGTTCGTTCGTCTGGATTCAGTGTGTGTTTGTTCCCGTATTCCGGTTCACCTGAATCTATCTCAGAGTCTGTTTGTGATTTTGTATTCCGTGTTTGTTCCCCAGTTCTGTGTTTCATCACCGCTGTTTATTTATCTTCAGTTTTACCCCCTCGTGGGTTTTTGTGTTTATTATTTAAATAAATCCTCAGTTTTATGTTATACATTATCTGCGTTTGGGTTCTCCCTTATTTGTAACGTGACAATAAGGGGAAAGACATGTAGCCTACCCTGCTTCTATATCGGTGCAACTTGTTGTTCTGGATTTAAATAATTGTATTTTAGTAAATGAAGGCGGTAAAACCACATACCGCACTAGTGAGCAATGCAAAAAACCCTGCAAGGGAAATTCTTTCACTGCGACAGCCCTAGGCGCATTTGTCCTCGGGTTCCCCACACACATCAGGATTTCTGATCGGAAAAATTAAACAATGTTTAATATTTACGATTCGCGATTGGGGCAGCCCCGACATTCTTCTGATCAGGTTTCGGAAAATCTGACAAGATAATCTGTATAACCATCAATTGTCAGAAAGGGGGAAATCTGCCCAAAATCAGCCCGATTATCTTTTGGTGTGTACCCAGCATAAGAGTTCATCAGCAGGTCTCCTCAATTCCAAGATGTAAACAGACTGTTGTTAAAAGAAGAGGAGACGCAACACAGAGATAAACATGACCCTGTCCCAATTTTATTCACACGTGTTGCTGTCAATGATTACAAAGTACCGCAGTCAGATCCTGAGGCACATAGAAGCAAAAACATCCAATATTTGGATTTGGAAAAAAAATGAAAGAGCTTTGAGTCTTCAATGTTGTGCTGAACTTGAATACATTTCAGTTTAAAAACCCCAACAGTGTAGAAGAAGAGGAATTTTGTCAGTATTTACTTCAGTTTATGATCCTATGGGATATCTTGCTCCTCTTACACTGACTGATAAATCGCTCTTATAAAAAATGTGTAGACAGAAGCTGAGATGAGGATTTACCTCCAACACTTCAAAGTCAGATATGGTTAAAGTCACAGATCAGATCCTGTACTGAATAATCAACTCATACGGTTAGGAGGAAGTGTCTGTGATGTCACTGTTGTGTCTTCTTATTCACCATCAGATGAGAAATCCCACTTTTCAGTGCTAAAAATGAAAGAGAAAGTCAATCAGATATCAAATCATCATCAGTGTCAAATGAAGAGATAGAAAAACAAACTATTAGTGCTGTCAGTCAGTGATAGAAATGAAATCTTCAACATAATAAACATGTCAACAATCTGTTTATCACATACACATGAGCTACAACAATACAAAAACACATTTCATCTATTTCCTCTGAATATTTGATGTCAATGTAAGAGATGAATGTATTGATATGTATGTAGTATAATATAATGACACACTGACAGTTTTATGAGTTCACACACAAACAGTAAGAAAATGAAGGTGATGCTTTATTTTAAAAGTCCTGGAGGTTGACAGTCGTGTAAATAAAGAAAAACAGCATCAATGTCAAAGCTCGACAGAGAGTTGTGTGAAGTGTCCATCAGATTTTAAGACTTGACTTTCTCTTCTTTTTTCTAATCTGTATCATTTATCATCTGTACTTTGTGTTTATCTGTTGTGTATATATTGTGTTTGTGTTGTTATTTCTACAGTCTGTATTCTGATGATTTGATAAATAATGCTTAAAACATGAAATAAATACCAAGTTGTTATAAAAGAGTTTAAGATGAACATCTAGTCAAGTGTGCATAACTATAGAGGTGTCAGCCTATCAAACAAACCCCATTAACAAACATCATATATAATGTGTAAGAAGAGTAAGATCACAGTATTAAATCCTGGAGTGAACAAACTCAACATCACAGTTAGTAAACATTGGATTGAATTCTTATTGTGTTGATCTGACAAAGCATCAAGTGTTGTTCATCTACACACCCTATAAGAGCAGCAGATCAATTTACATTTCTTATATTTATATTCTATGATTTAAATTACACTGCGTACAAAGCTTTACTCACCGTACTGTCTGTAGTTTATAATGTGGATCATCTTTTAGATCAGAGATCAGCTTTAATCCTGAAACTGTGAGATTATTCCCATACAGATACAGATCTCTCAGGTGTGATGGGTTTGATCTCAGAGCTGAATTCAGAGTACCACAACCTTTATCTGTGATATTACAACTCCTCAACCTGTAGAGATCAGAGACTTTATACAAATGATGCAAAACTACAAAGTTTGTAGACAAATATATTGTCACGCATCTGTATACACAAGGATACGAAGGACAACTGGATACAAAATACACAGGAATCTTTATTAACAGGACAATGATGGCAACACACACCATACACAAACGAGAACCGACATTCACTGGAGCACACAAGGGAAATATATACAGGGAATAACAAGGAGGGAAACGACATTGAGAAACGGCCAGGGTGGAGGGACGTTTGTCAACACCTTAGGGACAAGCGACAGGGAAGCCAGCATGGAGGGAGTGAGCAGCAGAGAGCCCGGGGAAGCCGAGAATACGGAGGGCCAGGGTAGCGCCGGGGGTCTATTTATGGATAAGGAAGAAGAGAACCCCCGGTTGACGTCCGTGGGAAGAAGGAGTCCAGGTGAGCCGGCGGGAAGGCTGGTAAAAAGCATTTGGAGAAGCCTGCGGATTATTGTGAGGCTAAAGTATGGTATAGTACGTAATTCAATATTTGGCTTAATGGCTGCATCTGGTGGAAATTTTGTCCATTTTTTTTACTTCTTTGTGTTGCTAGTATTTGCAATGCATGTTTTGTCAAACGGATAAGGATGAGATCTTGATTTGCTGGTGTTTTTTCTATTTACATGTGTTTTATTTCATTGCAGTACAGTGAACCCTGTCAGCCACTGTAATTTTCGTCTCCACAGGTTGTGATGTAGTGAAACACTGCAGTACTTTAATGATGTATCAATGTCTCATTATAATTTATAAGACTGATCAGATATGTCATTGACTTTATATATCATTTACATTTTAGTGTGTTTCTTATTAGAAAATATAAGAAATGTATATGTTTAACTTATCCTCAGTACATGTGTGACTATCAAAGAGATTATCTTACTTAAGTATCTCCAGTTTACATTGAGGATTCTTCAGTACATCAGAGATCAGCTTCACTCCTGAATCTCTTAGATTATTATCAGACAGCTCCAGATCTGTCAGGTGTGATGGGTTTGATCTCAGAGCTGAAGACAGAGTAACACAACCTTCATCTGTGATATCACACTTACACAACCTGTAGAGAACAGAGACACACAGTTTGTTAACACACAGATCAAATCTACAGTTAGTTGAATTTGTTTCTCTTCCTGTCATCATTTATTGTTAATGGACATTTTCATTTTAGTTTCATTTATGTGTGTTTGTATTTTACTGAAACACATCAGTGACACGGAAATAAACTGTTGATTCCTCTAATCACACATTATAACATTTTCTCTTATGTTTCTCTATCTAAATTATTTTTGCTTTTATCCCCAAACATAATTCAATTTTAATGTTTTATTTATCAAAAGATGTGACTTTCAGTAAGCGTTAAAATGTTGTGATGAATTTAAGGCTGTGACGGTGGCAATGCACCAATTCACCACGGTGGTGTGGTGGTTATAGAATGTGTATGGGAGGGTATGTGCATGTGCACACCAACCTGATCTCACGAATTTCCGTGGCATAGTCACGGAATTTTTTGCTCATTTTTCCGTGGCATTCTCACGGATCTCCGCATATTTCCGTGGCCCTGCCACGGACTTTCTTTTCCGTGGCATTCTCACGGATTGGTAACTCAACTGTTTTGTCCTATTTTCTTACCATTGTCGCTTCGGTTTAGGGTTAGATTTACATAAAATGACATCCCTACCCAAACCCAACTCTAACCCCAACGCCAGGCAACAATTGATTAAAGTTTAGAAAATATAAAAGAATACATCAGAAAAAATAGTATAAACCAATACTTAAAGTGACAAACTAATGCAAACACCAAATCTAACCCTAAACCGAAGCGACAATGGTTTGAAAATAGGAAAAAGCAGTTGAGTAACCAATCCGTGAGAATGCCACGGAAAAGAAAGTCCGTGGCAGGGCCACGGAAATATGCGGAGATCCGTGAGAATGCCACGGAAAAATGAGCACAAAATTCCGTGACTATCCCACGGAACTTTGTGAGATCATGTTGTGCACACTGATGCTTATAAGCTTATATATAATGCATATATATATTTTAAAATATAAAAATGTAAACAAGGATCAGATATATGTTTCTTAAAGGAATACTTCAGGATTTAGAAGCTTTGTATCAGTAGAAAACCAGTAGTATTTTCGAATTACCGTGCCTCTCCCCTTCATATCTCCCCGAGATGAGAGATGTGTGTATTTTTTGTCTGGAAAAAAGCCTCCGATGACGCAAATTGACGTTTTCTGCGTCATCTGACGTTTTTTTGGCCAGAGGCTTAAAACTACAGGCAATAGTAGCAGCTAGTTCCGCATGTTTTCACCACGCCAATATGGGTGGGATCTCACTCACAGAATTTAAAGATAGTGTCAGCCATCTTTAGAAGCTAAGCTAACAGGCTATTGCTCCGTGGAAAAGTTTAAATAACAATGGCGGAATGTAGTTTTAAGGTTAAAATGGCAGAAGGGGATTTCGAGGATCTGTTGAGAGAATCGGGTGTTCCTTTAAGAGCCACAATACAGCAAAGAGCTGAGGGAGATGGAGGGACAGAAAGCAGAGAAGCCCGGAGAAGAGGCCTCAGACTCTGCTGCGTAGTAGAGCCCGTGGAGGACGCAGCAGCCTCGGCTGCGTAGAGGAGCACGGACTGGCGCGAGCTTGGACAAAAAAGTAATGGCTGTACTCTCGCTGTGTGCCTTCTGTACGGAATTTCGGCATCAGATCAGGATAAAGACGTTTGTGTGGTGAATAGTCAGGCGGAAGAGAATTGCAACTTTATGTGTGTTTGTTTCACAGATGCGTTTCGGCTCATGAGCACAGTCACTGAGCCTGCGCTGAAAACGCATTCGCGTGTACTGGTAGCACAAAATTATACTTTTTCTTAACTGTGATCAATAATATCTTGCCTCATTGTTGCCCCCAAGCAGCGGGTCATCACTGATATTAGTTGCCTCCCCTTGCAAATAGCACACTAACTCAGAGTCTGCTGGCCATTTGTGTTCACACGAACTTGAAGACATCTTGCTATGCAAGACTGTAAGTCATATTTTTTGGGACACTTCACCACCGTGGTTGTGTGGTGGTTATGACAACAGTCACAACCCTAAATGAATGTTAAATGACTTCAGTTATCCAATCAATTACTTGGATTAAAAACCTATAAAACCATTACAGTTGTTTTGATCTCTATATAGTCTCACTATAATAATATATGTGATTTCTGTTTGAGCATCAGATCACAATCTTACTGCAGTGTCTTCAGTTTACAGTCAGGGATCTTCAGTACATCAGCAATCAGCTTCACTCCTGAATCTCTTAGTTTATTCACAGACAGATACAGATGTCTCAGGTGTGATGGGTTTGATCTTAGAGCTGAAGTCAGAGCAACACAACCTTCATCTGTGATATCACACTTACACAAACTGTAGAAAATGGAGACAGACAGTTTGTTCACACACAGATCAAATCTACAGTGAGTTGAATCTGTTTCTCTTCCTGTCATCATTTAGTGTTTATGGACATTTTTTATTTTAGTTTCATTTATGTGTTTTGTGTTTTAATGAAACAAATTAGTAAGATTTACAAGGAAATGAACTTCATCAATTTATGATTATATGTGTGATTTATATTTTTTATACAGTAATGAAATCTTGAAATCGATTATTTTCATCAAACATCATAACATTTTTACTTATGTTTTAATTTCTAAATGATTTTAGTTTTTTAATTTTTATTATCATAATTTAATTTTAATTTTTATGTTTTTGAATTTCTGTAACATTTAGCGCTAGGATGAACTTAAATCAAATGTTATCAAATCCATTACAAAGATTCAATTAAAATACTATAAATCCATTACAGATGTTTTGATCTCTATATAGTCTCAGTATAATCTATATGTGATTTCTGTTTGAGCATCAGATCACAATCTTACTGCAGTGTCTTCAGTTTACAGTCAGGGATCTTCAGTACATCAGCAATCAGCTTCACTCCTGAATCTCTTAGTTTATTATCAGACAGATTCAGTTCTCTCAGGTGTGATGGGTTTGATCTCAGAGCTGAAGTCAGAGCAAAACAACCTTCTTCTGTGATATTACACTTAAACAACCTGTAGAGAACAGAGATACAAATTCTCAGTTCACAACACGCACATCAGATCAACATTGATTTTTTTTCTTAGTTTATTAGGGCCCAAGAACTGATGAGCAGGCCACACCCTGCAATGTAGGTGCAAAACCTTACTATTTTTGCTTTGTTTAATAACAATAGGGCCCGAACACCCTTAGAATTGTCCTTTAGAATTTATTAGGGCCAGAGCACAGAGGGGCAGGCCAGAATGGCCTGCACTGAAAGGTGCAAAGCCCTATTGTTTTTCTTAAAATGTATTTATTTTCGAATTTTTGGGCACTTTGTGTCCCTTCACATGCTTAAAAACTCTTGAAATTTGGCACAAACATCAAATCATCAGCCATTGGGACTGGGAAAGAGGGATGTATGACTGCAGAAATGTAGTGCACTTAATGCGAGATAGTGGTGTTACGTACTAACTTACATGTTTTTGAATGAATCTTTCAAGTGAACAAATTCGCGTTTTTAATATGCCCTCATTGGCCACAATAGCTTTAATGATTTGAATAAACTGAAACTGTCATTCATAGGACAGTTTCACCTGTCCGTATGTTAAACAATGTAGTAGTTGAACCTGAATAAAACCTATTGGACTGTAATTACTGGACTTTTCTGAAATATTAAGTGTATGACTTGATTTTTGGATATAAAAGAATATTATATCCCAACAGTTACATATTTGTCAGCATGGCACATTCAAGTACACAATGACACTAAATTACATTTAAACCCATTTAAGTATAGTCGCCTAAATCTAATGTAGATTTTTGTTGACTAAAACCTCATGTCATTTAGTTGACAAAAAACTAGAATAAAACTAAAAACAATTAAAATGACTAAAATATGACTAAAACTACATTGTTTTTTACTCAAAAGATTATGACTAATAGGAACTCAAAATCTGCTGTCATATGCACTTGATAAATTCTACAGGGATTTTTGATATCTTGAACGGTGCTGCATTGGCGAGGCAAAAAATTTATGGCGAAATCAGAGAAACAGAAAGCGTCTTATATATATGGCAAAAAATCTGTTATCCTTATGATATGCAGGGTGTATGTTTGGCCAAGGATTCCGATTGCATCGATGTGCCTGTTGTGAGTCCCGGGCATAGCGCCACCAACAGGAAGTGTGTCAGTCACAAAGGAAGATTTTTTGACCATTAGGTAAACTTTTAAATACTCCTCCAAGGGAATTCATGCAATTGACACCAATAGTGGAGAACATGATGATAAGACATTGGAGATGCTAAATTGCAAAGGGATTGGTGACATCTTGAACGTTGTTCCCATGGCAACGTATCAAATTTTACTTTTATGTCTAGGCATATTTAAGTCTGTGGCATGCGGTGAACTTTTAAATACTACTCCTAGGGGATTAATGCGAGTGACACATGACTTGGCCAACATGATGTTTAGACATACAAACAGATTTTTGATCTCTCGAACACTGTTGCCATCGTATCGCATCAAAGTTTATTTTTATTTCAGGCACATTTAAGGCTCTTGGTGTGATTAGATTAACTTGAAATTTGACACATAAATCACAGTTATCGACTCTTAAGTGTGGACAAAACGATTAGACAAAGGCATGTAATTTAGTGGCTCACTAGTGCCCCTGTTTGTCTAAAATGTGTGGCTACTTTTACCTACAGTCCACAAATAGGTCAGTAACAACATAAAAAGTCACTTGATGCACGTGCCACCGTGCATTGTTTTCTGGGAGGCACCATGTAGTTATGAAAAGACGTCTGAGTGTCTGCCATCGCCGCTTGCAGCTTTATTTATTTATTGTTTTGCAGTTGATTATAAATCCTAACATATCAATAATAATCGTGCAGCAGTACAGCTGATTCTGAGTGAAATAATAAATCACATTATAAACTCCACTAATCAGATCTCTTCGCTGTCTGTCTGTGATCTTCATTATTGATTTGAAGATAATCGTGTATTAGTTTTAAATGTCTTCATGGTTCAGGTCTACATTTCTGTGAAATATACTGAAGTTACTAAATAAACTCTAGTAAGATAACTCAGATCAACTGATATGTATGCTGCTGCTTCACTGGATTTACATTTTAATAGACTTCTTGAATTTATGTATTTTTGTTGACTCTTCAGGTTGTTTATCATACAACTATAATGATATTCAATCTTATGAGTGTTGTACAAAGATCCTGAAACTGATAGTTTAAGCTGAAACTGTGTTTCTGTACCATCGGTGGGGTTTATTATACTATTATACTATCATAATCATAATCATAATTATTTAAGTCATTATTAGAAATTCTTACTCCAGTTTCTGTAGTTTGCAGTCAGGATTCTTCAGTACATCAGAGATCAGCTTCACTTCTGTATCTCCTACATTAATATAATTCAGTTTTGTTGCAAGTAAGGAGTTTGAAGTCAGAGCAACATCCCCTTCAGCTGTGATATTAAAACACCACAACCTGTAGAGAACAGAGACACAAACTTCAGTCTCTCAGATAACAATAAACTGACAGGAATCACATTAAAATCCAAAATAAAATAACAAACAAACAATAAATTTTTGATACATTTTAATTGTATGTTAAATATTTATTTCAATCTTACACTTACTATTTTTAATCAAATGTAAAACATCTTTAAGCAGCAATTTGTAAAAGTAAGAGAGTTTACTTTAGTATCTTCAGTTTACAGTCAGGATTCTTCAGTACATCAGAGATCAGCTTCACTCCTGAATCTCTTAGTTTATTATCAGACAGATCCAGATCTCTCAGGTGTGATGGGTTTGATCTCAGAGCTGAAGTCAGAGCAACACAACCTTCATCTGTGATATCACAACTACACAATCTGTAGAGATCAGAGACACAGTATTTTCAGACACAGATCAAATCTACAGTGAGTTGAATTTGTTTCTCTTCCTGTCATCATTTAGCGTTTATGGACATTTTTGTTTTAGTTTAATGTGTGTTTGTGATTTATTGAAACACATCAGTGAGATTTACAAGTAAATAAACTTCTTCAATTTATTTTTATATTAACTGTGTGCTTTATATTTTTAAACATTAATAATAGACAGGGGCGTTGAACAAGACCTCTGGCCCTATGCATAGGCAGTTCTGATGGGCCCCCATGCCCCACCCCCATAATATATTTCAGACTTTTCAAGGGCCCTCTCTTCCTTTGGGGCCCTGGTAATCAGTACTGGTTTTACCCCCAGTCCGACACCCCTGATAATAGATTCCTCTCATTAGACATCACAACATTTTCACTAATGTTTTTATTTCTGAATGATTTAATTGTTTTACTTTATTCTCATCGTAATTCAATTGTAATGTTTTATGTTTGTGACTTTCAGTAAGAGTTAAAGTGTTGTAATATAATCAGCTTCAGTTATCAAATACCTTACACAGAGATTAAAATAAACTATTTAAAGTCCCCGTTCTTTCTGTGTTTTTGAAACTATGATTGTGTTTACAGTGCGCAATATAACATGTTAATGTTTCACGTGTAAAAAAGTGGTATTTTTCACACAATTGACTTATCTATATAGCACTGTTTTCTCTATCCTCGGCTGATTTCTTCCTTGTTCTGAAGTCCCTCCTTCAGAAATACATATCAAATTCTGATTGTGTAGTTTGTTTAGTGTGTTGTGATTCGATAGCAGCTTAGCTTGCCATTAGCTTAGCTGGCGACTGATGTATTCCTGAGGGCGGAGTTTAGTCAAAAAAAATTCTAGTGACGTAATTAAAGCAGGAAGTAGAGGGCTGTAGTCCAAACTGGCCGTTCGCTGTAGGCTTTGAAAGGCGAATTCTGTTAAAGAAAATATATCGGCTGGCAGTGAACTTTGAGCTTTATCATTTTACAGGTATTATTTATGTTATTATAGCAACATTACACACTAACTAGGGTTTAAAAATGGGATCAGAAAGAACAAGACCTTTAACGTTTGAAGTGGACCAAAACCTTTTATATAAGATAATTTTAGTGTGTTTTCAGACCTATAGATCGATTGCTTTGTTCCGAAACCAGGGGTTAAATTGCTACAAAGTTGCAATTTCATGTTGGGTCGGTTCGTATTCACAAGACATTTTCCAATTTGACCAGACTTTGTAAATTTAAGTCACATGCAAGTAAACTCTCCTTTAGTTGCTCAGAGTGCATCTTTTCAATTTAATTATTTTTATTTATATAACGCTTTTCACAATTGTTTAATTATTTTAAAGCAGCTTTACATTAATAAAAGCAGGAGAAAATACAGAAAAATTGGTGTACAAGATAAGTATCAGAGTACAGCGGCTAAGATTAATACACACACATACAGAACTAAACTCAGGTTCAGGTCTGAAAACAACCTTAAAATTTTTCACAACACCTGTTCTTGTCTGAGGACATATTAGGGTGTTTTCAGACCTGAGCTTATGTTTCCAAACATGATGCCTTTAATCCTTGGTTCAGTTTGTTAAGGCATATGTGAACACTGCAATCATACTTGTATCTGTAGCAAAACAACCGCTCCAAAACCGCCTGAACGAGGTGGTCTTGGTTCAATTGCAAATCAACACTGGAGGGGTTCAGTAAAAGTGTAAAAGCAATCTGGCCCAATGGACCAATGAACAGACTGTCTTATTGCTTTATTAACCATGAATATACCTGATAGCTTTTTAGTGATGAATTCTGGTGAGCCATAACACACCATGCGCACTTGTTTCTTTAAAAACAGCTTTAAATTGCTCTTTTTCACATAGGTTCATGGTAAGAATATTGTCCCACCTAAGTTTTGATTCCTGCACAAACAATTGAAGTAATATAACCACACATACAAAAAAGCCACACAATAATCCCGTAAAGCTGCTGTCAGTCCATCCTGACGGACAACTTTGAGTGGAATCACAGAAAATAAAAAGATGCACTCTGTTAATACGTCACATGTGAGTAAATTGGTCAAAGTCTGGTTTGTTTGAAAATATTGCCTTGTGAATGTGAACTGAACCAAGATGAAATTGTGACATTGTTTTGAAACCGAGGATTAAATGGCTACAAAGGGCTATGTTGGCTAGTGTACTTTAAATCCATTACAGATGTTATGATCTCTATATAGTCTCACTATAATCTATATGTGATTTCTGTCTGAACATCAGATCACAATCTTACTCCAGTAACTCCAGTTTACAATCAGGATTCTTCAGTCCATCAGAGATCAGCGTCACTCCTGAATCTCTTAGTTTATTACGAGACAGATCCAGATGTGTCAGGTGTGATGGGTTTGATCTCAGAGCTGAAGTTAGAGCAACACAACCTTCATCTGTGATATCACAACTCTTCAACCTGTACAGAACAGAGACACAGTTTGTTCACACACAGATCAAATCTACAGTGAGTTGAATTTGTTTCTTTTCCTGTCACCATTTAGTGTTTATGAAAATTTTTATTTTAGTTTCATTTATGTGTGTTTGTGTTTTACTAAAACACATCTTTAAGATTTAAAAGTAAATTAACTGTTGATTCCTCTAATCACACATTATAACATTTTCTCTTTTACTTCTCTTTCTGAATGATTTTGGTGTTATTGTTGTTTGGTGATATTGATGTTTATGAGTTGTGTTTAACTCTTAGAGTTAAGTGTTCTGATGAATAACATAACCTTCAGTTATCAAATACATTACTGAGATTAAAATCCTATAAATCCATTACAGATGTTATGATCTCTACGGTATAGAGTCTCACTATTCAAATAATCTTTTATTGTAATTGTAAAGAGAGATACAACAAAATTATAATCTATATGTGATTTCTGTCTGAACATCAGATCACAATCTTACTTCAGTATCTTCAGTTTACAGTCAGGATTCTTCAGTACATCAGAGATCAGCTTCGCTCCTGAATCTCTAAGTTTATTATAAGACAGATCCAGATGTGTCAGGTGTGATGGGTTTGATCTCAGAGCTGAATTCAGGGCAACACAACCTTCATCTGTGATATCACACTTATTCAAGCTGTAGAGAACAGAGACAGACAATTTGTTCACACAGAGATTAAATTGTGGACTGTACAAAACTGGGGGGGGGGCGACTGTAACCACAATTCCCTGATGGAGGGAATGAGACGTTGTGTCAACAGTAGGGGTGTGCTCTTAAGAGCCAATCCAGTCTCTTTAACACTAATAAAATTGCGCAAATCGTATTTGAATACCAGTCTCTGCCCAAGCTTGCATGCATAAAAGATGACAAAGCACCATTCATTCGCTTGTATGTTGAAGCATGGAGGAAACAATGTCTTGTTTCCAACATCAGGTAATTGTAGTTACAGTCATAACCAAGATGATCCCTTGCTGTTTTCCACTTGAAATTGTGTCGATCCTTAAAGCAGGCACATCAGGTCATCATGTGCCATGGTTAATGCTAAATGGCATCACAACCTTCCATTCAAGTGTAAGGGGTCATTATCTGAGGAGGAGGAGCAGACCTCTTACCAGTAACACAGCAAAAATGCCAATAACCAAATAAGTTTTTTTTGCACACATTTTCACATATCTTTATCTTCTTTACTACACTTTTCTGTGCAGACTTAGCAGATGCAGGACTTTCAGTCAATATGGATTCCTGCTAATATTGTTGTAGTCAGAAATCAATTATATAATATTATTACATGGCTCTCTGGAATGCTTGATTCTGATTGGTCAGTTGAGACATTTGCTCGTTCTTTTCAAATAATAATCGCTCCAAAGTAATAACGCATAGCCGGTACTACTTGCACGATTAAAATCGCTCCGCGCCAATAAAGATTACTGTTTGACGCCATCTTGTGACAAACACTGGACAACCACAATTAAGAATGGAACATTTTGACATAAATTTAAACATGTACAGAAATATCAAAACATTTAAACAGTGGATAGAAGAACGAACAACGACAAGACACAGAGAGCTTACTGAGACTGAACTTGACAAAATAGAGCATGACAGCTACGAAGCCAACACACCAAAAAATACAGAATGGGCATTAAAACTTCTCAAAGACTGGCTAAAAGAGAAAAAAATGGAGACAGACAAGTATGAAGCAAAGGATCTTAATAAGGAATTACGATCATTTTATGCATCTGTGCAAAGTTTCGCGGAAGGATAAAAATGTTAATTTAAAACAAATATTCCAATAAAATGTTTTCAATTCATATTCATGTCCAGTTTTTTTTTCTTATGTGGCAAGTAGCCGTGTAATAAGCGGGATAATGTAGAGGCAGCCGGTAGTTATCGGGAAATAAGCCCCTTCAGTGTGATACAAGACCCTCCGCTTCGCGTGATCACACTGTCTGGGCTTATTTCCCGATAACTACCGGCTGCCTCTACATTATCCCTTACACAATGCAATTGAAGTAAACTTATTTAACCACTTGCATGTAGTTTCTCTAAAGGACTGTCATCTGAGAGGATTTCTTTACTGTCATGTGCATGGCTCAAAAACAGTTGCACTTTATAATCTTTTGATGTAGAATAACATTTACATTCCCTTACTGCACAAAAGTGTTGGTGTATTATCTACAACTTTACAAAATAGAGGAAAACCCAATCTTATAATAAACTACAATTCAAATTGTATTTATCAGCAATTCAATTGTTGCATTGGCTGTGGGTTTAAGAAAGAGCAGCTGCTGCAGAGATGATCTGAAGAGCTCTTTTCCAAAACGCTATAAATCCATTTCAATAGTTTCCAGAAAAAGTACATGTTTTACCTAGACCCACACATTTTGTGATTATTCAATTTATTCTTTTAAAATGTTTTTTTTTGCTCAATCTGAACATGTTGAATAATGATTATTAAATCAAACAACAATATTGTTGATTATAAATTCAAAGTTAATTTAATTTTTTTTCAAAACGCTACAAATCCATATATGTCCCTGCTTTGTTCACTACCCACATTTTGTACTTTTGCACGACATTGGTCAATGTATCAAACGCCATGTCTGTCTATCAGCACTCAGGCTATCGAACTATTCAGTACTTTTCATGTTACGTTAGCAGGCTTCTTCACAGGAAAAAAACTTTATCCCGAACGTACAAAACGGTATTAAACGAGCCAGTTCTGAAACGAAAGTTGTACATACCAAACACTTTGATGAAGATCGCCTTGCAAACGGGTACCTTCTCCGGGTGATGTATTTACATGACATTAATCCTCATTTTGAGTAATGAATGAACATAAACAAACAACTGCTCAGAGCGCCGCCATTGGATTGCGTCGAACGCTCATCGAGTTCTGATTGGTCGAGAGGATAAATCGCGTTTAGGCTAAAAATAGGCTCGGCGCTTATCGCGTTTTGGAAAAGAACGGCATCTTGTACCTACATTTTAACAAGGAAATGTAATGATTTGACATATAACATTCATGGAGCAGTGAATAGGTTCAGTACACAGCCAAATGACATGACAAACTCATTTTTTTTTAAAATGGCGTTTATCGCGTTTTGGAAAAGAGCTCTTCATCTGTACAATCAATCAGTTTAGAGACAACACTCCTGCCAGCACATTAGATGAAGATGCAGGACCACCACCTGTGTTTTTAATTCTGCTTTTTAAGTTGCTGTTACAAACAGACAAAATAGCATTTAACTGTTTTTAAAAGAGACTTAAAGTACTTTTGTAGCGTCAAACTTTAATTACAATCATTAATTTTAATCTTTGACAAGCATGGGCGTAGATTTAGGGTGGGACGCTAGGGACATGTCCCTACCAATATTCAGAGAAGACTGAATTGTCCCTAGCAATAATTTCGACCAAACAATTAATCTGTATTCATATATAACCACTGATGTCCGTCTTGTTCTTGTGTTTTCTGTTTTTTACTTATTATATTTTTGTCAGAAATCATTTAAATTAGATTAGAAATCTTTTGCAATCCCGTTCTGTAAAAATAACGCTCTATGTGGTACACAAACGGTTAACAGTTTTCGTTTTCTGCAATGCCCGCCTCCGTTAGTCACATCAGTAATATGATTGGCTTTGCATTTCTTTAGTCCCGCCTCTCTAACGCACATTGCTAATATGATTGGATTAGCATTCTTGAGTCCCGCCTCTCTAACGCACGTCACTTTTTGATGGGCTGGTCTTTACTCGCTACGTGTGATAGTATGGTTTCACTTTGTACAACGCGCCAAAGTTCACTCAACAAAACGCGCGTGATTATTCGGGCTACAGGTAAGTGAGGAAGAAAGTATTATTATACCCACTGTAACTGTTTCATGCCCAAAAAAGTTGAGCCACATAATGATTCAAGGACAGTGTTTTCACCAATACACGACAATCCCATGTTAACCCTGAGGAGTTGCAAACTTGTGTCAACCTTTTATAAATGGGGTGGCAAGGTTATTTAGAGGGTCCCTAATCCATGAAAGATAATAACCCCAACATGGTAAAAACATGAATTCATGTCATGATTGCTGAATACTTTCATTACTGCACTGTGGTCATTACTTGCACAGATGTAGACATAATGTTGCATTTTAAACAAACTATTTTTTTCACACTGATTAACTGTCTGTTAATGAAAAGAAGATTTAATGTGAACTACAGAAACTTTAATAAACTGTGTTCAGGAAACAGCATGATATATATACCTACTTCAACACTGGAATTTTTTGGCTAAATTAAATTAAGAATTAAATATTAATTGCATATTCTTCAATGTTATAAAGTTAATATGGATTCATATGTTACAATGTGATTTTCTTTTTTTTTTTTGACAAAGACTTAAACAGCTACTGTTTATTAGGCTCTAGGACATAACGAATTGTTTATTATAGTACATTAAATTTGGGATGGCACCGGGGGTGGCGAGTCAGATGTCACTGAGTAAAGTGCATACTGAGTTGTCTGTTGTTTATGTCAAGTAAACGGTGATAAACAGTTTTTGCAATGCGACCATTTTATTTATGTCCCCACCAATGCCAGAATCAAACCTACGCCCTTGTTGACAAGCATAGTAAAGATATCAAGATGATATTTTCACATAATATTTTAAATTATTTAGGGTGATTTTATGTACAAAGTAGCTTTAACTGGGTTTACAAATTCAGCATCATAAAAAGTTCACAACCTTACATCAATAGCTCGCGCACTGCAGGGGTTAAAAAATTGGCTTGTTCTTGGCCATTGTAAAAACCGGCCCATCACAGAGTGGCTGATCAGTGTTTCTACTATCGATGTGTTTTGCCTTTTCTTGCAGTGCACGAACGTGCAATCTCAGATAATCCAATCCTGCCATACCAATCATCAACAGCAGGGGTGTTCAAAGAACCGGATAAGCGAGATCATAATTAGTGAGATCTGAAGATCTTGGATGTCTCATTTGATCTTGGATGTATTAAGCGCCGCACGAAGAACGGCCCCCTGTGCAACCCTGCAAGACAGCGCTCTGAAGAGCAGCCTTACAAATACGTACAACACACAACACCAAGATGAAGGTTTATTGCAAAACATAACACTATTATTTTGGTCAAAGCTGTGAGGTATAAGCATGCGAGACGGCAGAACGTTGCTATGGTTACCTCTGTGTCAATCATCACATTTTTGGGATAGAGGCTGTTTCTTAAAGGGACACTTCATCCATTTGCATAAAGCTTTGTATAGTTAGAACCCCAGTCATGTTTTTGAATGGTCATGCTTAATTTTCTCAGTTGTCGCTGAGACAGGAGAAATACAGACTTCAGTGTTGCACTTCCTTCTTTCAATGATGTAAAAATCATCATTTTGCATCATTGAAAAAAGGAAGTCCAATATCTTTGTAGAGGGGGTGAGACTACAAACACCCCTTTTCTCTGTCAAATAGGCACCAACTTCTAAATGTATGTTAAATTTTACCTACAAATATAACACACTTTCAATAAAGATTAATGTTTCTATGGGTGAAATGCTCCTTTAATATGAGTTCTTCAGCGATCTTGTGTCCTCGTGTTATCGCTCTATGTCATATATTGCATTATACATTTTATTATAGTCATCGTCACATGACCAGCATTTTTGTTGCATCTCGTCAGAGGTGTATAATACTTAAGTATTTTAGTTACATTTTCCAAGCTTCTGTGCTTTATCAGAGTGTTTGTCTTGGGAAAAAAATTACTTTTCTTTACTAAAAAATGTTCACTACATTCTAAAGCATAGAATCATACTGTGTATTCATTATATATTGCATATTAAAATTGATTTAATGCCTAATTATATAAAAATTGTGTACTTTTATTTTCTTGAGCAAAAGTACGAAAAAATTTTACTTAAGAAAAAGTACAAAAATTTACTAAATGTTTAATGTACTTAAATATTGAATATAAACCAAAAACTTGAAATTATGAAATGTAGTGGAGTAAAAATTATGATAATGTGTTTTGGAATGTATGTTTTCCAAAGAAAAACACTAATAAAATATGATTAAATGAAAATGTACTTTTATGCAGAAAGTACAAATACTTAAGTACTATACAACTCTGCATCTCGTCTCGTTTTTGTCACGTGAAAAAGATTCGTTCTATGAAGTTCCTCCTTCAGAAATACGTATCGAGTTCTGATTGTGTAGATTGTTTAGTGTGTTGTGATTCGATAGCAGCTTAGCCTGCCGTTAGCTTAGCTGGCGACTGGCGTATTCCTGTGGGCAGAGGTTAGTCAAACACTCTTACTTTGACGTCATTCAACCGGGAAGTAGAGGGCTATAGTCCAAACAGGCCGTTCGCTGTAGGCTGTGAAAGGGGCCTTATGTTAAAGAAAATATTGCCTGGCAGTGAACCTTATCATTTTGCAGGTCTTATTTATGCTCTAACAGCAACATTACACACTAACTAGGGTTTGAAAAATGGGACCAGATAGAATGTTACCTTTTAATATTTCTGTGTCTGATTGATTTTTACTTTTTAGTCATCATAACTTACAATTTCGATGTTTTGTGTTTGTAACTTTAAAAAAGTGTGGTTTTGTAAAAGTGCGGTAATGTTAAATGAAATCAACTTCATTTACATTACATTTTGTTTGATAATCTGAAATACAGTTTGATAACATCAGACCACAATCTTACCCCAGTATTTCCAGTTTACAGTCAGGTTTATTTAGTACATCAGAGATCAGTGTCACTCCTGAATCCTTTAGATTATTCTCAGACAGATCCAGATGTGTCAGGTGTGATGGGTTTGATCTCAGAGCTGAAGTCAGAGCAACCCAACCCTCATCCGTGATATTACAATCACTCAACCTGTAATAATGTAAATGATAAATATAGAACATGAACTGTAAACTGTAATTAAAAAACAAATAATACATTTCTCATTGACTCCAAAAGAAACAATATTCCTGGCAAAAAGTCATTAAAAGTTATATTAAATATTTGTTAGTAAACATATCAACTTTGATGTGAGGTTGTAAATTGAAGGCTTTTGTGTATTGGCATTATGGGGCAGTTTTTCAGAGAGGGTTCAGATTAAGCCAGGACTAGGTCTTAGTTATATTAGGAGATTCATTTGTTTTACAAACATACCTCATAAAAACATTACTGTCATTTCATTTCAAATTTCAAATTAAATTTTATTTATATTGCGCTTTTCATAATTGTTTAATTGTTCCAGCTTTACATTAAAACAGCAGGAGAAACCACAGAAAAAAATGTGGACAACATTAGAAGCACAGTAAAGCGTCTAAGATTAACCCATACTAGTAAGAATAGTAATGATGAAATGTATAGAAGAGAGTTCGAAGTTAAGCTAATGTCAGCTGTCTAATGTCCTTAGGGGTTAAAAAACTTCTAGGAGAAAAACCCAATGGGAAAACTCCTAGGAAGAAAACAAACCCTTGAGAGAGACCACAACATGGCTGATTCTTTGTTTATATGATATACAAGCGACAAGTGGTTGTTGGTCAAACATTGGCTTGGCATCACATTAAAGGGACATTTCACTTAAAATAGGCTCATTTTCCAGCTCCCCTAAGACCGACGTAAAATTAAAAGTTGTGATTTTCTACGCAGATATGGCTAGGAATTATAATCTCATTCCGGTGTAATAGTCAAGGACTTTGCTGTCGTGACATGGCTGCAAGAGGGGCAATGATATTACGCAGCGCCAGAAAATAGTCCCCTTGGTAACTTTCAATAGCAAGGGCCTATTTTCGGACACTGCGTAATATCATTGCACCTGCTGCAACCATGGTGCTGCAATAAAAATGTCCTTGATTATTATGTCTAGAAAATCGGCCTAGATTACTCGGCCTAGAAAATTACAACTTTTAATTTTACGTCAGTCTTAGTACACAATGTAAATACAGAAAAGTCGAGTTTTAAATAGGGAAAACACTTTGGTTATTTTTGAGCTCAATGCTAATGGTCTAATCAGATTCAATTGATCATACAAAGCTATGTTAAAAGTACCACTAGACCTGGAGATCGGCTGAATGGATTCCAAAAGTTAGAAATAAAATGTTAAACTCTAGCGGAGCTTGAAAATGAGCTTATTAAAAGTGGAGTGTCCCTTTAAAGTAAGGCCAGTAAATCAGTGGCGTTATGACCTTCACGGGAGCAGGAACTGGGTCTGTTAGGGTGTTTTCACACACATTGGTGTGAAACACAGAGACAGTGGTGCGGCCTCAGAGCACACCAAATTACATTGTATTATTTTTCAGTTAGTGTGGTTCGTGTTCACATATGTTGGTTTTACCATACTCGAAACGCTGAACAGTACACCATGTGACAACTGTCAGCGCTGTCATTGGTCTCTGACAACTCTACCCCCATGACGACGATGACTTCTTCCTTTTATTTCTTTAGGCCATTCCAGCATCTACAGCTATATTCATGGCGAGAACCAGTCAATCCATACACAAGTTGATCCATACACAGGTTGGGGGAGGAACAATTTGAGATGCCAACCCCCAACTTGCATGTTTTTGGCCTGTGGAAGGAAACTGGAGTACCCGGATTAAACCCACGCTGACACGGATAACATGCAAACTCCACACAGAAAGGCTCTAGATGGGGCTCGAACCAGGGACCTTCTTGCTGTGAGGCAACAGTGCTACCCACTGTGCCACACTCTCTACCCCCATGACCACCGCCCACAGGTTTCCATGACAACCAGGCTGACACGAAGAGCGAAGCTAGCAAGATAAGGATATAAACAATGCACATCTTTGCGAAATTGTTCTATTAAAGCCCTTCTCACAGAGCCGTTTGCTAAAAATCCCATAAATGTCACTATTTTTGTGTGTGGAGGACAGCTGTGCATTTATAAAATCATAAGCTCAAACCTCCAGGAGACAGAATCTCTGCGACGGACCAAGATTGCCTTGTTTGTTGTTAAGCCACAATATAACACCCGGCTCACATCACGATGGAAGCCCAATGGCTCAAACATGTGGAGAACTTCCTGCATTGGATTCAGCCCAAGGTCAAACAGCGTTCACACCACAGATGGGCCACACTAGAGTTCGGCAACAGCCGCTCTGAGACCACCTGTTTAGTGCGCACCAAAGTGCGGCTGTTGTTTTTACACTGACCCTAACAAACCGTACTCGGACCGAAAGATCATTTGGGCCGACCTAAACCGTGTCAGTGTGAAAAGCCTCTTAGTCTCAATGTCCTCAGGATCGAGGATGAGAAACAAAATCCCATTAGCGTATTGGCTGTACATATGTATGCAAGTGTCATACAGTATACTGCCCTACAAAGACAAAGCGCAGTAACTACGCAGTTGGTCAAAATTGAGTTAAGGATTGAAATGGGCTTTGTGAGATCTGTAGTGTCTTGTGACAAAGTCTCCTTGGTTCAATTTTGTCCCATTTCAAAGAAGTGTGTGCCAAAATTGCAGTAACATGTTTGACTGGCTGGTGTAAAAAAAACTTTAAGGGCATTTTTCTCGATTTCAGTGTTTGGACAGCAGTATAGTGGTTGAATATCTGCTCGGTTCTGGACATATTGAGAATACCTCTTTAGAGAGAAATGTCTTTAGTTTAGACTTAAAGTGATTGACTGTGTCTGATTCTCAAAATTTTTTGGCAATTCATTCCAGAGCTTAGGGGCTAAGTAGGAAAAGAATCTACCACTTTTAGACACTTGATATTCTAGAGATGAATAAGTGACTAGAATTTTGCGACCACAGTGTACGTGATGGATTATATTCTGTTATTAATTCTTGAAGATACGAAGGTGCTAGGTCATTTAAGGCTTTATAGGTGATTAGCAATATTTTAAAATGTGTGCAATATTAACTGGTAACCAGTGTAAAGATGCCAAAACTGGGCTTATGTGATCATACTTCTTAGATCAAGTAAGCACTCTTGCAGCTGTGTTTTGAACCAGCTGAAGCTCGTTTAACTGATTTGTGTATCATCTGAGAGACCACCACTAAAAGATTTGCTTTTGAGATCAACTGATGATTTATAAACAACAAAAGGAAAATAAAACACTTGACATCTTTTGTTAGGAATGGGAGGAATTCTCTTAAAGTAAGTATTCAATATGCATTCATACTTTAACTGTTAGTTTTACTTACTGGAGTTTTTTGGTTTCTTTAATCAGAGGCTGCAGTTTCACGAGAACTTCATCTGCTTTATTTTTATCCCCAATAAATGTATTTAGATTAAGTTCATCCAAATTTTGCTCAGACGTCAACAAAACAAAAACTAAAGCTGCCCACTGTGAAGAGGAGAGTTTGTTCTTTCCTACTGAATAAGATGTCACATAATCTTGAATCTCTTGCAGCAGTGAATCATCACCCAGTTCATTCAGACAGTGAATCAGATTGATGGATTTCTCTGTAGATCGATTCTCATTCATCTTCTCTTTAATGTACTCAACAGTTTCCTCTTTCGTGTAGGAGCATCTTCTCATCTGTGTCAGTAGATGCTGTAAGAGAATCTGATTGGACTCCAGTGAAAGACCTAGAAGAAAACGCAGGAAAAGATCCAGATGTCCATTCTTACTCTGTAAAGATTCATTTACAGCTCGCTGATGCAACTCAGATAATGAAATCTGTTCTGATGATTTGGGATTAAATCTGCCTAAAATTTTACAAAGCCAACCTGTCTTATGACTTTGATCAAACACATATCTTTTGTAGTTTGTGAAGGAGATGTGAGCATAAAGAGCTGCTAGATGTTCCTGGATGCTGAGATGAACAAAGCAGTAAACTTTCCCCTGATACAAACCAAACTCCTCTCTGAAGATCTGAGTACACAATCCTGAGTACACTGATGCTTCTGCTACATCAATGCCACACTCTCTCAGGTCTTCATCATAAAAGATCAGATTGCCTTTCTTAAGCTGCTTAAAAGCCAGTATACCCAGTTTGAAGATCATGTCTTCATCTTTCTTCTCATATTCCTTCTGATCTTTTATGTTTGTCTGAATGATCAGGAAGTGTGTGTACATTTGAGTGAGAGTCTTGGGGATCTCTCTTCTCTCTGCTTCACTCAACATTCTCTCTAGAACAGTGACTGAAATCCAGCAGAACACTGGGATGTGACACATGATGTAGAGACTCCTGGATGACTTCAGGTGTGAGATGATTTGATCAGACAGACTCTCATCACTGATTCTCTTCCTGAAGTATTCCTCCTTCTGTGGATCACTGAAGCCTCGTACCTCTGTGACTCGATCAACACACTCAGAGGGGATGAGATCAGCTGCTGCTGGTCTGGAGGTGATCCAGATGAGAGCAGAGGGAAACAGATTCCCCTTGATGAGGTTTGTCAGCATCACATCCACTGAGGTTGATTCACTTACATCACACAACCTCACACTGCTTTGAAAATCCAGAGACAGACGACACTCATCCAAACCATCAAAGATGAACAACACTTTATATTTATCACTGAAGATTTCCATTTCTTTTGTTTGTGGGAAGAAAAGATGAAGTAGATCTAAAAGACTGAGTGTTTTGTTCTTCATCAAATTGATCTCTCTGAAAGGAAGTGGAAATATGAGGTGGACGTCCTGATTCTCTTTCTCTTCAGCCCAGTCCAGAATGAACTTCTGTACAGAGACTGTTTTTCCAATGCCAGCGACTCCCTTTGTCAGCACTTTTCTGATGTGTTTGTCTTGTTCAGTTAAAGGTTTAAAGATGTCATTACATTTGATTGGTGTCTCCTTTGTTGTTGTTCTTCTGGATTGTGTCTCAATCTGTCTCACCTCATGTTCATTACTGATCTCTCCACTTTCACTCTCTGTGATGTAGAGCTCTGTGTAGATCTCATTCAGTAGTTTTGGGTTTCTCTCATTTGATGTTACCTCACACAAACACTCAAACTTCTTCCTCATATTTGTTCTGAATGTGTCCAGGACATCAGCAAGATTAGACTTATGGCTGTAAAATATTAATACCAGATATTACATACATAAAAAAATGCATAGAGACAAAAAACACAGAACATATTACTCGAGCTTATGAAATGTTTAATAATTAAAATAAACTGAAAAATAATACCCAACAATTCACCTGAAACAAGGACTCATTGAGCAATTCTCAGATTGCTCAATCTTCCTACCATCACAGTCGGGTTCGGTTACATCTGGTCTGTGCAGCAGAATTGAGTCAATAAATCCATTATATTTCATCTACCTCTTGATAGACGTTTCTAAAATCATTTAAAGAACTTCTCATACCTTTAATATATATATTTTTGTATATCAATACTTCAAATGTTGAATAAAATTATGCATCACAGATTATTGTAACATACCTTAGATTAAGCCTTGTATCATCACTCTCAAAATTTAATGGTTGATCAATAGACATGACACTCTTCATAGACTCACAGCTGAACTTTGGATCTGATCTCTTCTGATGATCTGAACTATAACACACAACAGATTAGAATTAGTACTGATAGGTAATTTATTTTATTTGTTGAATAAAATCATAAAGTACTTTTAATCTTTTCATTATGCTCCTTCAAAAACAGTTTTGAACATACCTCAGATTAGGCCTTGTATCATTACTCTTAAAATTTACTGGTTGATGAATAGACAGGTCACTCTTCATAGACACATCATAGACAGATCTCTTCTGATAAACTGAACTAAACACACAACAGATTTAATACTTTAATTCACATTAATAATCTTCATAACAAAACTAATTACAAGAAACTTTTAAGGTGCAGCAGAGGTTTTTCTCAAATTTTAGAAAAGAACCACCTTCTCCACTTTTTAAAAAAATGCAATTGCGCAACATTCCTGATTGAAAACTAGGAGGACCAATAGTCTTGATGATCCCCTCCGGAAAAAGAAAATCCTCCGCAATACCTTTAAGAAGTGTCTATTAAGGTTTAAGATATTTAGATTTTAATTAAAAACAAAGATACTGCTATATTTTTCTGTGAAATAAAGGTTATTTAATAAAGGGGTGGTTTCCTGGACAAGGATTAGACTAGTCCTAGACAAAAAATAACTATAAGAGCTGTCCAAACTGAAAACAACTTGCACTGACATATCTTAAAATACATCAGGGCCTTTTGTTTAGTCTCAAAATGCACAAAAGTAATGTTTTCAGTAAGGCATGTTTGTTAAAACTAGTTATGTTTCCTAATTAAACTAAGGCCTAGTCCTAGTTTAAGCTAATCTCTGTCCGGGAAACCAACCCAAAGTGTTTACAGTGCTTTAAAAGGTCAGGTACGTGCCGGTACTCCGTACTGCCACTTCCAAATATAGCTCTTGAGCATACCACCACCTCTCCGTGCGCCCAGAATGTGCTTTTAGCGTCCCGGAACGCTCATTTGCACATTTAAATCAGAGGTTTTAATCCTTTGGCTGCGCTGCCGATTTTCAGAGCGCCCTTCACAATGCATGCTTCCTAATTCGTCCCACCAAGAGCAGAGACTACATTACCCACATACCCTTGAGTTTTACAAGTTAAAAGCGCATGTGTCGCTTTTGCTGCTGTCAGTGTCATCAACTCAGCGTGGTCCGGAGAGGTGTGTGTGTTTGTGTGTGAAACACGCAACCATAGCTGCTCAATTAAATGAAAATACAATGAACACTTAATATGCTCTCCTTGTTTTAGAGTCTTGAGTAGTAAAAGAACAAGTTCATAGTAAAAACATTATTTAAATTGTAATATACATTTAGTTTAATTGCTAAACCACAAGTGAACAAAATGTCAATGAATTTGACCGACGCTGAAGTTTTACCACCCGCAAAATGGAAAACTATGGGACAAAATAAAGTAATGACTTTATTTGGAGTTTCAAATGGCCAGTATTTTGTTATTCTTAAACCCATAGACATTTTTTTCAAGCTCTATCTGAACAACTAGTTTTAGCATTTAATCATGTTGAAAATTTTTACAACCCCAAATCAGAAAAAGTTGGGACACTGTAGAAATTGTGAGTAAAAAAGGAATAGAATAATTTACTTATCTCATAAACTTATATTTTATGCACAATAGAATATAAATAACATATCAAATGTTGAAAGTTAAGACATTTTGAAATGTCATGCCAAATATTGGCTCATTTTAGATTTCATGAGAGCTACACATTCCAAAAAAAGTTGGGAAGGTAGCAATAAGAGGCCGGAAAATTTAAATATACATATAAGGAACAGCTTAAGGACTAATTTGCAACTTATTAGGTCAATTGGCAACATGAATGGGTATAAAAAAGCCTGTCAGAGTGGCAGTGTCTGTCAGAAGTCAAGATGGGCAGAGAATCACCAATTCCCCCAGTGCTGCGGCGAAAAATAGTTTTCTGAGTTTCCCAGAGAAAAATTGCAAAGAGTTTGAAGTTATCATCATCTACAGTGCATAATATCATCCAAAGATTCAGAGAATCTGGAACACTCTCTGTGCGTAAGGGTCAAGGCTGGAAAACCATACTTGATGCCCGTGATCTTCGGGCCCTTAGACGGCACTGCATCACATACAGGAACGCTACTGTAATGGAAATCATAACATGGGCTCAGGAATACTTCCAGAAAACATAGTCGGTGAACACAATCCACCATGCCATTCGCCATTGCCAGCTAAAACTCTATAGGTCAAAAAAGAAGCCATATCTAACATAACCCAGAAGCGCATGCATTTTCTCTGGGCCACGGTTCATTTAAAATGGACTTTGGCAAAGTGGAAAACTGTTCTGTGGTCAGACGAATAAAAATTTGAAGTTCTTTTTGGAAAACTGGGACGCCATTTCATCCGGACTAAAGAGGACAAGGACATCCCAAGTTGTTATTAGCCCTCATTTCAGAAACCTGCATCTCTGATGGTTTGGGATGGCATGAGTGCGTGTGCATGGGCAGCTTACACATCTGGAAAGGCACCATCAATGCTGAAAGGTTTATCCAAGTTCTAAAACAACATATGCTCCCATTTAGACGTCGTCTCTTTTCAGGGAAGACCTTGCATTTTCCAACATGACAATGCCAGACCACATACTGCATCAATTACAACGTCAAGACTGAGTAGAAAAAGGATCTGAGTACAGAAAATGGCCAGCCTGCAGTCCAGATCTGTTACCCACAGAAAACATTTGCTGCATTATAAAGAGGAAGATGCAACAAAGAAAACCTAAGACAGTTGAGCAACTAGAAGCCTGTTTTAGACAAGAATGGGACAACATTCCTATTCCTAAACATTGCTCCTCCTCCAGCTGTTCCTTATATGTACATGTAACTTTTCCGGCCTCTTATTGCTACCTGTCCCAAATTTTGTTGGAATGTGTAGCTCTCATGAAATCCAAAATGAGACAATATTTGGCATGACATTTCAAAATGTCTCACTTTCTACATTTGATATGTTATTTATATTCTATTGTGAATAAAATATAAGTTTATGAGATAAGTAAATTATTACATTCCTTTTTTTCTCACAATTTCTACAGTGTCCCAACTTTTTCTGATTTAGGGTTGTACTCTCATGCACATTTTATTTATGTTCAATAGATCTTTCTACAGTAGCTCTTTCTAAGGGTTTTTTTAAAAATCCTTTTGCAAATTTTATTTATGTTCAGTAGCTATTTCTAGCTCAACCAAATCCACAAACTTATAAAAGTATTTATTATTTTTTACAAGGTCGTCTGTTGACTGCTGTATATAAAACCCCTTCAATATAGGAGTCAGCAAAAAATAAAAAAATAATAGAGTACCGGCACCTTTTTTGGGCCACTTAAAGCACTGAGTGTTTATATAAAGTACCTGCATCCTGTAGAAAAATCTTCATCTGCTGATGTTTGTGTTTGAGCCATGATGGAGCTGCAGAGGTGAATCTGATCAATCTGATCTCCACAACTGATACTGAATGAAAATAACATTCAGACACAAAATAAACTTAAAGTGAATAAACATACATTATAATTGAGTAAATGAATGAATCCAGAGTGTTGAAGAAACAACTGCATCAACACAACATTACATCAACACAACACAAATTAACACAGATGTTCCTTCTTTGAAGAATCACATATAACACAAAACAAATAAAAGAAATAAAACTTTGATTTTTTAGAGAAACTATGAATGAGGAAGTAAAAAGCATCTCGTCTCACCTGAACACTCGCTGTCATTACAATTAGTGATGTTTGGTTCTTGAACGAATCCTTCTTTTGAGTCAGTTCTCAGGAATTAACCAGTCGAGCTGGTTTAGCAGCCACTTTCGTTTCCCTTGGAATGTCTGTTCCCCCTCAGTTGATGAAACGTTTCTGCTGACAGCACATGTGCAGGGACCTAAGAATAGCTGCATGTTTTTAATTTATTTATTTTTTAGTATGGCATATGTACAGAATTTGTACAAACTAATACAGCTCACAACAATTAAAACTATAAAATAAATATCAAAAGCAGCTGGGTGTACAAAAAGCCCTACACCTGTACACAAATCGAGCTGAATCGAACATTAGTTTCGGGCTGATGACACAGGACGCACAGTCGAAACAGCATGTCGGACTAAAAAATAACTGAATGAGCCGGTTCAACCAACTGTCAAAGATTGTAGGGGATTGTGATGAATGAGTTGCTGACACTGCGTGTGTATCACTGAGGCTGTTGGAACGAGCCTGGTGGTCAAAAGAAGAAGAAACTCTTAATGCTAACTATAAACTATTATAGTAACTATTTTTAGCTGCTCACATGACAGCAGTGGGGTTGGGCAAGCCCCTATTGGCTAGGACCTTTATTAAATTACTTTGCAATACTTTGTAAAACCATTGTTAATAATGCATATTTATCCAGCCGTCTAATCACGATGGAGGAAATTGCGGGACAAATACTACACCGACTACCCAGAAGTTGAACTTCCTTCTACCACTGAACAACAACATAAAAGTTAATAAGTCATAGCTTGTCGATTACTATAACACTATATAACATGTTCTCAGGGCAACATATTGTCACAGATCACAATATGAATACGCATTGATTAAACAAATGATCTGCAAAATCAGATACTTATAAGACAATACTTAAGTGAATGATTGTAAGCACATTAAGCAACTAGATGTGCAGAATGAGAGAGATTCAAGCTAAGATGAAAAAAAGACAGAATGGTGGCTGGTCAATATATAGAGCAAATTATTACAAAATAAAATTATTTAGTTGTACTATTTAACTGTTAGTCATGTTATCATTTATTTAAAAAAAAAACTGAGATCTTTGTGTGTGTGTCATGTTTGTGTGTCTGGGGCGCACCCTAATGAGTGTCTATGTAGGTCAGTAAAATATGTGACTTGAGGCTGGGCTCTTATTGGCTGGTTTCGGATCTGCCTTGGGGTGCAGAACTGTGCGCCCCCAAACCCTCCCAATTATGTTGTAAGTGAATTAATGTTGTTTTGTATGTCTTTAGTACTATTCGGACGGGATTAGTTTTACATAGGGAGGTGGGGTAAAGCAAGTTTTTATCAGAGCTTCTCAGTGATTTTAGTCCAGTCCGAATGCTCTATGTCAGTAATCATTACGGACAATGTCAGTAAAGATTGCGGCGTCTTTTACCTTCTGTAAAAAGGTCCGGAGAAATTACCTCAGGTAATACTAATCCAGTGCGAATAGACCAGCTGTAAATATCCACGTAAATCGCGTCATTTCCTTTCAATTTGCGGGTTTCTTTTAAATATAGAAGCGCTTAAAGAAGCATTTACTTGCGTTCTAGACGGGAAACAAGTCAGTGGCAGGTCAGTTTCTGAATAAAACACGACACAAACTTTAAAAAAAAAAAGTAAAATTCACTTCTCAGATTCGCGGAACTGTTTACGAAACTGACGTTCTCCCCAAACTGAAATTAATCACAGTGTTTCGCTTTTTCCTTGTCTGTTTCATGTTGTTTGCACATCTGATATCAAGAGGCAAGGTAACGTGCACGTGAAGACGAGAGGTGACGCCCTGCGCAAACGAGTTACCCCTCCCACTTCTGAATGTTTTACTGAGAATTCTAATCCCGTCCGAATTGACCATTAATATTACCGACGTCCTGTGGTAAAATTACATTACGCCATCTACCCCTGTAAAACTAATCCCGTCCGAATAGGGCTTTAGACCTCATGTGATTGGATCATTCTCAGAGTCTCATAACCGCGTTGCAGATTGCCATGTAACTGCTAGATACAGTACTAATCAGTGAAAGCAAGTGAAATACCTTGAGATGAAATAAATTAGGATTTTATGCTTACAAAATCACCCTTTACAAGGCGTTCAGTTGAAGAATTTATAAAGGATTGGAGCTTGGACCAGATTGAGCAGTAGGAAATGATAATGGTCGAGTTTACACTGTGTGCTTTTCCAGGACTTATAGCAAACGAAGTTGGCTAATGTTAGCTGGATGCTATAGTATGTAAGTCATCATGATATTTATTATTTTCCCTGTTTGCTGTTTCAAAGTCTGCATGATAGAGCACATTTGAGCTGCCTTTGTGTGGACATGGTGCTCAGATGAATTTTTTTCTTTGGCTTGGTCAACTTCGTTGCAAAAAACTGTGATTAGGCAACTTTACTGCGTGCGTGCGTGCGTGTGCGTGCGCGTGTGTCAGATCGGGTTAACCAAAGTGTTATGGAAGAGCACTTAATCGCTATTTTGTAATTTGATTTGTTCATACTTGCCTGATTAGCACAAAGTTCGAGTGTTTCTTCGCCTCAGCTGTCTGTCACAGCGTGATCATTCATCTGCTTCATGTGATGTCCCACTGCGCAAAGTGACGTCGGAATTACGTCTTTTTCATGTAATTTTTGGACGTCCGAATCCGGTCCATAAAAGGGGTTGTTTTGTAACGCCAGGCGACGTCTTTTTTTCGACGTGTTCTGCACGTCTAAAAATGTTGACAATCATAGGACCGCCGTGTAAGGAAAAGAGACATGAAAAAAGCGAAAAGACATGATTGCCTCTGCACTTCACCCATCCACCACACCCAAACATTTCCTGCCGGCTGTGGGATTCAAACTCCCGATCTCCGGGTTACAAACAAGTCTATGTAACCACTCAGCCACATAGCCATACATTCAGGTCGTATATAAGGCATTCTTATTGCATTCATATCATGAACAATTTAATATGAGAATATTTTCATGTTAAATTGCTAGTATGGTCATATACTTTTAATATAACAAACTACACATTTAATTACATATTTTTAATGGTACATTTAGATGAATTTTGTATGTAATTCAAGAAAGCAGAAAAAACAGTACTGTAATAATAATATACTATTTATATGTATTAATCATGTTGGTACAATAATGCTGATATTTGTAAATAAACACATTTTTATAGGCCTAATCATGTAATATAGACATAGACCTGTCATAGACGTCCAAATGACGTCCAAAAATTACCCAGTTTAAACGTCCAATGTTGCCCGTCAATATGACGTCCAAATAGGGTCATGGTGGGACGTCCAAATAGTGGACCTAGTTTGGACGTCGAATACATGTCCAGAATTGGTCATGGACCGACGGACCCAATATAGACTTGATCTGCACGTCTATCCGACGTCCTGTGTTTAGTGGGGTTAAACATTTTAAATAATGCACGGTCTCTGTTCATCTGTTCTCCTCAAAAATAAATAAAAAAACATACACAGAGGTGACAATAATTTTAAATATTCTTATGAAAACCTATAATGTATAGCTTAGACTTTTCAAAAGTTAACCATATTTTTTTAGTAAAACACAATGTCAAAAATCATAGTTAAATCTTGGCTAGTGTAGTAAAACCCTGGTTTTGCTGATAGTAATCACTACACAAAAAACATGGTTACTACACTTTTACCACAATAAAACCGTGGTTAATTTTCATAAGGAAGGTACAGGGCATTATAATGTGTGTTGTTAATTGTTCAATTTACTAAATTCCAGTTCAATCGTCTCCCGTAGGCAGTGTTTGAATCAACAATGAATATCTACATATATTTTAATATTTGGTGCAGATCATCAGACTGTTTATCTTATATCGTGTACACTCTCACTCACTGTACACCTTACTGACACACCAGAAACAACAGAGCCGTAAATCTGCCTCCAGATCTGCAGCCTCCTTATAATCACTTGTAAAGCAGTGAGCGTCTTCTGTCTCCAGTACAGCAGGAGGCGCTGCAGTTCTTCAGTCCGCAGATAAACTCACTAAAGAAAGAAAGAAAGAGCGCGCGTGTAATGTGTTTGTGTATCCTCAGTGTTTTTCTCTCTTGCGTGTTTCATTGACTGTTAACTAAGTATTGTCTCGGTGTATTTTAATGTTGAGACGTTGATGATGAGATGTGTTGTGCTGTAAATGAGTATGAACTGATCTGTCCATGCTGGATATATTGATGATTTCATCACAGAAATCTCTCAGCTGAAGAAAGAGGTGGCGTTACTGGAGACAAAGCTGAGGTCAAGAGGAGATTTAGCAATGAATCGAGAGGTTTGTACAGCTTAAACATCATTTACCTGAATCAGACAACATCAAATAATTTCTAATCTTACTGTCTGTGTGTGTTGTGTTGTCAGGATGTGGATTGTTGTGAATCTTCAGTGTATGTGACTGATGATGGGAGTCTGGATTCAGTGTGGATGAGCAGAGATCGGAGTCGCACACCACAGCCACTGCTGGACTCTAAACTCTCTGAAGAGAAATCCAGACACACACAGGACTCCGAGCTCAGTCTGACTTTACTCTCAGAAATCAAAACTGAACCCGCCGAAGAGGAAGATCACACTGAGGAAGATGAAGTTTTTATTTCATCAGGTATGTCTCCTCAATTATTTTCAAACATTTTTAACTGTCATATGAGCACCTATTTAAGGTTTTCAGTCACAAACTCACTAATCAAAAGAACAAAAAATATAAGTACTAAAATGTTAAAGGAGTTTATGATATCTTTAATACTTGTTGAGCAACAGGCATGTAAGCTTAAAGGGTTAGTTCACCCCAAAATGATAATTTTATCATAAATCACTTACCCATGTGTCATTTTTAAACCCCCAAGTGCTCTGATTGTCTTCAGAAGACATTTTTAGATATTTTTGATGAAAAGTGGGAGCTCAGCAAACACAGAACATTCCCTGTAGTGTTTTTTTAAGAGAACGAATACACTTTAATAGCCTAATGGATGGCTTTTATTAAGGTAACTTTGTAAAGCTCCCAGGGCAGTGCAGTAAATGCCCACTGTTTTATGTGTATTCACTACTGCTGCTATCCATTCAATTTTTTTAGGAAATTAAGAGAAAACACCTTTAAATCTATTGTATTCTTTCTTAGTGCCCAAGTTGTGCGCGCTCCACTGCTGCAGCACGCGTTTCTCTACTCCAGTCCGCTTCTTCGGCCGGCGCTTGTAAACTCGCGTCACGGTCATTACATTATTCCTCGGAAACAAACATTATTTTACTGATTTCTTTTCTCTCTTTTGTCATAAGTAACTTAAATATGAGAGAACAAATAATTTTAGTGGTTTTCAATCAATTTTAACGTCTATATGTGGAGAATATGATGTTAAAAAAAGCTTTTGATGGATGTAAAATGGAGATAGCTAACTTAATGGACGGCGGCTAAACTGTGGTAAGATTCGTTAAAGTGAATGAAATGTTTTATTTGTCTCTTTACCTCCTAGACTACATTATTTTAGCAAATTATTTTATCTCTTTCTTCACTTTAGTTAATGTTCATGATTTCATTTGAAAGAACTAACAATATTCTACCGTCTGTTAAAATTTCATGCAAAATTTGACGAAATGAGAGCGTGAAAAGCAAAAACATGTGAATAAGCAGCATTTTTGGTCACACACCTTCCACTGACATCCATGTATAACTTCTCCTCTGATTTCTAATATTACAAATATCATAACTTTCTCAATCCTCAACGGATTTTTACCATCCAGGTATTTTTGTAAATGGGAATGTCTGCTCTGTGATAAATTTTGAGCTTTGTTTTTTTTGTGAAAATTTTATCATACCTATATGTAACACTGGGCGCAGAGCAAGGCTATTTTTGTAAACGAAAACTGAAACTAAGACTAAAACTATCAGCTAAAATTATTGTATCGCAATACATATCGCTATCGCAAGAGGCTGCAATGTATAACGCAATATGGATTTTAGGCCATATCGCCCATCCCTAGAACAAAGCAGTGTCTTAAAGAAATTAAAAGTAGACAGTATTTATGCACCTGTAAATGTACAAAACGAATGCAATACAGAAGTCAATGAATATTTATTTATGGCATTTTTATTAGTATATTATAGAGATCGACCGATATATCTGTTTTCCGGTATTTTCCCCGATATTTGAGCATTTTCCGATGATCGGATATCGGTTTTGTAATATCGGATTGACCGATAAACGAGAGAATTGAGAATTGCGCGCCGGACGCATCCTGAGGAGAGGAACTCACAGCAGCAGCAATGTGCACAGCAAATATGAAGGCGACGCGACTTCATTAAAAGGTCTTTGAGTATATTTACTTTGCATATGAGGCATTTATAACACATCTTATTTGTGCATTAATGTGTGTTATGTTAAATAAGTTGATATATTAAAAGCAATGTATGCAGCTTGTCCAAGAATAGAGACGAACTCACAGAGTCACGCTGGCTGATCCATAAAATCCGGTCCCAATAACGACGTAGCTTTGCATGAATAAAACAGCCATGAATTAATGCTTGGTGGAATTAAAACCGCTAAATTAAATTCGTTTTTCTGTTATTTATGCTTATCATTAGCATCGTAAAATCACGTTCATATTGCTGTTCACTTACCGGGGTTGAAGGCTAAAGCACAGCCACATTTTTTAACAAGATTTACCCTAAGTTATATTAACATTTCCCAGATAGACATTATTTTGCTAAAATATCTAAATAAATGTCTGTGGATATTAATTACTTATTTATTACCTCCGCAAGCGGTCACAGTTTGAAACAGTTAATGCGCGAGTAAATGCATAGATAAACAGTGCTGTCAACAGCCATTTCACAAGCTATAACAACAAAATATTAATTATTCTGTCATCAAATAACGTTACCAGTTAAGAAATTCAGTGATATATAAGCCGTTTTGATTGTTACTTTCCTGAATGTAGTATTGCAGTCAGTGATATTATTTGTAATATCTTTGCTAACTACTTGTTGGACTGCTGAAGGCTACAGGTTGCTGGTCAAAACAACGATATTATATCCCAAAAAAGAGACTTAATCCACCTGTTTTACTCTATAAACTATGTATAACAAGCAGTCAACTCTGCTATACTTTTCTCTCTCTCCCACTCCATAACCTGGCAACCGGAGCGCGAACTTTGGATCAGTCCATGTATTGGGAATATAGTTTCTACATTATTCATTAAATTAATATTATTCTTCACTCTTTCAGACCCCTCTATTTATGACTTTGTATGCAAAGAGGAAGTGATTATGATGATGATTATTATTATTATAAGGGTTTGTTCAGTTCAGTAGTGTTGTAGTAATTATGTCAAAAACAGAAGTATAACAGTAAATAAAAATCGGTTCAGCATATCGGTTATCGGGCACTTAAGCATCCAAATATTTGTTATCGGCATCGGTTTAAAAAAATGAGTTTCGGTCGATCTCTAGTATATTAGTAGATAAATTAATGTGTATCTATGAAGTATGAAAAACGAATAAATCATTATTTTGGGTAAATTAATCTGGATGGATAATTTTTAGTCAGACTGATTTGTCATCATTTCAGAACAAGCTTAAATGCTATCTATAACAACTTACATTATATCCCGAGTGGTACTTGGTCGAAAATATGTAGAAATATAGCCTATGCGAGAACCAGGGGCGTCGCTAGACCCCTTTTACTGGGGCACGTGCCCCAGTGTAAATCTTTTGTGCCCCGGTGTAAATCTCAAGTTTAAATTTTAGCAGTTAACTAGTGTATTCCTTTACAAAGACAATCGCGGCAATAACGGATCTTTATGCAAAGTAGTTACCCAATTTAGGCTTCTAAAAGCGACGAAGTAGTCGCATTGACGCGTGCACGCACGTATCCATGGCCGCGCGCGTTTGCGTTCACCGCGCACAACCGCATTCAAAAGGTGATGCCACGCGAGTGCTTATGAAAGCATAACGAAACTAAAGTAAGTTTCTAAATAATAATGCTAATATTATTTTGACTCGATCATTATTGGCTTCTGTATATGGACATCAGAAATGTGTTGTGCAAAGCAGGGAAAGGGAAGAAGAAAGGATAGATGAGTTTAAAGGAGGTAAAAGACAAACTACATTACATCCTCACCCTGTCAGGTCTCAAACAGAGGAAAAATCTCAGGAAAACCTCTGTCAAGTCTATAGAATTGCTTCGTTGCAGAGAAAATCAACAGATGTATGTGATATACTGTTCTGTATTTTGAGATATGAAATTAATATTTAGTTTACTAATATTTAACTCTAGGACACTAACTTACATAACAGTTAGCAGTAACTATGACTGAGATTATTTATTTAGTATAGCTGTCATAAAATGACTGGTTCTTAAAATATTCTTGTAAAAATAAGTTAATATCATTGCTATCATTGTATAATGTAGAAAATATTTCTCTGCTGTCATTATTTCCAAACATGTTATGCCATTTATGCATCTAAACATGTTAATAATGTTAGGTATGATGAAGAATACACTTGTATATATCTTTTGCAGTAACTGTTGCACTAGAATAGTGGGTTAAGCAAATTACATTGTATAGAAGTGTTGCACACCTCTTGCACACAGCAGGCTTTCAAAAAAAAAAAAAAGTCAGCAAAACATTGGGGGCCTGTGCCCCAGTAGAGCTTTATGTCTAGCAACGCCCCTGGCGAGAACAAATTAAAGAACAAAAATGTTTAGCTCACACGGACCGAACCAAAAGCCGGTAATTAAGCGGACTCTCTGTAACATAGAGGACGTGCTGAATCAGTCGAGTCGGCAGATGATCATCAATGTTTATAATGTTTCACGCAGATACTGTTGAAAAACTTTCATATCTAAATGAAAGGTTCTCAGCCGCAATCTTCAGTATTCCGTAGAGGGGCCATCCGGCCGACGGAACCCGCGCACGTCGCGGCCACCGCCTCATCTACCTGACATCGTAGACCCCACAGCACGTGTCGACCGCAGTGCAAGCTCCGCCTCAACAACTTCTCTTTCGAATGTCACAGGAGTCTGCATTTCCGGGGTCCGTCTTTGGGAATCTTGACGTGCGTGTGCCAAGTTTCGACCCTGGCTGCAAACCCACGGCGAATCACGGGAAACTGTCAGGTTGCGAGCCACACCAGGATAGGTCTTCACTTGCCGAAATCGATGTGCAGGCTGCCGGAGAGCTCTTGTATGACATAATTGAAACCTGCGTGCCAACGCCTACTCGTGTGCGCATGGACCTGGTGCAAACTCCTAGGTGTAGGGTTGGGAAGTCTGCGCGTCCTTCAGGATCCCGGTTGGGGCCACCCAGGCGACGGCACGCCGGGCCCGAGTGACGTTCAGGGACCGTGTGATGGTTGTGAATCTTTTGCATTAAACCAATGGATTTTTTCAAACCCGAGATGTGCCGGATCTAGAAACAAGTAAAGATGGTAGGCGTGGAGGGGGTATGGGGGGTTTGGTAAAGACAGGGTCAAATGTACAAATAATGGGTCCATGGCCGAGGGGGGTCAGGGGTGGTCGGGGGGAAATCTGTATACATAATGGGCAAATGTACAATAATTGGTCCGTGGCCGGGGGGCGTGGCTGAGGGCCGGGAGGGGTTGGGCATGAAATCCACACAAATAATAAAAATAATTACCTTTTCTTTGCTTCTGTTTCTATGTTTACAAATTTTGGTTCATTTGATGTGCAATGACTAGGGCTCTCACTTTTGTGAAAAAATCATTTTCGATTTTTTATATATAAGTGTTCATTGAATCGATTGTAAAATCGATTTTCCATGTAAAAGACGTTTCCATTTTCAACGCCAAATAACAGACAAATGTAAATAGAGCGCCTGAAACGCAATTAAGTCAGCAATACTTCTTATTCATTGTCATTAAGTTTCGTGCAGAATAAAAAACAGCAACAGTAGTGCAACATTCTCTAAAAAAATATGCAGAGTGGACTGCTGCCATAAATGAAAAACATTACTGCAGGCTTCAACCGGCTGCTTTTATGATTTAGGCAATTCAAAAATTATTTTAAATAATGATTCGATCCATTTCAAACAACTGTTCAAAAATGAAACTTTAAATAGACTTACTTGAAGTTGAGAACATGCTGTGTATTTTTTTATTAAACGTAACCGACACTTAGGCGGCACTAGGCAGGCATAATGAAATGCGCAAAAAGGCTAGGGCCATTATAATAATAATAAGTTTAATTTATATAGCGCCTTTCCAAAGCTCAAGGACGCTTCACAATAACAGTTAGGAGTAGACAGTAAATACATACAGTAGCAGACAATGGACAATTGCCCAATCCAAGCTGTCGCAGTTGCGTTTTGCATTGCAAATTAAATAAACAAAAACCAAAAATAACATAAAACAGAACAAAAACAAGCAGGATCAGATCATGACAACATGGAAATCAGTGGATAAGTCGAAAAATCTGAAGCAACAGAATAATTGAGTGTAAGGAACCTGATTATTGAAAACATCCCATGACAGGTAGTATTTATTAAACAAATGGGTTTTGAGTTTAGACTTAAATTCATGTAGTGTTGTTGTAGCCCTCAGAGACAGGGGGAGAGAGTTCCATAGCTTAGGGGCTGTAACTGAGAAAGACCTACCACCCATAGATGAAAGGCGAAATCTTGGTTCACAGAGGAGTTTACAGTCAGAAGATCGGAGGGTTCGAGGGGGAGTATAAGGAGAAAGTAAATCAGAAAGATAGGAAGGACCAAGACCATTTAATGACTTTAAGGTAAGCAGGAGAATTTTGTAGGAAATACGAGAAGACAAAGGTAGCCAGTGGAGGTGGAACAGAATTGGAGTGATATGAGTGGATCGTTTAGTGTGAGTTAGCAATCTAGCGGCAGAGTTTTGAATATATTGCAGACGTGAGATAGAGTGTGCTGGTAGTCCGGAAAAAAGAGCATTACAGTAGTCGAGACGAGATGTGATAAACGCATGTACCAAAGATTCAGCGTCTTTTGGACTAACATATGGACGGAGCTTTGCAATACGGCGGAGGTGAAAAAATGCAGCTTTACAGAGTTGACTGATGTAGTGGTCGAAAGTCAGTGAAGAGTCAAGGGTGATACCCAAGTTTTTAACAGTAGCAGCTGGAAAAATGGATGTAGCTTCAAGGTCAAGAGTGGGAGTCTTGGTTATGTTTTTTGTTAGAGATGGTGGACCAGTAATTAAGATTTCTGTCTTGGTCAGATTCAAACTGAGAAAATTGCAGTTCAGCCAGGTCTTTAATTCATTAATACATGAGGATAGTGTTGTAGTCTGGTGAATAGAGTCCGTTTACAAGCGGTATATATTTGAATATCGTCGGCATAACAGTGATAGTGAAAACCATGACGGCGAATAATTTGTCCGATAGGCAAAATGTAAATGATAAACAGTAATGGGCCGGGAACTGATCCTTGTGGAACACCTTGCTCTAGTATAACATTATAAATTATTGGTCAGGAAAACAAGTCGATCAACATTTTAGGGGTCAAGAGCAGAGCGCTTTTCATTCACTATATGTCCATCTGTTGAGAAGACGCACTCTGACCGCACTGATGTCCCAGGGAAACTCGGCTACTTCGTTGCCAGCTGCGTATTTCGTACTGCCAATCTTCCATCACAAAAGCGGGTCGCTGTCAGCTCGCAAGGGTGGCTCCTTGTCATAACTCCTTCATCTCCTGTAAGGTCACAATTTCGACGCTCTCTCGTGTTGCACAGGTTTATTGACGTTGTCCTCCATTTTCTTTGCAAAACACTAGATGCAGCGATTGAAAGCGTGAAACTATAGGTGCGTAAAATTGCTGGGTATTTTCTGTCTAGCTTTCGCACACCTACTGCACTTTCGGAATTCTTTATTTTCTTTTTCTGCTTGTTTGTGAGTTTTGTTACATCTATATTTTTAACTGTTAATTTTTTTTAAATTAATAGTGTACATATTTGGTTAAAATCGATTGCCTATTTTCGTTTTCGAAACTTTTTTTGGTTGGTCCGATTGATTGTGCAATCGATTTTCGAACGAAAAGTGACAGCCCTAGCAATGACCCAGCTGTAATAACAGGACTGACACCCGTCTTCTGTCTATATGTGTGAATCTAGAAAAAGATAAAGGATTTAAATTCTTTATCCTTCTTTGTGTAAATAAGAGTGAAATGACAATTTAATTGTTTCATGATTTTAGTTTCATGTTTCTTTCAGATGTGAAGAGTGATTCATGTTTGGATATAGAAATAACGTCCTCAACATCAAAAGAGCGACTGACAGCACAAACTCTTTCCTGCATCACCTGTGGAAAGACATTCAGCTCACAGAGACATTTAGAGAGACATGAGAGAAAACACACAGAACAGAAACTCTTCACCAGATCTGAGATCAGCTTTACTACCTTACAAGAGAAGAAACTTCATTCAGAAGAGCACAGAGAGAAGAAGCAGTTTCACTGTAAGCAGTTTGGGAAGATTTGTGTCTCTTCCTCTAAACTAAATGTTCACATGAGGACACACAGCGGTGAAAAGTCTTTCAACTGCACTGAATGTGGAAAATACTTCGGAACCAAACAAATTCTTAAAGTTCATCAAAGAATTCATACAGGAGAAAAACCTTTCAAATGCTTTCAGTGTGACAAGACATTTACTTGTTCAAGTACCTTAAAAGTCCATCAGAGAGTTCACACTGGAGAGAAACCTTATCACTGTAATGTCTGTGGGAAGAGTTTTAGTCTAAAGGATTCCTTACGAAGGCATCAGAGACTTCATACAGGTGAAAAACCTTTCAAATGCTTTCAGTGTGACAAGACATTTACATGTTCAAGTACCTTACAAGCCCATCAGAGAGTTCACACTGGAGAGAAACCTTACGTCTGCGCTCACTGTAGAAAGAGCTTCTCTAGTTTATCTCAATTCAGAGTTCATGAGAGAGTTCATACTGGAGAGAAACCTTATCACTGTAGTGTCTGTGGGAAGAGTTTTAGTGTAAAGGCTACCTTACTAAATCACAAGAGACTTCATACAGGTGAAAAACCTTTCAAATGCTCTCAGTGTGACAAGACGTTTTCTCAGTCAGGTCACTTGAAAGCCCATCAGAGACTTCATACAGGAGAAAGACCTTTCAAATGCTCTCAGTGTGACAAGGCATTTACTTGTTCAGGTAACTTAAAAGTCCATCAGAGAGTTCATGCTAGAGAGAAACCTTGTCGCTGTAGTCTCTGTGGGAAGAGTTTTAGACAACAGTATGACTTCATAATTCACAAGAGAATTCATACAGGTGAAAAACCTTTCAAATACCCTTAGTGTGACATGACCTTTGCTTACTCAGGTTCCTTAAAACCCCATCAAAGTGCACACTGGAGAGAAACCATATCACTGTAATGTTTGTGGGAGGAGTTTTAATCGACATGACAGTTTAGTGAAACACCAAAGACTTCATACAGGTGAAAAACCTTTCAAATGCTCTTAGTGTGACAAGTCGTTTTCTCAGTCAGGTCACTTCAAATCCCATCAGAGGGTTCACACTGGAGAGAAACCTTATCACTGTAGCGTTTGTTGGAAGAGTTTTAGTCACCAGTCAAACTTACTAAATCACAAGAGAATTCATACAGGTAAAAAATATTTCAAATGCTCTCAGTGTGATATGACATTTACTCTTGTCACGTTACTTACAGAGAGTTCATACTGGAGAGAAACCTTATCACTGTAATGTTTGTGAGAAGAGTTAATTAACAGTCAAACTTGCTAAAGCACCAGTGACATTTATAAAGTTATGACACCAAAAACTTGTATAAAGTGTTAAATACTGTTTAAAAAACAAGTTAATAGTTAAATCTTTCAATTAGCCTGTATTTCAGTCTTTCGATGCAGGCCACAACAACTTCTCTTTTTAAGTCCCTGGCCAGACCCATCCAGTCTTTACCAAAGTCTTGTCCGAGTGAGTCCCGCCATCGTTTTGCGGGGCGGCCAAGCCTTCTTTTGATGTCTAGTGGCACCTATTCGGTCACAGCCCATGTCCATCGCCCATCCGAACTCCTGGCCACGTGTCCGGCCCAGCGCTTCTTGGCCTGTTCGGCCTAGTTGGCATCCTTGACCTTGCTCATATTCCTCAGTTGCTGGTGTGATCCGTCCTCTTGACGCTGACCATCCGCCGATCAAGGGCGCGTTCGGTCACTGCCAACTTCTGCTTATCGGCAGCAGTCAGCGACCAGGTCTAGGCCACGTAAAGCATGGCTGGTAGGATGGTGCTATTGAAAAGGTGTGCGCGTAGGGGGGCGTTAATGAAAAATATCAGTGCTGTTCAGGTTTTTCCGATTGATCTAACAGTACTTTATTATGGAGTATGAAAAAAGGTCCCATATTTCATAGGCTTACTAGAGTTTTATTTTAGGTTATGATGTCCTTAAAGGGATAGTTAACGCAAAAATGAAAATTCTGTCGGTTTTTACTCTCAAGTTGTTACAAACCTGTACAAATTTCTTGGTTTTGATTAACACAAAGGAAGATATTTTGAGGAGTGTTCGAGAGTGAAATACACAGTTGAAATAACGTTACCCATAGAAGTACACTAAATTTGAGTTTCTGTACACTAAATGTAAGTTTCTGTACACTACATGCTAGGTTAGTAAACCAAGAGACACAGAGAGTAAGAGATTTTAACCTCACCATGTTTAAGTCAATAAAAACAGATAACAACAGGGCCGGTGTCTGTAACTTAAGAAAACAAACATCTGGTTTCCAACAGCTTTTTTATAAAAACTTGTGGCTACCAAAGACTTTAGTGTTATAACATGTTAGAATCACAAAACCATTTACAATATAATTATATTAATTATTATTATATAATTTTAGTTTTCTCTTGCTCCATAATGTAACTTAAAATTATGGCTGCATGTAGGGTTGCCAACTGTCTCGTATTAGTCGGGACGTCCCGTATTTAGAGACCTATTTATTTGTCCCATACGGGACGTCCCTCTTTTCATTTTTGACTGCTACGCTGATCTATCCAGTGACTAATACAACAGGCTTGTTCGACTTTATGTGGTGCCACAAGAACCAAGCGGCAGATAACATCACAATCCTGTGAGAGCAATTTGAGAAATCATACAGGGGAGACTGCTATCGAAATGCTCTCGTGGTACTTTGATGTCATCCACCTGTCAGTTGTTGAAGTGCCCCAAGCATCAGCCCTGTCTAAAATGCCTCAATCTGAAATGCCCCAAGGCATTTCCAACCTTGCTAGGAAATTCTCGCATTTGTGATTTACAGACTGTAAGTGTGTTTTACTTAAAGTATTTAATGTTGACTCTAAAAAAAACATTTTCCCGTTCTTGCGTCCAAAGTTAGCCTACGGTAGTTTCCTGACAATGTCAGAAAATCAGCATGATCAACACACAGTGTGCTTGCTGCTACGACCTGCGTACAGGTTTTTGTTTACCACTAGCGCATACTGGTTACGCTGCGCTAATGTGTGACGTAGCCGTCAAAGCCCCCGTGACATCGACGTACAGTCTACATCAGGGTTTGCCCAATCTTACTCTGGAGGGCCGGAGCACTGCAGCACTTAGCTCCAACCCTGATCTCACACACACCTGAGCAAGCTAATCAAAGTCTTTGTGATCACTAGAAAATCACAGTTGGGTAAGTTTGATTAGGGTTGGACCTAAACTATGTAGTGCTCCGGCACTCCAGGGTAAGATTTGGGGAACACTGGTCTACATGCTTGTCGTACCCAAGTTTAAACGATCAATGTCGCACAGTGTGATAGGATCTTATAGAAGTGCAAAAATGTCCTTATGTACTTATGTCCCGTATTTCAGAGTGAGAAAGTCGCGCATCTCTTCAGTAAGGTTCCTTGATTAGTCGTAAATCGGCATCACCTGCTTTCAAAAGCAGCAGCTGGTGATGGCGCTTTACTATTAATCTTTGGTGGGTTATCCTGGTATGGAGGATAAAACATGCAGTAATAAACGTCAAATTGACCAACGAACAGTTAATCGAACGTCTGACCAAACATCTTGAACTATCAGCGCCTAGCAGTGTGTGCGACCCACCTGACGACCTGACATGATGTCAGTGCCTTAAAATTAGCAGGTTTTTTATGAGGTAAGGTGCCAAGCTATTAAAAAGTGTGTGTTTGTCCGGGAGCAAACATACTGTTTTTAACTATCAACTAAGTCTTAATTCATGTTGTTTTTTTGTATTTTATTTACACATTTATCATTTTTATATAGTCTCTTTTATAAACTCTTTTGTTATGTGTCAAACTCATTTATTTTATATTGTGTGCTATGTGATTTTACAAATTGGTTTCAAAGTCTTAATGTCATGGGACCATAATGTCATTAATTGTCCATTAACTTTGCTTGGTATAGGAACACACTGAGAAAGGAACTGTTCAGATTATTCAGTAAATGCTTTGTTCATTTTTACAATGATTATGTCTCCTGACTTCTGCTATAGGCCTATTATCTGTGCTGGAAAATTAAAGTTTACATAATTATTCAGTATTTTGTCAGTCTTTTTATTCTTTCTAGGAAATCTAAAGGACCTGTTATTGCATGCTATGGTATCACAATATAAATTAACTGCAAGAGCTTGTAGAGAGGGGTAAGACTGCTGAGAGGAACACCAATATATTTTGAATATACGTTGCATACTTGACAAACTTGTCACACTTTCACTGCGCAGACACCATATATTGTATAACCGGTTCTACTGCACCTTTCATTTGCACATTGAAGAGAGAATAATAAAAAATCTTCACTTCCTTTCAAAAAATGTGAAGTCAGTGTCATCTAGTGGTCAAAATGTTTATAATAAAGTCAGATCTACACATCAGAGGTATTTGGGTCAATGACTAAGGATTTCATCAGGCCAGTTCTAAAATACTTGAAAATCTGTTGCAATTGCTCAAACATTAGGAATGTTGTGTAGACATAAATTTGTATTATAATATTATTAAACACCCAGGAAGGAGGGCGCCCACTTGACAATCCCACGGAGTCTCAACGATGCCTCAGGTAAGTATTAAGGGATATCAACATCAAGTCCTATACAATAGATCGGTGTTGTTGGATAATTGCGGGAGATAGTTTGCCACCCAGTTTGCCACTGAACCTGCATTAACGACAACAGTGGGGCCTCTGGCCTTCGTCTAATGGGTTGGCACGCATGGTCGGGTTGCAGTGAGATTTTGGCGTTTTCTTGTGGTCTTGAATAGTTTGCCACTGAACCTGCATTAACGACAACAGTGGGGCCTCTGGCCTTCGTCTAATGGGTTGGCACACATGGTCGGGTTGCAGTGAGATTTTGGCGTTTTCTTGTGGTCTTGAATAGTTTGCCACTGAACCTGCATTAACGATGACAGTGGGGCTTCTGGTCTTAGTCAAACAGGTTGGCGTGTATGGTCGGGTTGTGGTGCGATTGAGGTTAGGTCATGTCAAGGGTTATGCACTGAGTTGCGAGAAAGGAGCAACCTCGGGAGATGGAAGGGCTGAAGAGTAGTGTGGCAGAGGGTCACTCAAATAACCATCCCACAGAGTCTCATCGGTGCCTCAAGTATACATTAAGGCAGGGATTCCCAAAGTGTGGTACGCGCACCCCCAGAGGTACGCGAGCCGCCACCAGGGGGTGCGCGAGAGGAAAAATGTAATGGTGGTCTGTTTCTTTAAGTGGGATTTTCCATACAATAAATAAAAAAAAATGAACAGTAAACATTTCCTTTGTAATCGCTTTTATTTTAAATAAAAAACTATACTTAATTAGTTTTTGATAGAAACGTAGAAGACAGCTGCTGTCTTTTTCTACGCACTGCTCTTCTGTTATGCACTGCAGCCGCTATATGCGTGCCAACTCGTTTCATTCATTCCATATATATTATAAATATGCTCAACTGGCTGAAATCAGGGTAACTGTCAAGTGTGGGACGTCTTATGATAAAGTTGTTAGTCACAAAGGAGGAGAGGGATCAAGAGAGAGAGAATTTTTAAAGCACAAATACTGTAGAAACAATGAAATGTGACGAGACATGGGCACGTCTAATGCACAGGATACGCGAGCAATGTGTTTTCATGCATGGTAAAAAGACCGCCAATGAATTATATAATGAAATACATACATACTTAAAAAGACACTGTAGGGAACTAATTAAAGGCTTTCATTTAATTTTGTTTGAAACTTAAGCTGTTATAATGAATCTGCAAACTATTATACACCTTTTGTGCGAACAGTAAAGGCTTTCGTGAATGATGGGTCTGCACGTTGCACGCATCTAGTACGCACACGTTTTTTACCATAGTAAACTCGAATGGCATCTAAGGGCATGTTTACATTAGAGCATTTGCGTTTTAAAACGGCATTTTAAAATGAAAACGATCCTCGTTTATACTGGCATTTTAAAAAGAATCTTCATCCACACTATACACCACCATAAACCCATGAAACATGACCAATCATGGGCATGCGCATAAAAGTGTAAAATAACTTATTACTCTAATAATAGCTTACCTTTGCGCGTTTACGCAGCCTAGGGGTGTGCGATATTGACAAAAAGTCATACCTGGGTCCTTTGCTGGCAACTATAACAGGCACTATTTTTGAACCTATAAAAATGTGTTTGGGAAAGTCTTATACTGTTCTATTTCCTCCCTAAAACATATTAATATGATCAATAGGTTAATTTTGATTTTATAACTAAACATAAAGGTCTTTATGATTTAAAAAGAAAGCATTCAAGTGAACAGTACTACACAGTAGCGAACTTGAAGCAAAAATAAATTTTAGCAAATGCAAACTTCAATCAAATATAGTAAGAAGTGAAGTATTGCTTTAGCCTACCAGAAATGCTTATTGCATTAATTTTTAAAAGTGTGCGAGGTCCGTGCACGTCCTCTGCTAGCAACACAGAATAGCTAAAAGCGCAAGCGCCTAAACGAGCATTATATATTAATGACGTTGAGTTTATTGTTTTTATTAATTTATATTCACAAAACTTATCAACAAAACATCGATTCAAATTAAGAGACAAATTATCTGAAACGAAATTCATTTTAAAGTAGCAAACAAAACTTAAATTAAACTAAAAAATAATGTCTGACCCATTACAATTCTCTCTTCATATTGGCCTTTACAACGCCTATATGGCGTTTAAAATTACATTCTATCTTTCGTAAGCTAACTAAATTTAAACAAAACATAAACACATTAAACCAGTGTCGGCGCCACGAGCGGGCCCTAGGGGGCATGGCCCGGCCACTTGAGTCACTGTGCCCCCTTACTTCTCAAAATAACAATGAACTTAATAATTAAAAAATGTGCTGCAAATACATTTGGTTATACAATGAATACTGATTAAAATTCGGAGTATAATTAATAAAAAATAATAATTAAAATACTAACCCACAATGAAATGCTAACATAGTCAGCCAGTTACATACACGCACGCAGCCACTGTCACGTTCGGGGGCTCAATCGCCATGCCTGAGAACTCATTTTCTGTCTAAATAATGTATACTTGTAAGTCTTGGCATTTGAGCAAGACGAAGAAATTTCGCCACAAATAAAAGGACCTTCTTAAAAAGTTGAAAAAAGTCCTCTCGTCGCCTGCAGCTCTTCTGAAGGTAAAACGCATAGTTCATTCTGGTGTTAGATATGTCAGTAACATTGTTTTCTTTTGCTGTTATTTGGTTATGTACTGGTCTTTATAATTTGCGTGAGTTATCCAGTCTTGCACTTTAACGTCTTTATAAGTTATGGTTTTACTATAGTGAGGGATTTATTTAACAACTTGGCTGGCTGTAACAATCCCGCTAATTTCACGGCTAGTTGCTATATGATTAAATATATAGACATAACATTTTGATTTGATGTCTTTTATTAGCTTAGTTTAAAGAAATACAAACCTTCTGGGAAAACGTTTCCAGACGCGTTAAAACAAGTAAAAAGTCAAAAGACGAACATTCGGTTTAATCATTGTAAATACAATCTCATATACGTGATTAATTATGCATATTTATTCTGTATTAATTCGTAACTGTCTCTGTTAACGTGACTCGCTCGCAGTACCCGGGTTAGGCTGTGTTTCAGGCGGTTGTTCAAGGAATAAAATACCTTTGAATGTTGCGACTGGCCAATCAGTACCAAGCATTTTACAGTACAATGTAGTAATAATAATAATAAAATAATAAGATGAACCAGGTGCCCCCACAGTAAAACAGGAGGCCCGCTCATTCTGTATTCTCTGGCGCCGACACTGGATTAAACCCAACAATACTCAAACATTAATATAAAACAGACATTATCTATAAGGATACATGTTAAAACAATCCGATATAGCGTTTATAATAGCTGGTTGGTAGATGTTTACTATTTTTGGCAAAACCTCCGTTGCAAACCAACATTTACATGAATAAAATAATTTTTACTTTGAAAATGATGCGCTGTCACGTAAACATCAGCTGTTCGTTTACATAAGACTCCGTCTACGTTCATTTACACTCAGAGCAACGTCTGAGTTCTCAAACTAAAACAGGGTCTTCAGCGTTTGCGAACGAATCCGTTTATGAGGGTCAAAAACGGTGATGTAGTGTAGATGAAAGGCGTAAACGTAGCAAAAGTAAGGCGTTTTAAAGGATAAACGCATTAATGTAAACATAGCTATCACAGTGGTTAAACGCATACACGGGGGCGCGCATTAATCTATGCTGAGCGTAGCTGCGTCTGGTCGTAGTTTCAGATGGTGCAACACGCGTAAATATTTTCACAATGTCAGACGTAGCTAAGCTCGAGGTAGGACTTACACCCAACTTCTTAACGTCCGGCTGTTGCAACCGGCCCCTGGTTATTTGGCATGAACATGAGTCTTTAAAAACAAATCTTTTTAGCGTTTTTTGTTTTGTTTTTTTGAAGTGGGGATTGGGGGTGCGCCAACCCGGTTGGGACATATAAGGGGGTGCGCAGGAAAAAAAGTTTGGGAACCCCTGCATTAAGGGATATCAACATCAAGTCCTATACAACAGATCTTAAATTAGGTGATTATATAGTTCCCTTTCAGTCGGTCACTACGACGTCACGTCGTGACCGACGAATTGGGGAACCGCTCCGCGGGTGACCTATCTACTTCGAGAAACTATAAAAACGCCAATGAACTTGGCATGCAGGTATTTGCATAATGCCGGCGCCGCCCCGCCAGGTGCGTATATAAGCCGCAGGTGCACAATACCAAATTAGCTTTATTGCTTCGAAGCCGGCAGACATCTGCTCTCGAGAAGCGTTATTGATCTTCGTAGATCCCTGCTCTAGGAGAAAAAATCTCAGCTTGCCGAAGTTGGTTGGGCGAAGACACCTCAGCGGAGGCTCGCAGTGTTTCTCCACCCTTTTTTCTCTCTATCTCTTTTCTCTTAGGATTTGAGTTCGAGTGAGTGCGTTGCCTCTCCCTGTGTGTTTCACCAGCTCGCACAAAAGAGTGATTTCCCTAAAAGAGCAGCACGTTTGAGCTTTGTGTCTTTTTAAAGACAGCCACTCATTCGTGTCACGGTCGGGGTCGTCTTTTTAAAGATGGATTTCCGTCCGTGTTCGGTTTCTGGATGCGGTGTGTTCATCGCCCCCCGGGATGGCCACCACCGTTGTCTTTCGTGTCTGGGGCTCCAGCACGCAGAGGCAGCGTTGCGTGATAGTTCATGCTCCATCTGTGAGGGCATGACTATGGCGGATTTGCGGAGATGGGTGTCGTTTCTCCGGGAACGGCGCCCGCCTTCCAAGTCTGGTGCTGCTAAGAGCGCAGCTACCAAACTTGCGAAGGATGACCTCCGTATAACGGTGCTGGGTCGGTCTGCTGGTTCGTCCAGCAGCTCCCAGCGCCCTGATCCGTTGCCAGCGGAGGTCCCGATGGAGACGAGCAGCCCGTGTTCTACGGTGTCCTCGCGCTCTGTCGAGCCTCCACCCGACGCGATGTCCACCGTAACATCGGAAGGGGGGTTGTCAGCCTCGGACGTCGATCCGGATCCGCTCCCGCCTTCGGGCCAGGTTGCGGCTTCTGTGTTCGACCCCGAGATGGCAGCCATGCTCGCTCGGGCGGCGGAGGCGGTCGGCTTGGAGTGGACTAAACCTCCCCCACCTGAACCGTCCCGCCTCGATGATTGGTTCTTCGGGGGTGCCAGGGCTTCTCAGTCCTCGCCCCCGGTGCCTTTCTTCCCCGAGGTGCATGAAGAGCTGACGCGGTCGTGGAAAACCCCGTTTTCCGCCCGGAACCGACCGTTTCAGCCTTCACCCCTCACCTCTCATGAGGGTGGAGATGCCAAGGGGTACACTGGTATCCCGTCAGTGGAGCGGCCGGTCGCGATGCAGTTGTGTCCGGCCGGTGTCGCTTCCTCCTGGCGGAACCAGCCTACTCTCCCCTCACGGGCCTGTAAGCAGTCTTCGGCGCTGTCCGGTGCTGCTTACAAGGCTTGTGGGGAGGCAGCCTCTGCCCTGCATGCCATGGCATTGCTGCAGGTCCACCAGGCTAAGGCTCTGAGGGACCTGCACGCGGGAGGTCACGACTCGGCGGAGTTCTCTGAACTGCGTGCGGCTACGGATCTGGCGCTTCGTGCGACCAAGGTCACCGCACGCGCCGTCGGGCGTGCAATGTCTACCCTGGTAGTCCAGGAACGCCATCTCTGGCTGTGTCTGGTGGACATGAAGGATGCTGATAAGACCCGGCTCCTGAATGCTCCGGTTTCCCAGACCGGCCTGTTCGGCGAGACGGTCGAGGAGTTTGCCCAGCAATTCTCTGCGGCCAAGAAGCAGACTGAGGCCATCGCTCAGATCATGCCACGTCGGAAGCGTCCTGCGCCTGCCCCGTCCACGTCGGCACCTCAGCCTGCTCCTCGCCGAGGGCGTCCTGCGGCGGCCGCCTCCGTTCCTCCCCGGGGCTCTTCTAAGAAGCGAGGAACCGGTCGTCAGCAGCCCGCCCCGCCCGCTCAGCCCGCTTCAAAGGGTGGAAAAAGAAAATCGAAGCGGCCCTGAGACGGGCGACCTAGAGATGGAGGGGATCGCTCTTCGGGAGATGGTGAAGGCACCACTCCCCCCACCGGAGGAGGGCCGGTTGGGGAATCCTTTGTTTCAATTTTCTGTTCCGCCGACTTTTCAGTCGGCACCCACAATTCCACAAAAAGAGCGAATTCCACTTCCATCTCTAGGTCTTCAGATGAGCGCCGGAGACACGAGCGGGCTCATAACCCCCCCTCGTTCTCCGACTCATCAGAGGAGTACGAGAGCAACGCACGGGCTCATAACCCCTCCGCGCTCTCTGTCTTCTCAGGGGAGAGAAGACAATCACGGGCTCATAACCCATCGTCTTCCTCCCCCTTTGCCAGAGGAGCATTCGAGTGGCGTGAGGTGTCTCCAGCAGAGCCTCCCTTACTCACCCACCCAGCAGCGGACTCAGGTGAGTGTTATCATGCACAACACTGCTGTCGGTGCGGCCAATACGCACACACCGGCGATCACCTCCGTTGCGCCCGCCGCGGGTACACCGATCGTGCCTTTAGTCCCTCTCGCACGGTGTCTGGGGGCGTGGGAACAGCTTCCCAGCCCGTCGCGTTGGCTTTTACGCACGATTCGTCTCGGCTACGCAATCCAATTTGCCCGGCGTCCCCCCAAATTCTCCGGCGTTCGTTTCACTGCGGTGAGAGCTGCCGATGCGCACGTCCTCCGTGCGGAGATCGCTGTCCTACTGGCGAAGGATGCGATTCGAGCCGGTCCCTCCATCCGAGATGAGGTCGGGGTTTTACAGCCCTTACTTTATTGTACCCAAGAAAAGCGGCGGCTTGCGACCGATCCTGGACCTGCGTTCGCTGAACCGTGCACTTCACAGAATGCCGTTCAAGATGCTGACGCCCAAGCGCATATTTCCATGCATTCGTCCAAACGATTGGTTCGCATCCATCGACCTGAAGGACGCGTACTTCCACGTATCGATTCTCCCCCGGCACAGGCCGTTTCTCCGCTTTGCGTTCGAGGGGCGAGCATACCAGTACAAAGTCCTCCCATTCGGGCTCTCTCTGTCTCCCCGTGTATTCACCAAAGTAGTGGAGGGGGCTTTAAAACCCCTGAGAGAGAAAGGTGTGCGCATTCTCGCGTATTTAGACGATTGGCTCATAATAGCTCAAACACGTCAGACGCTGTGCGATCACAGAGATTTAACTCTAAAACACCTCGCTCGTTTGGGTCTTCGGGTCAACTGGGAAAAGAGCAAGCTTTGCCCCGTGCAGAGAATCTCTTTTCTCGGTATGGAACTGGACTCGATCGATTTGACAGCTCGTCTAACAGAAGCGCGTGTACAGTCGATTCTGACTTGCCTGAATACATTCAAGAGCAAGAGCGCGGTCCCGCTGAAACAATTTCAGAAGCTCCTGGGGCATATGGCAGCAGCCGCAGCTGTAACTCCACTCGGACTGCTTCATATGCGACCGCTTCAGCATTGGCTTCACGATCGAGTCCCGAGGAGAGCGTGGCTGCGTGGCATTCACCGTGTTATCATTACACCTGCGTGTCGTCGCACTTTCACTCCGTGGTTAGACCGTGCGTTTCTCCGAGCCGGTGTGCCTCTGAGACAGGTCTCCAGGCATGCGATAGTATGCACAGATGCTTCAGACACGGGGTGGGGATGCAGACACCCCAGCTGCATTGGCACATAAACTGCCGGGAAATGTGGGCTGTATATCTTGCGCTCGTCCGTTTCAGCAACGAGTTACGGGGCAAAGATGTATTAGTTCGAACAGACAACACTGCGACCGTGGCGTACATCAATCGTCAAGGCGGTTTACGCTCGCGTCACCTGTCACATCTCGCCCGTCGCCTCCTCACTTGGAGTCAGAAGAATTTGAGGTCTCTTCGTGCCATTTACATTCCGGGCACGCTCAATGTAGAGGCGGATGCGCTCTCTCGGGCTGCGCGTCCCGGCGAATGGCGGCTCCACCCCATTGCGGTTCAGCAGATTTGGAGACGTATCGGCAAAGCGCAGATAGATCTGTTTGCTTCCCCAGAGACGACCCATTGTCGCCTGTTCTATTCACTAGCCGACGACTCGCTCGGCGTGGATGCATTGGCACACAGCTGGCCGCGAAACATGCACAATACGCGTTCCCTCCGGTGAGCCTCATTGCGCAAACCCTATGCAAAATCCGGGAGGACGAGGAGAGCGTGCTGTTGGTGGCACCGTATTGGACAACCAGGAGTTGGTTTCCAGAACTCTCTCTCCTCGCGACAGCCCCTCCTTGGAAGATTCCCCTGAGGAAGGACCTTCTTTCTCAACAAGGGGGCACATTATGGCACCCGCGCCCCGACCTGTGGAACCTCCATGTGTGGTCTCTGGACGGGGCACGGAGGATTTGAGTGATTTACCGCAAGAGGTATCTAACACTATTGCTGCTGCACAAGCGCCGTCTACGAGACAGGCTTACGCGCTTAAATGGAACCTGTTTGTCGACTGGTGTTCTTCCCAAAGTGAAAACCCCCGAGAATGCCCGATTAGTGTTGTGCTTTTATATCTCCAGCGTCGTTTGGAGAATAGGCTGTCACCATCCACTATTAAGGTCGATATCGCTGCGATATCAGCTCACCATTCACCCGTAAACGGTAGAACAGTGGGTCAGCACGACCTGGTCATTAGATTTCTCAGAGGCGCTCGAAGACTCCCTCTATTCCTCCTTGGGACCTGTCCTTGGTGCTGAAATCACTCCAGGAAGCCCCATTTGAGCCTCTGCATAGTGTGAGTGTTAAATTTTTTACTATGAAAACATTAACTCTCCTTGCTTTGGCTTCTGTTAAGAGGATAGGGGATATTCATGCATTTTCGGTCGATGAATCGTGCCTTCAGTTCGGGCCGGCTGCATCCAGCGTAACACTGAGACCCCGGCCCGGCTTTGTGCCCAAAGTTCCCACCACTCCTTTCAGAGATCAAGTGGTGAACCTCCAAGCGCTGCCTTTGGAGGAGGCAGACCCAGCCATGGCTTTGTTATGCCCTGTTCGTGCACTACGTGTGTATATAGACAGGACGCAAAGTTTTAGGACCTCAGATCAGCTCTTTGTTTGTTACGGTGGTCAGCAGAAAGGAAAAGCTGTCACCAAGCAGAGGATGTCCCATTGGATTGTGGATACTATAGCCCTTGCATATCAAAAGCAGAATGTGCCTTGTCCATTTAATTTACGTGCTCACTCTACACGCAGTGTGGCATCATCTTGGGCACTGGCTCGCGGTTCCTCGCTAACAGATATTTGTAGAGCTGCAGGCTGGGCGACACCTAATACGTTCACAAGATTCTATAGTGTTCGTGTCGAACCGGTTTCCACTCAGGTTCTTTCTACTAACTAGTTAAGAATGCAGAGGGTCGGCTCGTGTGTCGGCTTGGAGCCTCTATTTTGGTGCTGTACATTTGCACCAATATGGAAGGCCATCGGGGCAAAAACGTCTCAAAGACTGTTTTTGCCTCTCCTCCACCGCCCTGATAGCTGGTGTTGCGGAGCATCCGCTGTCAACCTATCACTGATGTATTCTCTGTAAACCTGTGTAGGCTAGGCGTCCACATTTGTCCCCTACGTGGGGTTCATTTGTGTGTATACTCCGTGGGGTACTAATCCTCCACATTTTCCTTAGCAGAGCCTGCTCTGCATCTCTCTGCATGCTATGTTTTGTTCAGAGACTTTTTATGAGCAACCTATCGGTTGTTTCATATTTTTATGTCATCCATTCAACCTTCTTAGGGGATGGCTTCCGCAGTGTTCTAGCTCCGCTCAGTTTAGACGCTTCCCCAGTTCGCTGCTTCACTATCGTGGGTTAAGGAACAGGTAGTGACCGGCCTTCTGCATTTCGCCTTAGGTTCCGCCCCTTACGTGGAGGGCGGAGGGCTTTTGCAGGCACTGGAAGGGTTCAGCTGCAGTGGCGTTTTGGTAGGGATTCCCAATTCGTCGGTCACGACGTGACGTCGTAGTGACCGACTGAAAGGGAACGTCTCGGTTACGTATGTAACCCTCGTTCCCTGAAGGAAGGGAACGGAGACGTCACGTCCCGTCGCCACAGTTTGCTGTTCCATTGCTGTTTTCAGGCCGGGCACTGTTGCTCGGCTTCTCAGCAATAATATAGCTAATTTGGTATTGTGCACCTGCGGCTTATATACGCACCTGGCGGGGCGGCGCCGGCATTATGCAAATACCTGCATGCCAAGTTCATTGGCGTTTTTATAGTTTCTCGAAGTAGATAGGTCACCCGCGGAGCGGTTCCCCAATTCGTCGGTCACGACGTGACGTCTCCATTCCCTTCTTTCAGGGAACGAGGGTTACATACGTAACCGAGACGTTTTTCATCTAGATTAATTGACTGTAGCCTTTAAAAATGTCATATGGTGCAACAATGATTTATCTTAAAATGAATTCATTTCCTTGTTTTTGTTCTCAGTCATTTAAATTAAAAAAAATAAATAGCATTTATTTTGAGTTTTTATAAGTAATCATCTCAAATGTTTGTTGTAAATTTTGAGAGTTGCCATCAAAAATGTAGGTGTCACATCATTGACCCATTTACAAATTACCAAATGTACTTTTACACACAAACAAGCTTATAACTGATTAGATACAGGTAATCTAAACGTAAATAGAATTTTCATTATAACCATGTCTGTATAAAGAAATCAGATGCTCACTCTTGATTTGCCTCATGCCCTGCCCTGTGAGGTCATTGTAAACAACAATTCATTCATTATAAATTATGTCTATAAAAGTGCACATACTGTATCAGGTCTACTCATTTGGTAGCTGAATTTAAACTCAATCTTTGGGATTCTTATCTTTCTGTACACACTAGAAGAACATCTGAAAGATGACAGACACCAGGAAAAAGTTACACTCCCATATGATATGCCACCAGTCAACCCACCAGAGCACGAGCTGGATATCAGTCCACCCAGGTGGAGTGAGGTAGAACAAACCGTGCGTAGAGCAAGGCCCGCATCGTCTTCAGGCCTAATGGAGTTCCATACAGGTTCTACAAAAATGCTCAAGCTGTCCTGTGATTCCTCTGGAAACTGATGAGAGTTGTGTGGCAAAAGAAGGAGATACCAACATACTGGCAGATACCAACATCCTTGGCTCAGTCCCTCACAACCTCCTGTGGACAGCCTTTGATTACTTTAGAGTAGTGAGAAAGGTATTTACGGACTTATCTAACTCTGAGGGATACAGTGAACAAGGTAAATTCCCAAAATGTGGGTGTGTTCCTTTAAACGTTCTGGGAAGGTTCCCGTTAGGTTACCTAAGAATAACCTGCAGTGAACGTTCTGGGAAGGTTCCCTTTAGGTTATTAAAATAACCTAGAGGGAACATTCCTAGAACCAAATGGGAATTTTAGGGAGTGTTTGCTGGTTACACTTTTGCCACAATAAAGCCATGGTTAATTTTTGTAGGGGTGGTGGGCCAACATACATTTAAACCAAAGTAAAACATCTCACAAATGTTGCATTTTGGTATTGTTTTTTTTTAATGAACAGATGCGATAAGAATATGTGCCAATTAGGTATTTTACAATGTTTCAAAAACGTCCTTTTTGTTTTATTTAGGTGTTATTTTATTTTTGTTTTTAATGTTGTGCTGCAACAATACCTACTTATAATGAACATATAATGTTGTGAAAAGTTGTAAAAAGCTTTTGTTTTTATTTTTAATCTTATCATAATCTCTTTGTCCTACGATGTCCTATCTTTATGACTTCAAAAGCTTGATGTTTTGTCTTTATTCTTCAGCATTTAATTTCCCACCCCTTCTTTTTATTCAGTCATTACTTTATACAATAATTGACACCATACATTCACGAATCATGAAGACATTACAACTATATTACTATTTAAATATTTCAATTTAAATTGCTTTACGAAATGTTTAACAATATTACAAATAAGTACATGCATTTATTTTACACGATTGTGTAACATTATGATTAAGTTTCAACATGTTAATGAAATAAACAAACGAACGTTATGCTATTTAAAAAATTAAGATGATGAATCACATCATTTTGATTTCACTCACAAGCTGTTTATAAAGAAAAGACTAAAGTTTGCAAACACTTAGTTAAAAAAATACTTTGATGATCAAGCCTGAACAAGATGATCAAGTTAAGTTGGATTTCTTCACTATAAACACCATTTTTGCCATCTTTAGTCACTTTCACCTTTTGCTTTCTTACTGCTAACATTGCTAACATTATGTTTTGGGTCAGGGGTTGTATACTCCATTATATGTCAAGTAATATTATTAGTGCCACTGCAATCTTGTAGATACTTAACATTTTTTATTGTAAATTCTATTTACATTTTATGGTATTTTATTTACCTGTATTACACGGCTCTCTGGAATGCTTGATTCTGATTGGTCAGTTGAGACATTTGCAGGTTCGTTCTTTTCAAATAATAACCGCTCCAAAATAATAACGCATAGCCGGACTACTTACACGAGTAAAATCGCTCCGCGCCAATAAAGATCAATAAAGATTACTGTCTGTTTGGCGCCATCTTGTGACAAACACTAGACAACCACGACAAGACACAGAGAGCTTACTGAGACTGAACTTGACAAAATAGAGCATGACAGCTACGAAGCCAACACACAAAAAAATACAGAATGGGAATTAAAACTTCTCAAAGACTGGTTAAAGAGAAAAAAAATGGAGACAGACAAGTATGAAGCAGAGGATCTTAATAAGGTATTACGATCATTTTATGCATCTGTGCAAAGTTTCGCGGAAGGATAAAAATGTTAATTTAAAACAAATATGCCAATAAAATGTTTCAAATTCATATTCATGTCCAGTTTTTTTTCTTATGTGGCAAGTAGCCGTGTAATAAGCGGGATAATGTAGAGGCAGCCAGTAGTTACAGTATTGGGAAATAAGCCCCTTCAGTGTGATACAAGACCCTCCGCTTCGCGTCGGGTCCTGATCACACTGTCGGGCCTTATTTCCCAATAACTACCGGCTGCCTCTACATTATCCCTTACGTAATAAATAATGTTTATCTACTGTATATATACTAACATTTATTTACTGTAAATGTTTTGCTTTGCAACAATACAACAACAAATTAGTCAAAAGTGCTATAGAAATACATTTGAATGAAAATAATTCCAACACATTCTTTGTTGTAAAGTTCATGATCTCCACCTCTCTGCTGCCCTCTTATTACTCTTAACTAGGTTAGGAGACCTCTCCAGCTCTCTTAAATAATTTAGGAGCTGAGACCTAGTCTTAACACTTAGGAGGCTTTATACATACAGTATGGCTTTATACATTTATACATATACAGATCCTGTACTGAATAATCAACTCATAGGGTTAAGAGGAAGTGTCTGTGATGTCACTATTGTGTCGTCTTATTCACCATCAGATCATACTGAAGATCAGACAGACATCTTTACTACCAACTGTAAGTTGAAGAAAATGAAAGAGAAAGACAATCAGATATGAGATCATCATCAGTGTCAGATGAAGAGACAGAAAAACAAACTATTAGTGCTGTCAGTCAGTGATAGAAATTAAATCTTTAACATAATAAATGTGTCAACATTCTGTTTATCACATACACATGAGCTACAACAATACAAAAACACATTTCATCTATTTCCTCTGAATATTTGATGTCAATGTAAGAGATGAATGTATTGATATGTATGTAGTATAATATAATGACAAACTGACAGTTTTATGAGTTCACACACAAACAGTAAGAAAATGAAGGTGATGCTTTATTTTAAAAGTCCTGGAGGTTAACAGTCGTGTAAATAACTACTCACCGTACTGTCTGTAGTTTATAATGTGGATCATCTTTTAGATCAGAGATCAGCTTCACTTCTGAATCTGTGAGTTTATTCTCAAACAGATACAGATCTCTTAGGTGTGATGATGGGTTTGATTTCAGAGCTGAAGTCAGAGCAACACAACCTTCATCTGTGATATCACACTTACTCAACCTGTAGAGAACAGAGACTTTATGTGAATTATACAAAACTACAAAGTTTGTAGACGCATATATTGTCACCAGGGCTTGACATTAACACCCGCCAAATGCGGGTAGATTTCGTCTGTGGCGGGTAAGACAGCCAAAAAAAAGTCAGGCTGGGGGGTACAAAGCTGCGAAGGCTTGGGATGTGGGTACTGGGTGGTGATTGCATATATATAGCAAATTGCAATGGAGACAACCTTGATTAGGTCCAAACAGAGTCAACAATCAGAGGTTGTTTGTGTGAGAGGGGTAAGGAATGCAAGAGTGTCTCGCTGCAGTGCTCTTCCGAGGGAGTTGTTGTAACAGCAGCGGCTTTGGCCGAGGCCAGTGCTGGATAAGGGGGTCCGAAAGCAGATACGATTGGAATTATTTGGTCTTGGGGCGAGTAGCCGCATTCCTTTACACAACTACTCTCTTAGTCCATTCTGGTCCATCAGCTTTTTCAAATCCGTGAGCATCTCTTTGATGTTATCCATATTGCGGCTCATTTCCAAGTTGTTATCCAAAATGTGGTTAATAGTCCCAGCCTGATTGCTGACCGGTCTGCCCACTGCTTCAATCATCCCGGGCAGCTTTTTTGGGCTTTTGGTAGCTGTCACCGACTTCTTAATTTCTCGATAAACCAGGGCAAAGCCTAATCCAGTCAGCAAACCCCATGTTATCATGATTCCGAATAGATATATATCTTCAATGTCCTCCACGGAAAGAGCCGCCAGACACACGACCCGCCACCTCTCCTATGCATCCATCGTGCAGCCAGCTGCAAACGTTCCGGCAGGGCAGACAGGTTCCCCCGAACCCAAGCTTCTCATCGAGAAGATGGTGTCAATTGCGTTGAGAGACCAGTTGATCAAATCCATGATTTTTTTGTTTCGAGAGCAGTGCGGAGAGAGCAGAGATGTATAGTAACGAAGTAGAACTACTTCACTACTGTACTTAAGTACTAAAAGACAGTATCTGTACTCTACTGAAGTATTATTTTTTTCTCCTACTTCCACTTTTACTTCAGTACATTTTTTATTTGAGTTTAATACTTTTACTCCAATACATTTTTTATGTGCTGCATAGTTACTCGTTACTCTCAAATGTTACGAATCATGGTCACATGGTGGTCTGAACCAATTGGAGATAGTAAAGGGCGACCCCTCCCAACCTCTCACTCACAAATATGAGCCAGGGTTGTTGACAAATGTGAAGCGAAGAGAGAACCAAAGTGCGCGAGAAAGACAGAGAGAGAGAGAATGCGCAAGAAAGGGCGAGTGTGCGCGAAAGAAGGAAACCTAAATTCAATGAAACACCTTGTACCTTTACCTACAGTATTACCATTTTATCGACAAATATTTCATTAATTCTGAATTCTCTATCACCATATCAGTTAAATTAATCTGAATTATCTGAACATTCATGTCCTTGTACTCCTGCTACAGCCAAAGGAATTGTAAGTGTCCTTTAGCTTAAACATTTGAAATAATATAAACAATATTATATTCAAACTTTTGACTGTTTTCTTTAATAACTACATTACACAATACTTGTACTTTTACTTTCAGTACTTGAGTAGTATATTTTAAAATAAACTACTTGCAATACTTAAGTACAAAGCATGTTTAATACTTTAGTACTTCCACTTAAGTGCTGTGCTTAAAGAGCACTTCAACTTCTACTCAAGTCACTTTTTTGATAGAGCACTTGTACTTTTACTCAAGTCTGGGTCGCTAGTACTTTATACATCTCTGGGAGAGAGTCTCTCAAAGTTAAGACACAAGACTATACAACACGAGAGGAGCAAAGCAGGGAAGGTTACGGGGAGGAGAGGAGATAAAATGCGACCGCCTTCGCTGAGAGCCAAACAAGAAGCAGTCTGGGTTGCGCAGAGCCTAAAACCATATCAATATGAACGGTATTGGCTAATTCCGCATCCAACAGCTCGCCCCTCGATTCTAAAATGTATATTATTAATATTACTGTCAATTGTTTCAATAAAAAACCTAAGTATTATGTTCGTTATCATAAGCACTTTTTGGGGGATTGCAAAAAGTGATGCACCAGTCTGGGAAATGTTTCGGGCCATTTCTTGATCTGAAAGCTGCATACGTCTTCAAGATGATTTTATTTAAGTTGACTGAGCATTAAATTCGCAAGTCATAAACATATTACAAACATTTACAATTAACTAAATTAATAGTAAACTTTATAACTGTTAATATTCTCAATATTCTAAGACTGTCTTTGGCCGTTTCTCAATGTGCGTTCTTGTCTGTACTTGTGTTTTTATGGACTTGTAAAACGCCATCAGTCGCGGCCGAAGAACGCAAAGTTCGCATTAAACAAAGTTCTCATAACATCCCCGGATGTGTTCTTGATCTGCCCATTTTATCAAGGATGCATTAGGAGGTGACTTGTGCGGACTTCTGACAGCCAAGTTTCCCAGAATGCATTTCGCATCAACGACAATGAAGCACAATATTCAAAAGATTACTCTTTCTGTGTCTAAAAATGAAGTTTTAAGAGATGTTCAGTCGACAATATAGATGAATAAACTTCAATTATGTAATCAGTTAGGAAAGATAGCACCTATATTAAAATTTACTTTTGAATATGTAAGTTCTGGTGAATCAGTGGGTGGTCAGCGGCGTATACACGGACGAGGGCAGCCTCATATCAGGAATTCCTGAATTTTGCCGCGATCTTAGTGCAGCTGCTCTGCCCTCCAGTGTCTGATGGTCAAACATAAAATATTCCCTGGCATTTTTTGTCTCATCAATTTATTTATCTTTATTATTACTTTAATTTGCAACGCATGTTTTCTCAAACGGATGAGTTCTTGATTTGCTGGTGTTTTTTCTATTTGCATGTGTTTTCATTTTTTGCAGTGCAGTGAACCCTGTCGGCCACTGTAATTTTCATCTCCACAGGTTGTGTTGTGGTAAAATACAGCAGTACTTTGATGATGTATCGACAGGGCTTTCAAGTATCACGCATTCACCGTGAGACACACGCATTTCAATCGTTCACACGCTAACACGCCACACCTTGTATTTCTCACGCTGAAAAGTAAATGATAAATTGCCCTGCTATAAACAATTAATGGACGAGCCGCAATCATACCCAGTGCAGATCTCTCAAGTTCAGCTGCTCCGAGATTTTAAGTGCGCTCATCTTTATGCAGCGCAACAAGAGCCGACACGCAGATGACATCAGGGTACAGACGTCAGAAATCTTGCGAAGGAGGCTGATTTCAAATCACTCTCGCGTTACTCTGATGTCATCTGCTTGTTGGCTCTTGCGGCGCCGCATAGACAATGAGAGCTAATATTGGGGAATAAAGCCAGATTTGTGCTAAATTATTAATGATTCAGTCAAAAACTCCAGCAGCTTTAGTTACCTGAAACTAAGAAAAGTACTAGAGGCTTCCTGAAATTAATGTAATAGAGATGCATTTCATTATTATTCCCCTTTCATCATTTAATGTTCTGCAATACTGTATGTGTACAGTAAGCTCAGGTTAAAAGATTACACTTCCATAATCTACTTAAAGTGCTCTATTTTGTACTTTTGTACTTAATATAGCCTACATTTCATTTAGTTTGTTCTTTAGTACATTAATATGAATTAAAATATGCTAAAATGTATTTTTGTTTTTTTAAGTAGACTTACAACTTGTAGTAAATTTGAACCCCTCTTTGTATGAAAGATGGGTACAAGTTTACTACAAGTGGTATACATTTTTGTAATACTGAGATAGTTAGTTCATATTCGTGACATCTCAAAATAGCACAGATGTTAGATGTTAGATGCTTAGATGTTTCTAAGATTATCTTAAGTACTAAAGAATAATTTTTGGTATATTATGTACAAAACTAGTGTGTGAAAATAGAGCATTTTTAAAGGGCTAGTTCACCCAAAAATAAAAATTCTGTCAACATTTTCTCACTTTCATGTTGTTACAAACCTGTATACATTTCGTTGTTCTGAAGAAAATGAAGATATTTTGAGGAACATTTGTAACCAAACCTTTAATGAATCCCCTTTCACTTCCATAGTAGGAAAAAGAATACTATGGAGGTGAATGGGGCTCATTAACGGTTTGTTTACAAAACAATTGGTACAATTAAACTGTTAGCAAAAACTTGAGAATTGGGTGGGGCCGAGGGGGACGCTGCTGCAAATACCCCCTCCCCTAACAGATAATCTCACTCCAAACTTTTGGTAAAATTTTGGAGCCCTGTGTATCAATGTCTCATTATAATTCGTGAGACTGGTCAGATCTCTCATTGACTTTATATATCCTTTAAATTTTAGTGTGTTTCTTATTTATAAGAAAATATAAGAAATGCATTGTTTAACTAATCCTCAGTACATGTGTGACTATCGGAGCGATGATCTTACTTTAGTATCTCCAGTTTACAGTCAGGATTCTTCAGTACATCAGAGATCAGCTTCACTCCTGAATCTCTTAGATTATTTTTAGACAGATCCAGATGTGTCAGGTGTGATGGGTTTGATCTCAGAGCTGAACACAGAGCAACACAACCTTTATCTGTAATATTACACTGCTCCAACCTGTAGAGAACAGAGACACAGAGTTTGTTCACACACAGATAAAATCTACAGTGAGTTGAATTTGTTTCTCTTCTTGTCATCATTTATGGTAATCTAGTGGTAAATGTACTATTGGGTAGAGTGGTGGCTGCTTGCGTAGTTCCCTTTCAGTCGGTCACTACGACGTCACGTCGTGACCGACGAATTGGGAACTCGCTTAGAGAGACCAATCTGCTTCGAATACTACTAAAACGCCAATGAACTTGGCATTGAGATATTTGCATAATGCTGGCGCCGCCCCGCCAGGTGCGTATATAAGCAGCAGGTGCAAATAGGGAAATTAGCTTTTATTCGCTTCGAAAGCCTGCAGTATCTGCTACTGAGAAGCTACTCTACTCTGTTGGGATCTGATTGCTGAAGTTGGTTGTACTAGCAGTACCACAGCGGACGCTTCGCTTATTCCACGGCTCTACATCTGTTTGTTGTTTTTGAGTTTAGTGTGTGCGTTGCCTTTCCCTGTGCGCTCATCAACTAAGCATCTGAGTGAATTTCCCTAAAAGAGTGATACGAGAGAGCTTTGTGCCTTGTTAAAGGCAGCCACTCTCTCGTATATCCGGACATCAGCGTCCTTTTCAGGATGGCTTTTCGTCCGTGCGATCTTGGGTGCGGCAAATACATGGGTCCGAAGGACGGTCACGAGCGTTGTCTTTCGTGTTTGGGCATCGAGCACGCAGAGGCAGCGTTCGCTGGGGGTAAGTGTTCTCACTGCGAGAGCATGTCCCTTGTGGATTTGCGCAGACGGTTGTCTTTCCTCCGGGAAAAGCGCAACCCTCGTCATGCGAGTGCTGAACGCCGCCACGGTGCGGCTGTGAAGCTCTCAAAGGACGACCTGCGCATCACTGTGCTGAGCCGAGCGGGGGATTCGTCCTCAGGCTCTCAGCCTCCTCATCCACAGCCGGTTGATGTGCCGATGGAGACTTCAGCGTCGTGTTCTACGATGTCTCTAGAATCCATCGTGCCGCCCTCCGGGTCCACCGACGCCGCAGCATCCGAGGGTGGGCCTCCTCCCCCTGACGTGGACCCCGACGCCCTTCCTCCCTCTGGTCGGGTTGGGACGCCGGAGTTCGATCCAGAGATGGTGGCCGTGCTCGCTCGAGCGGCGGAGACCGTAGGGTTAGAGTGGGTTCCCCCCCCTCAGCCCGAACCGTCCCGCCTGGATGATTGGTTCTTTGGAGCTGCCCGGGTTTCACAACCCTCTCCACCGGTGCCTTTCTTCCCCGAGGTGCACGAGGAGCTGACTAGAACCTGGAAGTCGCCGTTTTCCACGAGATTACGGCCGTTTCAGCCCTCCCCCCTCACCTCCCTCACCAGCGGAGCCGCTAAGGGTTATACGGGGATCCCTCCCGTGGAGCGTGCTGTCGCGATGCAACTGTGTCCGGCACACGCTCCCTCTTGGAAGGACCGCCCAACCCTCCCCTCTCGTGCCTGCAGACAGTCCTCCGGTTTAACGGGCGCTGCCCACCAGGCATGTGGAGAGGCGGCTTCAGCCCTGCACGCAATGGCGTTGCTGCAGGTTCATCAAGCGAAGGCCTTGAGGGATCTGCACGAGGGAGGACACGACTCGCCTGTCCTTTCGGAGCTCCGGGCTGCCACTGATCTGGCTCTTCGCGCTACGAAGGTGACAGCGCAGGCGATTGGTCGTGCCATGTCCACGATGGTGGTCCAGGAACGCCACTTATGGCTATGTCTGGCGGACATGTCGGATGCGGAGAAGAACAAGTTCTTAGACGCTCCCGTGTCCCAGGCTGGTCTCTTCGGTGAGTCGGTGGAGTCTTTTGCCCAGCAGTTCTCCGCCGCCCAGAAGCAGACGGAGGCGATCGCTCAGATCATGCCCCGGCGCAAGCGACCTGCATCTCGCCCTCCAGCGCCGGCGGCCCCGTCTGCTCCTCGCCGAGGGCGCCCTGCGGCGGCTGCCTCCACCCCCCCCACTAGAACATCTTCCAGGCCACGGAGGGGGAACAGCCGTCGGCAGCCCGCCCCGCCCGCCCCACCCGCTTCCCGTGGTAAACGGAAATCGAAGCGGCCCTGAGACGGGCGACCTGGATTCGGATGGGATCACTCTACGGGAGACGGTGATGGCATCGCTCCCTCCACCGGTAGAGGGCCGGGTGGAGAATCTTTGGTTTCGTTTTGTTCTGTTCCGCCAACTTCTCAGCCGGCACCCACAAAACCACAAAAAGAGTGCATTCCTATTCCTTCTCCAGGTCTCCAGAGGATCGAGAGAGATGTGAGCGGGCATTCACGTGCTCTTCCTCCCTCTCCTCTATCGCCAGCGGGTGTCCTGAGGAGTTCCAGCTCTCCGCTGAGGAGACGGGACCACCAGCACCCTCCTCGGAGTCTGTGCTCTCCGCTGAGGAGACCAGACGACCGTCACCCTCAGCGGGCTCAGGTCAGTGTCACACACACATACTGTAGATGCTTATGCTGTCACAGCAGACGCACCGGCAGTCCCACCTGTCTCGCTTCGCTGCCCCACCGCGGGTACTTCGGTAGTGTCGTTATTTCTCCTCGTACGGTGCCTGGGTGCTTGGCTTCAGTTCCCAGCCCGTTTCGTTGGGTTTTACGCACAATCCGCCTCGGTTACGAATCCGGCACACCCAAAATTCGGGCTTTCGTTTCACTGTAGTGAAAGCGTCCGATGCACATGTACTGCGTGCAAAAATCGATATCCTGTTGGCGAAGGATGTTCGAGCCGGTCCCTCTTACCGAGATGATGATGATGATAGGGTTTTTCCAGCCTTTATCTCATAGTACCCAAAATACGCGGCGGGTTACGATCGATTTGATTTACGCACCGGCTCTACAAAGGGGTTCTTTTGGACGATAACGCCGAGGCTCGTATTTCAATATTCAGATCGTTTGCAGCCTTAGACCTGTAAGACGTGTACTTTATGTGTCCATCTCCCCTCGCTTTAGACCGTTTTTCGCTCTGCGTCGTGGGGTGGGCATATTAATACTAAGTACATCATTCGAGCTGTCTCTCTCTCTCCGTGTCTCCATGTGCTAGTCACGGCTTTAAAATATCAGAGAGAGGGTTGTTCGCATTCTGCTTTATGTACGTCGACTTATAATAGCCCGTTCTTGGCAGACGTGCGCGAACACAGAGTTAATGCTTCGGCATCTCGCTCGTCTATGTCTTCAGGTCGACTGGGAAAGAGTACTTTGCCCCGTGCAGAGGATCCTTTTTCTCAGTATGGAAACTAGACTCGATCGACTAAATGGCGTGTTTTACAAGAGCGCGCAACCAGTCAGTTCTGACTTGCCTCGGTTTAATTCGAGGGAAGTACGCGGTCCCTCTGAAACAATTTCAGAAGCTCCTGGACATATGACAGCATGCTGCGGTTGTGACACCGCCCGAGCTGCTTCATATGAGACCGCTTCAGCGTTGGCTTACGATCGAGTCTCGAGGAGAGCGTGGCGCACCGGCATACACCGTGTAAACATTACACCTGCGTGTCATTCCAACTTCCCCGTGGTAGACCCGGCATTGCCGATAGACAATGCGCCCCTGAAAGGTCTCCTGGCATTCTGTAGCATGTATGCCCTTAGCACGGGATGATCGCCACGTATGACGGGCTTGCAGTCTCAGGGGTGTGCATAGCACCCCAACTGCCGCGAGCGGTGCGCTGTATATCTGGGACTTGTACGCTCCGCTATGGAGATGCGAGGGAAGGATGTATTAGCCGACACCAATAACATTGCGACTGTTGCGTTATTTACCGTTAAGGCGGTTTTGCGCTCTCGTCACCTGTCGCATCTCGCTCGTCATCTCCTCCTTTGGAGTCAGAAGCATCTGAGGTCCCTTCGTGCCATTCACATTCCGGGCTCGCTCAATACAGCAGCGGACGCGCTTCTCGAGCTGCGCGCCCCGGCGAATGGCGACTCCACCCCCAGACGGTCCAGCTAATTTGGAAGAAGTTCGGTCGTGCGCAGACAGACCTGTTTGCGTCGCCGGACGATACCCACTGTCGCCTATTTTATTCACTAACCGAGGGCAGCCTCGGCGTGGACGCATTGGCACACAGCTGGCCTCGGGGGATGCGCAAATACGCATTCCTTCCAGTGAGCTTATTCGCACAGACACTGTGCAAAGTCAGGCAGGACGAGGAGAGCCTTTTATTAATCGTCCGTACTGGACGACTGGGAATTGGCTCCGTGCACGACTCTACTTCCGTTCTACTTCCGCACCTCGACTGTGTGGGTGAGCACTTCCGGCAAGATGGCGATGTTTTACACCAGATGTCTCCAAGACCTGCCAAAAATTACTATATCAGACGTCCACAGACTCGTCCGAAATGGATGCTCTGCCCCCCGGAGTAAACGGGAAAAGGGGTACAAGATGTACCTTTCAAGTTTTATTGACAACTATGAAGGTAAGTTTGAAACTGACAGCAAAACACGTTCACATTGTTGTATCACTAACTAGGTAGCAGTAGCTATGTAGTTAACATTTAGGTCAGTTGTCCTGTACAGATTTTAGATTTGTAGAATTAACAATTGTTTTTAAACGTTTTATTTTTGGTTGAGGTGCATACGATACGACCAAAACAAAAACGCAGCACCCTGAAAAAGCGCTAACTTTCCAGAACCAAAACAAACGATTCAACCGGGCGTAGAGAAAACATAATCTATCGCTAAGTTTAGACAGCTGTCTATTTATTTGTCTATTTGAGCCGTTTATTTATTTGACAGGTCTGAGTATTTCTTTTTGGTTTATGTTAGTGCTGCACGCTTAATCATATCATGTAAATGCCCTGACTGTGACACACACACACACACACACACACACACACACACACACACACACACACACACACACACACACACACACACACACACACACACACACACACACAGAAAGACACGCACCAGTGTCGTGCGCACAGACAGTACGGCAGAATACAGTTCTGTTTCGTGCTTCTTTTGCAGCTATAGTAAGTATTGGTCTATATGTCTAACATTACATGAATGATGCTAAATTCCCACAGTTTCAAACAAAGACCCTGCAGGGAGGGTGACCGTCAGGGCTGTATGTTATAGGTCCATGAGGAAGCATGAGAAGCCTCACGACCTCAGAGTAGGGTGACAAAACATGTGTTTAACCAGTTCAAGTCAGATTCTGGGGTATTTTTGTGGCTATAGTTGGTGATGTGGATGTAGAATATCAATAAGAAAACTTAAGTCTGTTTATTTGATTTAAACCTGAACTATACTTTCATGGACACCCCAGAAACTGGTTGTTACTGCTCCCGTTCTTTGGAGCATAAGTAGGCCTGTTCATGATGGGTACATTAGTCAGTGTGAGGTAAGCGTTGATTTTGTACCCTCAATCTAGGCTATACTAACCTGTTCAATGTTTTACTAACACTGTTCATTTGTTCTAAGTAACAACTGTATTTTAATACAACAGAAAATCTTTTAAGATTATTGAGGCTGTCTTATTTGTTCTAGTTGTTCTGGTAGCCTTATGAATCATACCTCTACTATTTGCTAAAATCATGTTTTATTCATAGATTACTTTTGAGGACAGCTCACCGATTCAAATAGCGGTGGCTGAGTGCTCCTGTGTGGCTGGAACCGCTCTCTGCAACCACAGTGTTGCACTACTGTATCAGACCACAAAATACTCTACGCTACAACTAAAAGCAGTACCACCTGTCCTCAGCTGCACAGAAACTGAGCAGCGATGGCATAAACCACGAAGATTGGTAAGTACTTAAGAACTTAGGCTAATATATATATATATATTTTTTTTTTGAAATTGGATATAAGTTCTACAACCTTGTTTAAAAAGCACAATGAAGACAAAACAAGCGCATCATTACCAAATCTATTACAGGGTTAATTATATTGCTATATTTCAACAATATTGCAAAAATTATATTTATGACGATATAGAATATTTTTTTCTTACTACATTTATCTCACCTAAATGTTTGCTCTGCCATTGCGTTTTTACTATGGGGTATTGTTGTTGTTAAGAGTTTACACAACACAAGGAAGCTTGATTTCAATCTGTCTGTCACACTGTCACATGCCTTTTATACATAAGAGTCTGTGTGATGTAGCTCCCTTTTTAGGTACTAAATCATCATCGGAGGCTAACGTACTGCAGAATGGTGTTGTTGATGAGCGCACTAGGGAACATAAATGTGCCATACGTCAGTGTGTCGCTGTGTCATTTATATGTAAAAAATTATACCCTTATTATCGTGGACGGTATGATATGACACACCCCTACGTGTGATGGTATGTTATGGGGGCTAACCAACTGTCCTTAAGTTTTATTTGTTTATTTGTTTGTTTACTTGATAGGGTGTGAAACCAGGCAGAGTGGGTAACATGGTATTCATCTCAACCAAACCCAAGTCAAGACAGTACACAGCTGCTGATGGTGTAAGGTAATATTCACTCTCAAATAATAATCTATTCTGCAGTCATTGTCAGATTCTTGTTGTTTTAAGAGTTATTATTTCTTTTTTTATAATTATGACATAACTGTTTTCAAAGGAGCAAGCGCTACAAAGCAGTGCGGGGTGACTTGCCAGACCCAGATTCCCTGAAGGTTGACGAGGCATACCAGGACTTCGCGGCAGAACTTGCTCCGCTAATCACTACACTCTCGATAAGCAGTGATGTCCCTCTTGTTGATTCAACCTTTGGGACCGTTCAAGAAGGGAGCCCCATTTCATATCAGCACCCATTGCCAGTGAGTAGGGTAATCATCCACCACCCAGACGCACCCCCTCCACCACCCCTGCCGTTAGATGGTCACAGGCTGGACCCAACCACATGTTCCTTTGTGTGCACTCACCAACAACACCTTAATGTAATGTCCCTTAACATTACTTTTGACATGGCAAGATCCATCGAGATGGCTACGAGAGAACAGAGTGGCAGCGCAGAGTGGCACAGCCTGAGGAAGATGAGGATCACTTCATCCAGGTTCCGTGAGGTGTGCCATGTCCGAGGTCACAGCTCTGCAGAGAACCTTGCAGAACGCATCCGCAAAGGTGGGGTTCAGACAGCCTTGATGAAGAGGGGGCTGGCACTGGAGCCAGAAGCTATTCAGCAATATGCCCGCATTAAAAACGTCAACTACTGGCCATCAGGATTTGTCATCCATCCAGATGCTCCCTGGCTCGGATCCTCTCCAGATGGTGTCGTTTTTGATCGAACGGAGGCACCACCGTTCGGGCTGGTGGAGGTGAAATGCCCCAACTTGAAGAGCTATGTTGACTCTGGTTGCCTGCACATGCAGAGTGGCGCCTTGCGTCTGAAGCCAAGCCACAGCTACTATTGGCAGGTGCAAGGCCAACTGCTTATCACTGGAATGCAGTGGTGTGATTTTGTGGTTTTTGCAGAGGAGGACCTTTTTGTACAAAGAATTTATACAGATGCAGAGGTTGCTAGGGTTATAAGGGAGAGGGGGGATTTTTTCTTTTTCTATCATTACCTGATCTGATCTTTAAAACATTAATGGTTCAGCCTGGTGTAAAAGTTTTGTGATTAGCTGTAAAACAATTAATCACATCCAAAATAAAAGTTTGTATTTACATAATAAATGTGTGTGTGTAATGTGTATAATTATTTTATCTATAAAACACACACATATGCTTGCATATTATTTGCAATAACTATATTATTATCAGCAGCATGTGCATATTACTGCATTTATATGTAATTTATATTATATATTTTATATGTAAATACATTTCTCTTAAATGTATACATGCACGTATGTGCATTTAAAAACAAAGTAATTATACACAGTACACACACATTTATTATGTAAATACAAACTTTTATTTTGGATGTAATTAATCGTTTTGCGTCCCTAATTGTTAATATTAGATCGTTGTATAAGTGTTATTCAATATGTTCTTATTAAATTCTACATCTAATGTCATCTGTGGTGTGTGTTTTTATTTGATTTCAAGTCATCAGTAAAAATCCAAAGCTAATGTAATGAAGGCAATGACACAAAGAATTGTTTTTAATAAGCAAGATAGATCTTTAAGATCAAGGTCAAGTTTATTTATATACTGTAGCCCTTTAAAACAGCATAAATGCTGACCAAAGTGCTGCACAACATATCAAACAAAACGTCCACGTACAATACATTTTGAACACTAATAATAAAATATCAAAAGATAACCGAAAGTAGTAAAAATTAAGAGAGAAAACATCATACAATTTAAACACTATTTAAGACTAAACGATTTATTAATATCAAAATTACCAATTTAACTCATTGGGGAGTTGCCCATGCCTTCACTAACGGCCCATTCTGATAACTGACCAGGAAGCAGGCCACACTGAACAATTCATCAATGTTCCCGCATATAGACAGTGGTATGTCCTTGTCAAACAGTTTGTTTTCTTTCACTCTCCTTATGCACCTCTCCACATGCACTCTCAGACGTGCAATTGACTGTGTTTGTCTGACATCCTCTCGACTCATTTGTCGTTTGTTGCTGAGAAAGGCAGGCCGGTACACCTTACAAGGAGCAAGGTTGTCCACAACAAAACCTTTGTCCACCATGATCGCCATACCTGGCTTTAAAAGCTTTATAATCCCAGACAGCTTAAAGATCTCGCGATCACTCATAGAGCCTGCATATAGCCCAGACACAAAAGTGACAGCACCGTGGGGTGCCATGCCAATCATAGCCTTGAATGTTGTGTGCGATTTGTAGGTAGAAAACACCTCAGTTTGAAGGAGCAGAGAGGATGGCGTCTGACAGAATATCTCTGTACAATCGAGGACTACCTGTGTATCTGAAAAATCTGCAAACTCAGGTGGGAGGTGAGCTCTCACTACCTCTGGAGGAATCCAAAGGCGCTGGCTTCCCAGCAGGCAGTACAGAAAATGAGTCCATGTGGAGATGATCCGACTTGCAGTAGTGCGGTGAATGCTGAACCTCTCTGCAAGGTCATTGAGAGGAAAACCCACTGACAGATACATCAGGAACAGCAGCAACTCATCAATGGGTCTCAGTTTCTGTTCAGATAAAAAACAAAAGTCTGTTTAGTTACCTTGACATTGCTATTACTAAGTATAGCCTACATCAGAAAATAATACCAACATCAGCTGGCTGGCTTTTACTTTTTAGTTAGATGTAGTTAACTCCACAAACCAACAGGGGCAATTACAAAATATTTTAAATCTAATTTCAGTAACATTAAGCCAACAACTGTATGCACGTCATGTTACCTACCGTTGTTGGGTGATGGACTGTGCTGATGCTGGCAGAAGCTGTCTTGGCACTGGTTATGCGCACCATCTTGTGGATCACAGCAGGTTCAATTAATTTCCAAAATGCCATGAAACTCTTGTAGGACGCAAACCTGGTATAAAAGCGCATGTTCTCATCTGATGTAGACAGGCGATCTATCCCAAAACGCTGGCGAAGTTTCTGGGCTTCTAACTGCTGTTGTAGCTCTCTGATCTGGCGACGTAGGGCTTCATTCTCGTCTGCCAAATTACTCGCCCTCGCTCCTGTTTCAGGGACTACACAGTAGTCATGATCTATGGCCATTTCGGTATCCATCTCCGAGTCCGAGTCTGACTCTGGTGCGGGACTCTCGGCCCGCGGACGCCGTTCCCAGACGCTCGGTCGGGGCGCAGGTAGTTTGTACCCATTCCACGAAAAGTAAACTGGTACGGCTCCCTTCTTCAGCCTCCTCAACCCCCCGGCAGTCACATTTAAATCAGTCTGCTTAAAATGCCGACTACAGACCCGGGTGTTTTGGGTCGGGTTGAAGTCATCCCTCCGGATATTTTGCATCCACTTAGCCCGTACCGCAGCATCAACGGGGAATGCATGAAAGCTGATTACTTTGTTGTAGTTTGACGAAACGGTACATAATGGCACACAACAATGAAGTGTTGAGCCTGTAACTCTCTGAAAGGCAAGTCGCCTCTCTTTAATTCTAAAAACACTCATAATAAAAACATCTAGTCATCCAGTTTGTTGATCTCATTCACTGTTGTCTCTGTCTCCCGCTCTCACTCTCAGATCACCGGAAGTTTTCACCGGAAGTACTGGCCCACACAGTCAAGTTAGAAACGTCAGTGGTCGCCATATTGTGCACAGAGCGAATTGGTTTTTCATAGTTAATGCTCCTCGCGACAGCCCTCCCTGGCGGATTTCCCTGAGGAAGGACTTTCTTTCTTAGGAAGGGGCACATTGGCACTCGCGCCCCGACCCGTGGGATCTCCATGTATGGTCGTTGAGCGCGCGCAAGGTTTAGGTGATTTATCGCAAACGGTATCTAACACCATCGACGCGGTTCGAGCACCGTCCACAAGACGGGCTTACGCGCTTAATAAACCTTTTTCGTCACCTGGTGCTCTTTGCAACGCGAGGACCCCAGAGAATGCCCCATTAACATTGTGCTTATATCTTCAACATAGGTTAGATGGTAGGCTGTCCCTTCGCCATTAAAGTTGATATCGCCGCTATTTCTGCTCGTCACTCACTCACTTATCAACGGCAGATCAGTTGGCCAGCATGATTTGGTTATTACACTATAAGAGGCGCTCGCAGGCTAAACCCCTCGCGCCCTCCTTCTATTCCTCCTTGGGACCTGTCCATGGTGCTGAAAGCCCTTCAGGCCCCCCCGTTCGAGCCTTTGCAGTCTGCGAGTCTGAAGCTTTTATCAATGAAAGCTCTGACCCTGCTAGCTTTGGCCTCAATGAAGAGAGTAGGGGATTTGTATGCATTCTCTGTTGACGATTCGTGCCTTCAGTTTGGTCCTGCTGCCTCGAGTGTAACATTGAGGCCCAGACCAGGCTACGTGCCCAAAGTTCCCACCACTCCTTTCAGAGATCAGGTGGTGAGCTTGCAAGCGCTGCCTCCGGAGGACGCAGACCCAACCATGGCTTTGTTGTGCCCCGTACGCGCACTGCGACTCTACGTGGATCGCACGCAAAGCCTCAGGACCTCAGACCAGCTCTTTGTTTGTTATGGTGGCCAGCAGAAAGGGAAAGCTGTCACTAAGCAGAGGATGTCTCATTGGATAGTTGATACTATCGCCCTGGCTTATAATCTTCAGGGTATTCCTTGCCCCTTTAATTTGAGAGCGCACTCCACACGGAGTGTTGCCTCATCTTGGGCTCTCGCTCGTGGTTCCTCGCTAACAGACATCTGCAGAGCTGCTGGTTGGGCGACACCTAATACGTTCATTAAATTCTACAGTGTTCGTATCGAGCCTGTATCCTCTCGTGTTCTTTCCTCACCAGGGAGGGCACGGAGAACAGTCTCGCAGGTCGGCTTGCAGCCTCCAACTGATGCTTCATAACTGTGTCAGTATGGAAGGCCTTCAGAACAAAAATGCGTAATGGTTTGAATTGTTCTTCCTCCGCTGCCCTGGCAGCCTTTGTTGCGGAGCATTGGCTGTCAGCCTTTCACTAGCTGTATCCTCGCGAACCTACGTGTCTGGCTCGGGCTCCACATTGTGTCCCACCGGGTTCCATTGTGAGTATTTTTCCGTGGGGTTAATCCTACTAGCCCACGTTTCCCTTAGCAGAGCACTGCTTTGCTTACACAGCCACGGCTGTCTTATTCCTCAACTACGGTTGACTTTCGCCCACCATTAGCCCTTAAGACGGGTGGTGGCTTCCGCAGCGTTCCTATCCCGCTCAGGTAGGGCGCTTCCCAGTCGCTGGCACTTCTGTGGGGTTAAAGGAACATCTAGTGCCCGGCCTTCTGCCTTAAAACCTACCTCCTCCTCCTTAAGTGGAACCGGAGGGCTTTTACGCAGTCACTGGAAGAGGTCAGCCCCTAGTGGCGTTTTGATAGGGATTCCCAATTCGTCGGTCACGACGTGACGTCGTAGTGACCGACTGAAAGGGAACGTCTCGGTTACGGATGTAACCCTCGTTCCCTGAAGGAGGGAACGGAGACGTCACGTCCCGTCGCCACAGGTGCTGCCACCTGCTGTTACGGCCGGTCACACTTTCCGGCTTTCTCAGCGAATAAGAAGCTAATTTCCCTATTTGCACCTGCTGCTTATATACGCACCTGGCGGGGCGGCGCCAGCATTATGCAAATATCTCAATGCCAAGTTCATTGGCGTTTTAGTAGTATTCGAAGCAGATTGGTCTCTCTAAGCGAGTTCCCAATTCGTCGGTCACGACGTGACGTCTCCGTTCCCTCCTTCAGGGAACGAGGGTTACATCCGTAACCGAGACGTTTCTAGGGAAAACATAGAAACTACGCAAGCAGCCACCACTCTACCCAATAGTACATTTACCACTAGATTACCATACAAACATCTTGAGTCATTTAAACCTACTACAATAGAAGAGCTCTCTAAATTAGTAACGTTATCTAGTAACGCCCCCTCGTTCTCCTGCTTATTAGTAATCATTGGTTTTCTCCCATCACCTGTTCCCGCTCGTTATCTTGTTTGGTTTTTCTATTTAATGTTATTGTGTCCTTAGTTCTGTGCAGGATCATTTTGTATTGTTCTCGTGTCTGTGTACGTTCAAGTCACTAAGCTCTGGAATGATTTACCAAATAATGTTCGAGAATCGGACACAGTCGATCAATTTAAATCTAAACTTAAGACATTCTTCTTTAACAAAGCATTCACATAGAATGTCCAGTAAATGTACTTTTCCCGCAGTAGTTATTTTGTCTAGAACAAAGCACTCACATACGTCATATGGGTAATGTAACCACTATAATGTATGACACTTCCATTACATGCGAACGGCCCCTACACTAATAGAACTCTGTTTTTGTCTCCCTGTCTCGTCCTCGACCCCGAGGACAATGAGACAAACAGACCCAGTTCCTGCTGCTGTGAAGGTCATCGCACCACTTATCTACTGGCTGTCCTTCAACGTGATGCCCAGCCGATGCACGACCAACAACCACCGGCTGAACCAGTTTAATCCGCTTACCCGCTTCCTATCCCTACCGTGTCTATATATATAAATATATATTAATTTCTCCCAAGGGTTTTTGTCCTTCTAGGAGTTTTTCCCACCGGGTTTTCTCCTAGGGGGTTTTTTCGTCCCAAGGAGAGTCAGCCAACTTTGGCTTAAGTTAGCACTGTACTGTATACGTTACATTATTAATACGCTCGCTTGTACGTTTTATTCTTAGCCGCTATATTCTACTTCTTATACTATCTATTGATTTTCTGTGTTCTCATCTACATCTACTCATGTAAAGCTGCTTTGCAACAATTAACAATTGTTGTTAATTGGGTCCGTAACAATTGTGAAAAGCGCTATATAAATAAAATTGAATTGAATTTAGTGTTTATGGACATTTTCATTTTAGTTTCATTTATGTGTGTTTGTATTTTCTGGAAACACATCAGTGAGATTTACACGGAAATTAACTGTTGATTCCTCTAATCACACATTATAACATTTTCTCTTATGTTTCTCTATCTAAATGATTTTTGCTTTTATTCCCAAACATAATTTAATTTTAATGTTTTATTTATCAAAAGATGTGACTTCAGTAAGAGTTAAAATGTTGTGATAAATTTAGGGCTGTGATGGTGGCAATGCACCAATTCAGCACGGTGGTGCGGTGGTTATAGAATGTGTGTGGGAGGGTATGTGTATGCACACACTGATGCTTATAAGCTTATTTATAATGCATACATATATTTTAAAATATAAATATATAAACAAGGATCAGATATACGTTTCTTAAAAAAACGTGCCTGTTCATAAGCGCTGTATTTTTTCCACCGGTGGGTGTTCGTCACAACATCAAATAATGCTTAGGTTACCTAGCAATGACAGAGACTCTGGAGCGCCTACGTGCTTTGAACAGGAAGAAAACGGCGCAGTCGCGTTTTCCTTGTGATTTTAAATGGGAAATTTCAAGCAACTGAGCATATGTGCTTGGCCATTTTGGTGGGTCCTCAAGCCTAGCCCCGGAGCACCCACTATGCTGTTGCACTTCCATCCGTAAAACAACACTTGGTTCAACTGAGAATTTTTTTGTGGTTATAATGTTTGCAGCCACGCTGAAAACACGTTTTGATAGCGCATGTACTAGTAGTGCAGATTGATACTTTTTCTCAACCTTGAGTGACCAAGAGAGAATATCTTGCCTCATTGTTGCCTCATCACTGATATCAGTTGCCTCCTCTTGCAAATAGCCCACTAACTTGGAGTCTGCTGGCTGTATGTGTTCATGTGAACTTGAAGACATCTTGCTGTGTGAGACTGTAATTCATATTTGTAATTTTTTTGTGAGAAGGACACCACCGTGGGTCCCACTTTACCACCCGGTTGTGTGGTGGTTATGACAACCGTCACAGCCCCAGATGAATGTTAAATGACTTCAGTTATCAAATCCATTACTTAGATTAAAAACCTATATTACCATTACAAATGTTATGATCATTAACAGTTTGTTTACAAAACAATTGGTACAATTAAACTGTTAGCAAAAACTTGAGAATTGGGTGGGGCAGAGGGGGACGCTGCTGCAAATACCCCCTCCCCTAACAGATAATCTCACTCCAAAGTTTTGGTAAAACTTAAGAGCCCTGTGTATCAATGTCTCATTATAATTCATGAGACTGATCAGATCTCTTATTGACTTTATATATCCTTTACATTTTAGTGTGTGTTTCTTATTTAAAAGAAAATATAAGAAATGTATTATGTTCAACTAATCCTCAGTACATGTGGACTATCAGAGAGATGATCTTACTTCAGTAACTCCAGTTTACAGTCAGGATTCTTCAGTACATCAGAGATCAGCTTCACTCCTGAATCTCTTAGTTTATTCAGACACAGATCCAGATCTATCAGGTATGATGGGTTTGATCTCAGAGCTGAAGTCAGAGCAACACAACCTTCATCTGTGATATCACAACCATACAAGCTGTAGAGAACAGAGACACACAGTTTGTTCACACACAGATAAAATCTACAGTGATTTGAAAGTGTTTCTCTTCCTGTCATCATTAAGTGTTTATGGACATTTTCATTTTAGTTTCATTTATGTGTGTTTGTGTTTTACTGAAACAAATCAGTGAGATTTACACAGAAATAAACTCTTGATTCCTCTAATCACACATTATAACATTTTCTCTTATGTTTTTCTATCTAAATGATTTTTGCTTTTACCCCAAACATAATTCAATTTTAAAGTTTTATTTATCAAAAGATGTGATTTTCAGTAAGAGTTAAAGGGGACAGAGAATGAAAAACCATTTTTATCTTGTCTTTGTTGAATAATGGTAGTCTACCCACATTCACAAACATACAAAAAGTGCTAAACATGCTAAACATCTCAGTCTCATAGAAATTCCTCTTTTAGAAAATGTCAGCCAGAAAACAGCCCAATCTGAAAAACTGATGCTTATGACATCATAGGCATCTAACTGCCCTTCCACTTTAAAATAATTGGCTACATCTTTTGAGTGGCAGCAAAGTCAGCCAATCAGTAATGAGATTGCAAGTTAAGCCAGTAGGGGGATAGCCTAGAAATCTAGACGCACCCTAGCGGCCGCAAAATATATTTGCTGCCAGGGTTTAGTCTAGGCACTCACAATACACTTAACCGGTCCAAAAAACAAAATTTGGTCAGGCCAATTACATCGTGTGTAGCGTCTGTGGGGCGGGCTTAACATGATGACGACAGAGCTGCAACGGTTCCTACTTGAAAACAGAGAATGGCTGCTGCTGCTGCTGGCGAACAGCTTTCTTTTGAAGCGGCTTTGGCCGCGACTCTGGAGGACTTAGACTTATGTTTTTCTTTGAGAGAAGAGCAAATAAACCCTACTGAAGTCCTTTTTAAGCAAGAAAGATGTGTTTGGAGTTTTGCCGACTGGTTACGGTAACTACGTCACCTTCTTCGTTGCTCTGATCCGTCATAGCGCTATCCTATTGCGTGCAGAGGCATTTTGAGGGACAACCTTATATCCCGCCCCTTGCATTGAGCCGTTTGTGTGAAGAGTTGCCAGACCTTACATCTTGATGTAGGTCTGGCTAACCAGGCTAGTAGGGGGAGCCAAATAGGTGCAAAACCACTTGTTTAAAATCCCCCACCCTAATAGAGCTATCTGAGAGAGGTTTTTAGGAAGCTTCTAAGGCATTACAGACCCAAACAAATTAAATTTTTGTCTATATGTCACATCACAGAACAAGGATAAATACTCTGTTCAATCATTCTATGTCACCTTTAAAATATTGTGATGAATTTAAAGCTGTGACTTTGGCAATGCACCAATTCACCACAGTGGTGTGGTGGTTATATAATGTGTGTGGGAGGGTATGTGTATGCGCGCACTGATGCTTATAAGCTTATATATAATACATACATATATTTTAAAATATAAAAATGTAAACAAGGATCAGATATACATTTCTAAAAAAATGTGTGTGTTCATAAGCGCTGTATTTTTGCCACCGGTGGGTGTTCGTCACAATGTCAAATAATGCTTAGGTTACCTAGCAACGACAGAGACTCTGGAGCGCCTACGCGCCGGGAACAAGAGGAAAATGGCACAGTCACGTTTTCCATGTGATTTTAATTGGGAAATGTGAAGCAACTGAGCATATGTGCTTGGCCATTTTGGTGGGTCCTCAAGTCTAGCTTGATAGCGCATGTACTAGTAGTGCAGATTGATACTTTTTCTCAACCTTGAGTGACCAAGAGAGTATATCTTCCCTCATTGTTGCCTCATTACTGATTTCAGTTGCCTCCTCTTGCAAATAGCCCACTAACTTGGAGTCTGCTGGCTGTTTGTGCTCCCGTGAACTTGAAGACATCTTGCTGTGTGAGACTGTAATTTATATTTAATTTTTTTTGTGACATGGGCACCACCGTGGGTCCCACTTTACCACCCGGTTGTGTGGTGGTTATGACAACCGTCACAGCCCCAGATGAATGTTGAATAACTTTAGTTATCAAATCCATTACTTTGATTAAAAACCTATAATACCATTACAAATGTTATGATCTCTATATAGTCTCTATGACTATAATCTATATGTGATTTCTGTCTGATCATAAGATCACAATCTTACTCCAGTATCTCTAGTTTACAGTCAGGATTCTTCAGTACATCAGAGATCAGCTTCACTCCTGAACCTCTTAGTTTATTATTACACAGATTCAGATGTGTCAGGTGTGATGGGTTTGATCTCAGAGCTGAAGTCAGAGCAACACAACCTTCATCTGTGATATCACAACTCCTCAACCTGTAGAGAACAGAGACACACAGTTTGTTCACACACAGATCAAATCTACAGTGAGTTAAATTTGTTTCTCTTTGTTGATGTACATTTTCAGTTTAGTTTCATTTATGTGTGTTTGTGTTTTACGGAGACAAATCAATAAGATTTTCAAGTAAATGAACTTAATCAATTTATGTTTAGATTAAATGTGTGATTAATATTTTTTATACAGTAATGAAATCTTGAAATTGATTATTCTCATCGGACATCATAAAAATGTTACTTATGTTCTAATTTCTAAATGATTTTTGTTTTTTTAACTTTTTTCTCATCATAATTCAATTTTAATTTTTATGTTTTCTGTAACATTTAGCGCTGGGAGGAACTAAAATTCAATGTTATCAAATACAACATTACAAAGATTAAATTAAAATACTATAAATCCATTTACAGATGTATGATCTCTATATAGTCTCACTATAATCTATATGTGATTTCTGTCTGAACATCAGATCACAATCTTACCTCAGTATCTTCAGTTTACAGTCAGGATTCTTCAGTACATCTGAGATCAGCTTCACTCCTGAATCTCTTAGTTTATTCACAGACAGATTCAGATGTGTCAGGTGTGATGGGTTTGATCTCAGGGCTGAAGTCAGAGAAACACAACCTTTATCTGTGATATTACACTGCTCCAAACTGTAGAGAAAAGAGATACAAATGTCACCTTCTCAGATCACAACACACACGTCAGATCAACATTGATTTTCTTTTGTTAGTTTATTAGGGCCTGAGCACTGAGGAGCAGGCCACAGCCTGCAATGTAGGTGCAAAGCCTTATTATTTTTGCTCTGTTTAATAACATTAGGGCCAAGCACCCTTAGAATTTTCCTTAGAATTTATTAGGGCCAGAGCACAGTGGAGCAGGCCAGAATGACCTGCACCGAAAGGGGGCAAAGTCCTATTGTTTTTCTTAGAATAGTAGTGCCCCCTGTAATGCAAAAACAAGTATTGGTGCACAGATTGTGCAAATATGTACACACATGTATGAAAGCTGGCACCAGTGTTAATTTCGTTGACAAATAATTTTAGTTGACGAAAATGAGACGACACAATAACTAAATAAAAACTAATCCATGATGATGAAAATCTATTGACATTTACATTTTAATAGACTTCTTGAATTTATGTATTTTTGTTGAATCTTCAGGTTGTTTATCACACAACTATAATGATATTCAATCTTATGAGTGTTGTGCAAAGATCCTGAAACTGATAGTTTAAGCTGAAATTGTGTTACTGTACCATCGATGGGGTTTATTATACTATAATACTATCATGATTTTGTTAAATAATTATTTAAGTCATTATTAGAGATCCTCTTACTCCAGTATCTGTAGTTTGCAGTCAGGATTCTTCAGTACATCAGAGATCAGCTTCACTTCTGTATCTCCTACATTAATATAATTCAGTTTTGTCACATGTAAGGAGTTTGAAATCAGAGCAGCATCACCTTCAGCTGTGATATTAAAACACCACAACCTGTAGAGAACAGAGACACAAACATCAGTATGTGACAGGAATCACATTAAAATCCAAAATAATATAAAATAACAAACAAACAAACAATCCATTTTTTATACATTTTAATTTTATGTTAAATGTTTATTTTAATCTTACACTGACTATTTTCAATCAAATGTAAAACATCTTTAAGCAACCATTTGTAAAAGTAAGAGAGTTTACTTTAGTATCTTCAGTTTACAGTCAGGATTCTTCATTACATCAGAGATCAACTTCACTCCTGAATCTCTTAGATTATTCTCAGTCAGATCCAGATCTCTCAGGTGTGATGGGTTTGATCTCAGAGCTGAAGTCAGAGCAACAAAACCTTCATCTGTGATATCACAACTACACAACCTGTAGAGAATAGAGACACACCGTTTGTTCACACACAGATCAAATGTGGTCAGTTGAATTTGTTTCTCTTCCTTTCATCATTTAGTGTTTATGAACATTTTAATTTTAGTTTCATTTATGTGTGTGTGTTTAACTGAAAGACATCAGTGAGATTTATAAGGAAATGAACTTCATCAGTTTATGTTTATATTAACTGTGTGATTTATTTTTTATACAGTAATGAAATCAGATTCCTCTCATCAGAGATAACAACATTTTCGCTTATGTTTTTATTTCTGAATGATTGTAGTGTTTTACTTTATTCTAATCGTAAAACATAAAATAGGGCCCAGGGTGTTTTCAGACCTGTAGATCGATTGCTTTGTTCCAAAACCAGGGATTAAATGGCTACAATGTTGCAATTTCATGTTGGTTCGGTTCGCATTCACAAGGCAATATTTCCAAACTGACCAGACTTTGTTAATTTAAGTCACATGCGAGTAAACTCTCCTTTAGTTGCTCAGAGAGTGCATCTTTTCAATTCAATTTTATTTATATAACGCCTTTGACAGTTTTTTAATTTTTTCAAAGCAGCTTTACATTAATAAAAGCAGGAGAAAATACAAAAAAAATTGGTGGACAACATAAGTAGCAGAGTACAGCGGCTAAGATTAATATAAACACACACATTATATATATACAACCCTAAATCAGAAAAAGTTGGGACACTGTAGAAATTGTAAATAAAAAGGAAAATAATAATTTACTAATCTAATAAACTTATATTTTATTTACAATAGAATATAAATAACATATCAAATTTTCATGAGAGCTACAAATTCCAAAAATAGTTGGGAGAGGTAGCAATAAGAGGCCAGAAAATTTAAATGTACATATAAGGAACAGCTTAAGAGCAAATTTGCAGCTTATAAGGTCAATTGGCAACATGATTGGGTATAAAAAAGCATGTCAGAGTGGCAGTGTCTGTCAGAAGTCAAGATCCTCGATCCTCCGGAGACCTGGAGAGGAAAGAGGAATGCACTCTTATGTGTGGTTAAGTGGGTACTGGCTGGACAGCCGGTGGAACATATGCAAACCAAGGATTTTCCACCCGGCCCTCTACCGGGGGAAGGAGCGAATCACTGTTTCCTGAAGAGTGATCCATCTGCCACTCCGGGTCGCCCGTCTCTGGCCACTTAAACTCCCGATTTTCACGGGAAGCGGCTAAGCGGGCGGGGCGAGCTGCTGACGACCGGTTCCCCTGCGCTGCCGAGCTGGGGTCTGAGGAGGGGAACGGAGGTGGCCGCCGCAGGACGCCGACGGCGAGAGGCAGACTAAGGAGCCGGCGTTGGTGGACCAGGGCAGCTCTCTTCCGCCAGGGCACGACCTAGGAGATCGCCTCAGTCTGCGCAGCGGAGCTGTACGACTCCCCGGGCTCGCCGAAGAGGCCGGTCTGTGAGACAGGAGCATTCGGGAAGTTGTTCTCGTCTGCGTCCGTCATGTAAGCCAGACACAGCCAAAAGTGGCGATCTTGAACCACTGTGGTGGACATTAAAGTCACTGCAGCAACGTTATTGCATGCAGGGCTGAAGCCGCGTCTCCGCATGCCCGATAGGCAGCGCCCGTAACCGGACGACTGTCTATACAAACACGAGAGGGAAGGGTTGGGTGGTCCCTCCAGGAACGCAGCTGCAACGCAACCCTCCGCTCTACTGAAGGGATCCCCGTCCTTATAGCGGCTCCGTTGATGAGGGAGGTGAGGGGTGAAAGCTGAACGGCCGAGACGGCCGCAAATCACGTCAGCTCTTCGTGCCGTCAGGAAAGGCAGGCACAGGAGGTGAGGACCGTAGAGGCCCGGGCAACTCCGAAGTACCAATCCGAAGTATCATGTGGGCGTGACGGTTCGGGCGGAGAGGGGTTAACCCCTCCAACTCTACAGTCTCCGCCGCTCGAGCGGGCACGGCCGCCATCGACGGGACGACTCCCCCTCGGAGGGAAAAAATGGGCACCCCTCTGATGCTGCAGAAGTGACGGGATCAGAAGGAGGTCCAATGGATTCGGCAGAAATCGCAGAACACGACTGCAGTCTCCACCGGAGCCTCAACCGGCTGAGGATGAGAAGGCCGGTAGGTGAAGGGCGCATCCTCCGTCCTACTCAGCGTAGTTATGCGAAGAGCGTCCTGCGAGCGCTTGACAGCCTCACCATGGCGGCGTTCAGCACTGCAAAGGCGCGGACGTCGTTCCCGTAGAAACGACAGTCGTCTCCGCAATCCAAGAGGGTTATGCTCTCACAGAGAGAGCAAAAGCTCTCCACGAATGCAGCCTCGGAGTGCTCGATGCCCAAGCACGAAGACAGCGCTCGTGACCGTCACTGGAATCCCTGTACTTCTCGCATCCAAGATCGCACAAAGGAAAAGCTATCCTGAAAAGGACGCTGATCTCCGAATATACGAGAGAGTGGCTGTCTTTAAAAAGACACAGAGCCCTCACGTATCACTCTTTAGGGAAATCACTCTTAGGTGCTCAGCTGATGATGCGCACAGGGAGAGGCAACGCACACACTAAACTCAAAACAAAAAAGATGCAGAGCAGTGGAATACTGCGAGCGTCCGCTGTGTCAGTACTGCTTGTCAATCAACTTCAGCAACCGTTCCCAGAAGAGCAGAGAGTAGCTTCTCAGTAGCAGATAATGCCGGCTTTCGAAGCGAAAAAGCTAATTTCCATATTTGCACCTGTGGCTTATATACGCACCTGGCGGGGCGGCGCCAGCATTATGCAAATATCTCAATGCCAAGTTCATTGGCGTTTTAGTAGAGTACGAGCAGATTGGTCTCTCTAAGCGAGTTCCCAATTCGTCGGTCACGACGTGACGTCGTAGTGACCGACTGAAAGAGAACCATACTTGATGCACGTGATCTTCGGGCCCTTAGACGGCACTACATCACATACAGGAATGCTACTGTAATGGAAATCATAACATGGGCTCTGGAATACTTCCAGAAAACATTGTCGGTGAATACAATCCACCGTGTCATTCGCCGTTGCCAGCTAAAACTCTATAGGTCAAACAAGAAGCCATATTTAAACATGACCCAGAAGCACAGGCGTTTTCTCTGGGCCAAGGCTCATTTAAAATGGACTTTGGCAAAGTGGAAAACTGTTTTGTGGTCAGACTAATTAAAATTTGAAGTTCTTTTGAAAACTGGGACAAAAGTATGTGAACCCTTTGTGCTTACTTGGATTTCTTCATAAATTGGTCATAAAATGTGTTCTGATCTTCATTTAAGTCACAACAATAGAGAAACACAGTCTGCTTAAACTAATACCGCACAAACATTATACGTTTTCATGTTTTTATTGAACACAACATGTAAACATTCATAGTGCAGGGTGGAAAAAGTATGTGCACCTTTGGGTTTAATAACTGGTTGACCCTCCTTTGGCAGCAATAACCTCAACCAAACGTTTCCTATAGTTGCAGATCAGACCTGCACAACAGTCAGGAGAAATTTTGGACCATTCCTCTTTACAAAAGTCCAGCAACATTTTTGGGATGTCTGGTGTGAATCGCTCTCTTGAGGTCATGCCACAGCATCTCAATCGGGTTGAGGTTAGGACTCTGACTGGTTCACTCCAGAAGGCGTATTTTGTTCTGTTGAAGCCAATCTGTTGTTGATTTACTTCTATGCTTTGGGTCGTTGTTCTGTTGCATCGTCCATCCTCTGTTAAGCTTCAGTTGGCGGATAGATGGTCTTAAGTTTTCCTGCAAAATGTCTTAATAAACTTTGGAATTAATTTTTCCATCGATGACAGTAATCCGTCCAGGACCTGAGGCAGCAAAGCAGCCCCAAACCATGATGGCCCCTCCACCATATTTCACAGTTGGGATGAGGTTTTGATGTTGGTGAGGTGTGCTTTTTATTATCTACACATAGCGTTGTGCGTTCTTTCCAAACAACTAAATTTTGGTTTCATCTGTCCACAGAATGTTTTGGCAGTAGTGCTGTGGAACATCCAGGTGCTCTTGCAAACTTCAAATGTGCTGCGATGTTTTTTTTTGGACAGCAGTGGCTTCCTCCGTGGTGTCCTCCCATGAAGTCCATTCTTGTTTAATGTTTTCCTTATTGTAGATTTGTCAATAAAAATGTTAGCATGTGCCAGAGATTTCTGTAAGTCTTTAGCTGACACTCTAAGATTCTTCTTCACCTCATTGAGCATTCTGCGCTGTGCTCTTGCAGTCATCTTTACAGGACGACCACCCCTAGCAACAGTGCTGAACTTTCTCCATTTGTAGACAATCTGTCTTACCGTGGACACATGGACATCAAGGCTTTTAGATATACTTTTGTAGCCCTTTCCGGCTTTATGTAAGTCAACAATTCTTGATCGTAGGTTTTCTGAGATCTCTTTTGTGTAAGGCATGGTTCACATCAGACAATGCTTCTTCAGAACAGCAAACTCAAAACTGGTGTGTGTTTTTTATTGGACAGGGCAGCTTTAATCAACACATCACATCTCATCACATTGATTGGACCCCAGGTTGGCTGACTCCTGGCTCCAATTAGCTCTTGGAGAAGTCATTAGCCTAGGGTTTCACATACGTTTTCCACCCTGCACTATGAATGTTTACATGTTGTGTTCAACAACAACATGAAAACGTATAATGTTTGTGCGATATTAGTTTAAGCAGACTGTGTTTCTCTATTGTTGTGACTTAGATGAAGATTAGAACACATTTTATGACCAATTTATGAAGAAATCCAAGTAAGCCCAAAGGGTTCACATACTTTTTCTTTCAACTGGATATATACACAGTGAGGTTCGAAAGTTTGGGCACCCTTGATAAATATGAGCAAAGAAAGTTATGAAAAATAATCTATAATGTTTCTTCTTATAAGCTTTAATAAAAAATCACAACATATAATATTTCATTGAAGTAAATTACATTACGAAATAAATAATCATTTTCTCTAATACTCACTGGGCATAAATATGGGCACCCCTTTATTTAATCCTCTTTGCTACCTCCATTTGCAAGGATACCAGCTTAGAGTCTTCTTTTATAATGTTTGATGAGGTTGAAGAGTTCATGGCAGGTGATCTTAGATTATTACATACATAATTTCTCTAGACCCTTCATAAGTTGCTGCTCTCTACTCTTCAGTCATTTTCTGTATGGTTCAGGTCAGTGAACTTGGATGGCTATGGCAGGATCTTGATTTTGTGTCAGGGAGCCATTTTTATTTACTTTGATGTTTGTTTGGCACCAATGTCTTGAACACCAATGTTCAATGAAAGATTTTACCATGACCCATTATAAGATTTCTAGCAGAGCAAGTCAAATTGTGACTTTTTATCTTTTGGTATTTAATATAATACATGAAGCCATGTGTCTGAATAAGCTGTCCAGGACCTCTGGTATAAAAGTAGGTTAAAAACAATGAAGATCCAGCAGTATATTTAACTGTAGACATGGAGCACTTTTTAATCTATGTGTGCACCAAAACCATATTGAGTTTCTACTCTTAATGTCAAGGAAGCATCCTCGGAAGCCAGAATTTCGAGGATGCTACATCATTGACACCCGTCGAAGGACTATTCCAATGTCGAGGATCCTCGGAATTTCAACCAAGGACTGAGTCCTTCATTCGAGAATTATCCCATATACAGGAAAGGATGCATATGTGTAGCCTTCACCCTCTTCGCGCTCTGAAATCACCCACAATTTTATGCGTGCAGCGACAAAAGCACACCTTTTTATTGACGTAATGACGCAATGACTTGCACTCGCTAGCCTGTTCCATTTACGTGTTCTCCGAATGCTAAAGAGGAGCCTCGCCTAGCTTTTGAAGGAAGTGACTTGTAAGGAACATGTAAGTATCCTTGACATTGAGAAACAGCTTCTGAGCTGGTATCCTTGCAAATGGAGGTAGCAAAGAGGATTAAGCGGATATTTATCACCAGTGAGTATTAGAGAAAATGATTTATTCCGTAATGCAATTTCTCCTTCCCTTTCAATTGTTTTACTTTATTGAAACATTATATTTTTGTGATTTTTTTTAATTAAAGCTTAAAAAGAAGAAACATTATTATTTTATATAGCTTATTTATCTAGCGTGCCCAAACTATTGAACCTCACTGTATATTAAAGGGAGGAAGATTAAAGGGAGGCGGTCAGTGGTCGTTGGTCAGATATCGGCTGGGCTTCACATTGAAGGGACGTCAGTAGATCAGTGTGATGAGCTCAGGGACGTCGGACTGGGGGTAAAACCAGTACTGATTATCAGGGCCCCAAGGGAAGAGAGGGCCCTTGAAAAGTACGGAATATATTTTATTTTAACTGGATATTGTCATTTCCTAATTAAATTTCATAATGAATGCCAGATGAAATGTAAAGTTAGTGTATTGGCTGAATAACTGTTTGGCTGACTACATTTTGTATAAGTAAAAACTATCTAAAGTCTCACGGTTCCACCCCTTGCTAATGCACCAAATGGTTTAGTCCATCTGCACGCGCATTTTGTTTACGATTTTGAGCGTCTGTTGGAGCGCAAATTTCTGCGGTGCCGTTGAAATGTCTTTCTCAAAGAAAGCTAAATCAGGCCACCAAAAAAAAGGAAAGACAGGAGAAGGAAACAATTTGTGACTGACTTATTTTTAAAGAAAAGTGAGCACAAACTAGAACACGAAATCTATAGTGCTAAACTGTTTGAATATCCCCACGATTATTAATGCTAAAAATGAACTCTGAGACAACCCATTGAAAAAGCAGAACATACACTTTCAAATGATAATTTGGTTATAGACTACATGCAATTTGAGTTGAAAGGCTAAATAAATAAACTGTATACTAATGCTGTTTGCATACAAACCTTGTTATAATAGGCTATTATCTAAAATTAGCAATAATAGGCTAATCAGTGTCATAGGTAGCTTGGTAGTAGCCTACATATCATGTCAACATTATATTATAAACACCAATGGGCATTTACTGGGGAATAAACTTCAGTATAAGCTATACATTTAATATAGCTATGGCATGCGCAATAGCATTTGTTTGATTTGATTTGATTTATTTAGACAGTAACAATGATAAAATACATAACAAGATACCATCACAGCAACATTGTACATTATCAGAACTGTCGAGGATAACACAAGAAAGTTTAAAAAAAACTTATTTCCATTGTGGTCCTCGTTGTTGTCTAACATGATGTCCAAGCAAGCTACAAAAAACTAAAAGGTACCTTATACTCTCACCACATCCCAATACCAAATACACCACACAATAAAAGGAAATATACATAATACACAATTCAAACCTATAACCTATGCACTTAACCATTTGCCACATGCCCGATTATAACTGTAATCTGACTGATTTAACTTAATCTCAACAGGCAGTTTGTTCCATTCCACTGCAGCCATATACAAAAAAGTATATTGTCCAGAACAGGTCTTAAACTTACTCGGAACTATATCAGTAGCACTGCCTCTAGTTGAGTAGGTATGAGAGTTTCTAATAAGCTTAAAATAATCTTTAAAATACCTTGGCTCATTCTTATGCAGAATCTTTCTTGTCAATCTCAGTTTCAATTGTCTCACCCTATTTTCAACTGTTAACCATTTTAATTTCTGAAATTCAGTAGAGTCAACATGGGTCCTGTTATTAAGGTTTAAAATCAACTTAACCAATTTATTTTGTGCTGTTTGAAGTTGAACTTTTATTCTCCTAGGAGTACTGCTGAAGTACATGCATATTCAAAGAGTGGTTGAACTAAAGCATTTGCTAACATTTGTAAAGTTTCTTTATTTAGAAACTGCGCCTTACGAGCCAAAAATTTGATTTGATTCACTTTTAAAATAACATTTCGACCCATACTTTCTCCACTCACAGAACTATCCAAATAACAGCCCAAATATTTAACACAATTTCTAGCTTTAATTTGAATTCCCCCCACAGAAATTTTAAACTATGGAGTCCTACTTAACCTTATTTTTGAACCAAATAGGATAGTTTCGTTTTTTTCTAAATGTAACGACAATTTATTCTCAATCAGCCATTCACTTATGTTCTCCAACTCAACAGTTAAGTGGTTTTCAATAACTTTTAGATCCTTATGGGAGAACACCAAGGCTGCATCATCCGCATAAAGAAAGAGATTACACTTGCAAACAGATTTCATATCATTAATATACAAGAGAAACAGTAATGGACCAAGGACACTACCCTGAGGAACCCCGCATGTTATTTCTCTCGCCCCAGACAAGTACTGTTAATATCAACTCTTTGATACCTCTCAGTCAAATATGATCGAATCCATTCACATGCCATACTATTAAAACCCAAGGCTTTTAATTTAATCAGTAAAATTTGGTGATCGACTGTGTCAAATGCTTTCTGGAGATCTAAAAATACCATACCACAAAGTTTACCCACATCAATCTCTCTTCTTAAATAATCTGTTAAATATAATAAACATGTATCCGTAGAATAAGATGTCCTAAAACCAGATTGCAAATCATAAAACAAATCTGAATTACTAATATAATTATAAATTTGCTCATGTATTATTTTTTCCAAAACTTTTGAAACGACTCCCAAAATCGAAACTGGTCTATAATTACCCTCTTCTAATTTGCTCCCTTTTTTATATAGTGGAACAACCCTAGCCAGCTTCAGATCTTTAGGAAATCTGCCGAAAGTAATTGAAAGATTAAAAATATAAGTAAGATATGGAGAAATAAATTCCGCAGCATCTTTTAGAAATCTGGCAGGAATTTCATCTAATCCGATTGCCTTCGAACACTGTAGTTCATTTAATACCTTTAATACCTCCTCCTGTGACATAATGGAAAGGCCAAAAGAGTCAGGTACCACTCCAAGCCTAGAATAATACCTAAACATGCCCTCACCATCATATAATCCAGATTTTCTTGTTAGCTTTTCAACTAAGTCTCCAGCTATAGAAGTAAAAAAGTAATTAAATTTATCTGCAACCTTTTTTTGATTAGATGTGAGCTCCCCATTGATATTAAGGCAAATGTTGTTTATCTTTGTCTTAATTTTATTTCCTAACCCAATTTGTTTCAAAGACATTTTAATTTTTAATTTTCAAAGTTTTAATTTTTTTGCATTACCTTTGTGCTTGTGTTTTGTTTTGCTTTTTTCTCTATATAAAAATGACTTTTGACAGTGAAGTTTTGTTTGTCTTTTATTATGAATGGAGCTTTTTGTTAATGTACAAAATGAAAATGGCATATTTAAAATGTAATTTATGCCTTAAAGTAATAAAACATAATAAAAATAAATGTTCTAAGTAATGTAAAAATGTAATGTCTTGTTCATACAGCAACATAAAATATGACTGAATCAAGTTTTGTTTGGTTATCATTGGTTATCAGAATTAAACGATTCCGATTCCATTATCGATGTTGCTTATCGATCCGATTCCTTATCGATTCTCTTATCGATTCTCATTGGGTGAGGGAATAAGTACAAATTTGTATGTTTGTATTAACTCGCTTTAATATCTGTTCAGAAGACACAGAACAGAGTATACACAAATTATGTGTAGCAACCTCAGAACAAACTTAAAAGTAGGTGAGCTACTTCTTTAAGTAAAGTCCAGAGACCTATAGCCTAGGGCAGTGTTTCTCAACCAGTAAATATGTGATAGGACTAGAAATTAATAAAACAGAACTAGACTGACATAAAACATGCAACTTTTGGTCATGCATGCATTTGTTATTTTCTTTTGAAAAGACATGATGCTGGACAAAATACAGCAAATTAACCTACCAAAATGCAGAGGCATTTACAGTGGCAAACGCATGCCCTTTACCCTTACCACAAACTTAGTCACTGCTTGGCAGAGGTGGACACTACTTGAGTATTTTAGTTTCATTTTCCAAGCATCTGTGCTTTATCAGAGTGTTGTCTTGGGAAAAAAGCACTCCGCTGGTGCTTGACTCGCTGGTGTTGTTGTGTAATAGTGTATTAAACACACAACAGTCCTGCAACTTCCTGCAACGCGACCGTATTGTCGTATTTTCGCGTGAAATAGAAGTTATTGATTCAACTGTTTCAGTGTTTCACGAAACCTCGCTCTGCCCACCACTAAATATAACCAAACGTTGGATCGTTCTGCCTCTTGTTCATGCGTTCTAAAGCAAAACAACACAACGCGTGTGTGACGTCATAACACATTTGCAACGAGCGGAATCGTTAAGCAGGCATGCTAACGATTCAAAGGAATCGATTCACTGGGCACCGGTTCTTAAGAAGAACTGGTTCTCGATTCCCATCCCTAGTTATCATACAGTTTGTTCATGTAGTGATTAGAAAACTATAAAAACAGAAAAATAAAAAAATGGGGGGCCCATCAGGACTGCCTATGCATAGAGACCTTGTGCTACGCCCCTGGATGAGCTTTATGGCAGCAGGAACTGGGTCTGTTAGACTCAGTGCCCTTGGGTTTGAGGATGAGACAGGGAAAGAGAAACTGTTTAAGTTTATTTCATGTGATTCTGCTCAAAGTTGTCCATCAGGATTGACAGACAGCAGCTTTGCACGGTTATTGTGTGGGCTTTTTGATAACTGATAACAATAATTACTTCATTATCGTAAGCAGGAGTCAAAACTCATGTCTCAGGTTCAGGTCTAAAAACAAACCTTAAAATGTTTAACAATACAATAAAAATGTTCTTGTCTGAGGACATATTAGGGTGTTTTCAGACCTGAGCTTATGTTTCCAAACCTTGGTTCAGTTTGTTAAGGCATATGTGAACACTCCAATCACACTTGGATCTGCAGCAAAACAACCGCTCCAAAACCGCCTGAACGAGGTGGTTTTGGGTCATTGCAAATTAACACTGTTGTGATTCGGCAAAAGTGTAAAAACAATCTGACCCCATGGACCAATTAACAGACTGTCTTACTGCTTTATTAACCATGAACATACCTGATAGCTTTTTAGTGATGATTTCTGGTGAGCCATAACACACAATGTGCACTTTAAAAAGAGCTTTAAATTGCTCTTCTCCACATATGTTAATGGTAAGAATGTTGTCCCATCTAAGTTTTGATTCCTGCACAAACAATTGAAGTAATATAACCACACATACAAAAAAGCCACACAATAGTCCCATAAAGCTTCTGTCTGTCCATCCTGATGGACAACTTTGAGCGGAATCACGGAAAATAAAAAGATGCACTCTGACCAGTTTACTCACATGTGACGTATTAACAATGTCTGGTTTGTTTGAAAATATTGCCTTGTGAATGTGAACTGAACCAAGATAAAAATGCGACATTGTTTTGAAACCGGGGGTTAAATGACTACAAATGGCTATCTTGACTAGTGTACTTTAAATCCATTACAGATTTTATGATCTCTATATAGGGCCCTATTTTAACGATCTAAGCGCATTGTCTAAAGCGCACAGCGCAACGTCTAAATGGGCGTGTCCGAATCCACTTTTGCTAATTTAACGACGGGAAAAATGGTTTGTGCGCCGAGCGCATGGTCGAAAAGGGTTGGTCCTGTTGTAATGGGAGTATTTTGGGCGTAACGTGCAGTAAACCCAATGAGAGACTCAGCTCTCATCCCCTTTAAAAGCCAGTTGCGCTGGTGCTATGTCTAATCCCTATTTAGATGACGGACTTTGTAATCTGAAAAACTAAGCGGAGGAAGAAGATCCCCAGTTTAAGATTAATGTTAAATAATTGGGTTGTTTTTCACTTGTATTGAAATTGTTATTTTTTTATTAAAACCTTTAAAATCCGTTTTCTTTTAGTCATGGAAGTAAAAAAGCAGGCTTTTAATTGCTTTAAATGTATGGCTATCCAATATCATCAAAACATAATTTACAAGTATGTAAGATAAGGTTTGTACTCTAAAAATACTTTATTTGTAACAAACAGGAGATAACGAATTTACAAACGGCTCTCCTCACATTTCAGCACTTTGGACAGCGTTTTTTTAGCAAAGAGTTTTTTTAAGCATTACTTAAAAATGTTTCTCATCTCACCATATCCGCAGGTACAGAGTCATCATATACAATAAATCCGTGAGGTAGCATTAAAAAAACATTTAAAAACAGATGCATTTGTTTAAAGCAAAGCATTTATTTACTTACCAGGCTGCAGGTGAAGCAGCTCTTTGCGCCTTCTAACGTCTCATAATTAGTCCTCATTTATGTTCAAGAGACTCAATAATAATCTTTTACATTCAATCCTTTAATCTTTCATATTTAAAAGCATTTTTGTGCTGCTGCGCATTCATGTACTTTGTGATAAGCAAACATGCGTTGTCCTCCCGTTTATAGGCGCATTTTACTAATGCGCTCTTTAAATAACATAAAACACATTGCGCCATTGACTTTAGACGAGGTTTTTGTTGGTCAATGGCGTAGTCTATTTTAGTTGCCTCAAAATAGCAACGCGCCAACAATGCGCCTGAACACACCTCGTTTTTAGACCAGAACGCCCATGGGCGCAAAAGGGGGCGCAAATGCATTTGCTATTTAAACAACGCGGCGCTAAACGTGAAAATTAGGTTGGAAACTAGCGAAAGACACTTGCGTCGCGCATTGCGCTGCATTGCGCCGGGTGTAAGATAGAGCCCATAGTCTTACTATAATCTACATGTTATTTCTGTCTGAGCATTAGATCACAATCTTACTTCAGTAACTCCAGTTTACAGTCAGGATTCTTCAGTACATCAGAGATCAGCTTCACTCCTGAATCACTTAGTTTATTACGAGACAGATCCAGATGTGTCAGGTGTGATGGGTTTGATCTCAGAGCTGAAGTCAGAGCAACACAACCTTCATCTGTGATATCACACTTTTTCAAGCTGTTGAGAACAGAGACACACAGTTTGTTCACACACAGATCAAATCTACAGTGAGTTGAGTTTGTTTCTCTTCCTGTCCTCATTTAGTGTTTATGAACATTTTCATTTTAGTTTCATTTATGTGTGTTTGTGTTTTACTAAAACACATCTGTAAGATTTATAAGTAAATTAATTGTTGATTCCTCAAATCACACATTATAACATTTTCTCTTTTATTTCTCTTTCTGAATGATTTTGGTTTTATATTTAAACATTTTTATTGTTTTATGTTTGTGATTCTCAGTAAGAGTTATGTTTAACTATTAGAGTTAAGTGTTGTGATGAATAAAATAATCTTCAATTATAAAATACATGACTGAGATTAAAATCCTATAAATCCATTACAGTTGTTATGATCTCTATAGAGCAGTGGTGGTCACCAATCTTTTTATGCCCCAGATCCCCAACCTCTGCCTTAAAGAAAGGAAAGATCTACCATTTTAAATAGCCCAGACTGAACCTCCAACTTGATGTGTTTAATTTAGGCTAATTATATTTGAATGACATAAAATGCATTGATCCAATTTTCAAATGCCAAGAAAACTCATAATATTTAATGTTTTCATATGTTTTCAAAATGAGGGAAAAAAACATTGATTGACAAAGTTCTTAACATTCTTGGCATGATTGCAAGATTGTTCCGGTGATCCTTATGGTCTGGGCCTGGACCAACTTATTTTTTCTCTTACTTGCGAGATCTACAGGGGCAGTGTCAAAGATCGACCAGTCAATCGCAATTGACGTGTTGGCGACCACTGCTATAGAGTCTCACTATTCAATTCATCTTTTATTGTAATTGTAAAGAGACATACAACGAAAATGTAATCTATATGTGATTTTCATATAATCACAATCTTACTGCAGTATCTCCAGTTTAAAGTCAGGATTCTTCAGTACATCAGAGATCAGCTTCACTCCTGAATCTCCTAGTTTATAATTCACAGACAGATCCAGATCTCTCATGTGTGATGGGTTTGATCTCAGAGCTGAAGTCAGAGCAACACAACCTTCATCTGTGATATTACAATCACTCAACCTGTAGAAAACAGACACACACAGTTTGTTCACACACAGATCAAATTGTCAACTGTACAAAACTGGGGGGTGGGGGTGGACTGTAACCACGATTCCCTGATGGAAGCAGGAGCATCAGGAGATGTGTATGACGCTGTCCGGTTCAAAAAACATAATCTTGTTGCTAACTGGTTATTAAGTTTATTAAGACAACCTGTCTTCTGCTAACAAACCATTAAAATAACTGAATAAAAGGCTTAATTTTTTTCAGTGTGTTGTACACCAAAGTATTTAAACATGGCTAAAAACGCAGATGCTGACCGCTTGCTTGGCAGTGTTAGCTGACGCTTTTTGGTTGCTATGATATTGAATGTCCGCTAAACTAATCTGATACTATTATATGTTTTTTTGTGGATAATCAATAATTTGTTTACTCTTACAATTAGGGCTGTAACGATTAATCGTGCAAATGCACGGTATTCTCAATCATTGCATTTTAATGAATTACGGTGAAATCTCTGCACATCCAAAAGCCAGGGGGCACTCTTGTGCAGAAACTCTGTTTGTGCCACAGAAGAAGTAGCATTACAAACGCTATTCCAGGAAACGTCTGCTAGAATATTTATATAGCTGTTCTTCAAACTGTTTCAGGTATTTTCATGATAATAAAGAATATTTTGAATGATTTTGTTTAACGAGTGTTGTTTTTTTAAATGCACGTTATAAACGACTCCGACTCATAATGATTTTAGACTGATAAGGACTTCCTACTGACCAAATGCCGTAGTATACGCACAAGCTGTGCATGAATCACAGAATCGCAGCCTTGCAATTCAGAATCGATTTCAGACAGGCATTTTTAAAGTGACTTTTAATACCGCTTTTAGATACTAGCCAAGGAACGCCCATCAAGCGAATGCGTGTCACTCGGTGTCGCTCACTTTTGTAGCTAATGTGACTGTAGGGTTACTTTCATGTCATTCAAACGGGAAGTAGAGGGGTGTAGTCCAAAGACGCTGTTCGCTGTAGGCTTAGACAGAAAATATATCGCCGGGCAGTGAACTTTATCATTTTGCAGTTCTTATTTATGCTCTAACAGCAATATTGCATACTAAGGTTTAAAAAAGGGGATCAGAAAGAATGTGACCTTTAATATTTCTGTCTGGATGATTTTTACTTCATCATAATTTACAATTTCAATGTTTTGTGTTTGTAACTTTAAATAAGTGTGGTTTTGTAAAAGTGGGGTAATGTTCAATTAAATCAACTTCATTTACATTACAGTAAATTTTGTTTGATAATCTGAAATACAGTTTGATAAAATCAGACCACAATCTTACTTCAGTATCTCCAGTTTACAGTCAGGATTATTCAGTACATCAGAGATCAGCTTCACTCCTGAATCTCTTAGATTATTATCAGACAGATCCAGATGAGTCAGGTGTGATGGGTTTGATCTCAGAGCTGAAGTCAGAGCAACACAACCCTCATCCGTGATATTACAATCACTCAACCTGTAATAATGTAAATGATAAACACAGTCACAGAACATGAACTGAAATCTGTAATTATGAAACAAATAATACATTTCTCATTGACAAAAGAAACGATACTCCTGGCAAAAAGTAATTAAAAGTTATATTAAAAATATGTTAGTAAACATGTCAACTTTGATGTGAGGTTGTTCATTTTCAACGCTTTTGTGTATTGACATTAAGGGGCAGTTTCCCAGAGAGGGTTCAGTTTAGCCAGGACTAGGTCTTAGTTATATTAGGAGATTAATTTGTTTGTATGCACCAAAGTGCTGCTGTTGTGTTCACACTGACACAAACAAACCGTACTAGGACCAAAAGCTCATTTGGGCCGACCTAAACCGTGTCAGTGTGAAAAGACCCTTAATCTCAGTGTTGTCAGGATCGAGGATAGGACAGGGAATGAGAAACAAAATCCCATTAGCGTAGGGGCTGTACGTATGTAATGCAAGTGTATGTAAAGACAGTATAGTGGTTGAATATCTGCTCGGTTCTGGACAATGTTGAGAATGCTTTGTTAAAGAGAAATGTATTTAGTTTAGACTTTTATTAAAACATTTTTTTGGTAAATCATTCCAAAACTTAGGGGCTAAGTAGGAAAAGGATTATCCAACCTTTTGATACTCTAGGGATAACTAAGTGACTAGATTTTTGTGACCACAGTGTACGTGATGGATTGTATTCTGATAATTCTCGAAGATATGAAGGTGCTAGGCCGTTTAAGGCTTTATAGGTGATTAGCAATATTTTAAAATGTATGCAATATTTAACTGTCAACCAGGGTTCAGATGCCAAAATAAATTGGACTTATGTGTTCATACTTCTTAGATCAAGTAAGCACTCTTGCAGCAGTGTTTTGAACCAACTGAAGCTTGTTACCTGATTTGTGTATCAGCCCCCGAGTAACGAGTTACAATAGTCTATTCTTGAGAAAAAAATGGATAAGCTTCTCAGCATCTGATGCAGACAGCATATTGCATATTTTTTTAGATATTTCTAAGATAAAAGAATGCATCAAAGGATAGATTGCTGTCGAACATCACACCTAGGTTCTTGAATGTGGAAGATGGCACAACAGTGCAGCCGTCTATGGGCAATTTATAATCTGACAGATTTTGTTTGAAGTGATTTGGTTCTATAATAAGTATCTCTTTCTTATTGGAGTTTAGCATAAGGAAGTTATTTGCCATGCAGTCACTAATATGGCTAATACAGTCTGTTAGCTTAGAAAACTGGTGGGTTTAACTAGGATGAGGGGAGATGTATATAGCACATATATAACATTTATTTCTTGTATTTTTAGAAAGAAAAGAGAGATTTAAAAATTGGTCTAAAATTATTAAGATCTCCCTTTTAACAAAAAAATGGCACTGATATAAAGATCTTTCAGTGCAAACTGGTTTTTAGTTACAGTGCACAGCATAAATGAGTAAACCCCTTTGAAAATTACATTTTTTCTCCATTTGTTAGTAAATATGATACCAATTTGCTTTCTTTCTTACAAAACAGTTTTAGTAAACATTTATTTTTATTAACAAAAGAGTAAAAGTCACTGACCATCTTTAGGACACAAAAAATAACTAATTTAAATCAAATCACTAGGAAATGATGAATATAGTTAATCATCACACAGGTGGCCACAGTTTAACTGCCAATTGAGAGTGTTATTTAAGAGAGAAAATCCACTCTCATGTAATGGTGACAGAATAGCACCACATGGTAAAGAAATGTCTCAAGACATGAGAAATTAAATAATTTCTTCGCACAAAATGGTCAAAGTTTCAAGCATTGCTAATAAGTTTGAATACTGTCACAAAAGGGATCCAAAAATTAAAAAAGGATGGACTTGTGAGAAGCTCTCTGCGATCTCCAGGACGTTCACTGAAGTTAACACCTCATCAAGAGTGTTCTGTGATGAGGGATGTTGAAAAAATCATCATGCAAGTTCAGCACAGTTGGTTAAATCATTAGAAAGTTAATCTGTGGTGTTTCCTGAATCCTGTGACACAACACGACGGAGGTATATTGCAAAAGACAGGCATGCTGTCATCCACAGAGGAAGCCACTGGTAAAGACAATGCACAAAAAGCCTTTTGCTAGAGCTCATTTTGTGAAAGGTAAAGACTATTGGGTCTCTAGCTCTCTATACTTTGGAGTAATGAGCATTAATCTTTGTGGTTCTGAGGTGGCAAGGGTGAGGAGTACAATGAAAAATGCATGGTACCAAAAGTAAAGCATGATGGTGGCAGTGCTCTTCTGTGGGCTTGCATGAGTGCCGCAGGTGTCGGAGAGTTGAATTTTATAGACAGCATCATGAATACACAGATGTACTGTGAAATACTTAAAGAGAAGTTGCTACCATCACTCTGTGCCGTTGGTCACCAGGCAATCTTTTAACATGATTGTGACCCAAAACACACATCTAAGGTCAGTATTTCTTTTTAGAAGAAGCACAGGGTGAAAGTGATTCAGACCTCAACCCCAGGTTGAGGTATGGGGAGTCTAAAAAGACAAGCAGAACGTACTTTTCCATCCAGGATCTGAAAGAGGTCATTGTTCAAGAATGGAGAATTAAAGATGTAACTGTGTTGTCAACTTCTTTATTCAATGTCTAGAAGAATTAGTGCTGTTTTTAAAAAAAGAATGGAGGCCATACAAAATATTAGATTGCTTTTTTAAAAGAATTTTTGTAGGGTGTACTCATTTTTGCATCACCTCATTTGGTTTAAATGTGTTATTTTTCGTATCCTTAAGGTGGTAAGTGACTTTCACTCCTATGTTAAAAAACATAAATGTTTTATAAAACTGGTGTTTAAAAATACAGCCAATTGGTCTTATATTTACTAACAAATAGAGGAAAATCTTAATTTTCAAAGGGGGTGTACTCATTTATGCTGTGCATTGTATAACTGCTCAAGCACATGTTAGTATGAGTCAAGACTTAAGCCCAGTCTGAGAGACCACCACTAAAAGATCTGCTTTTGAGATTGACTGATGATTTATAAACAAAAGGAAAATAAAACACTTGACAATCTTTTGTTAAGAATGGAAGGAATTCTCCTAAAGTAAGTATTCAATATGCATTCAAATTTTAACTGTTAGTTTTACTTACTTGATTTTTTTGGTTTCTTTAATCAGAGGCTGCAGTTTCACGAGAACTTCATCTGCTTTATTTTTATCCCCAATAAATTTATTTAGATTAAGTTCATCCAAATGCTGCTCAGACGTCAACAACACAAAAACTAAAGCTGCCCAATGTGAAGAGGAGAGTTTGGTCTTTCCTACTGAATAAGATGTCACAAAATCTTGAATCTCCTGCAGCAGTGAATCATCACCCAGTTCATTCAGACAGTGAATCAGATTGATGGATTTCTCTGTAGACCGATTCTCATTCATCTTCTCTGTAATGTACTTAACAGTTTCCTCTTTCATGTAGGAGCATCTTCTCATCTGTGTCAGTAGATCCTGTAAGAGAATCTGATTGGACTCCAGTGAAAGACCAAGAAGAAAACGCAGGAAAAGATCCAGATGTCCATTCTTACTCTGTAAAGATTTATTTACAGCTCGCTGATGCAACTCAGATAATGAATCCTGTTCTGATGATTTAGGTTTAAATCTGCCCAACATTTTACAAAACCAACCTGCCTTTTGACTTTGATCAAACACATATCTGTTGTAGTTTGTGAAGGAGATGTGAGCATAAAGAGCTGCTAGATGTTCCTGGATGCTGAGATGAACGAAGCAGTAAACTTTCCCCTGATACAAACCAAACTCCTCTCTGAAGATCTGAGTACACAATCCTGAGTACACTGATGCTTCTGCTACATCAATGCCACACTCTCTCAGGTCTTCATCATAGAAGATCAGATTGCCTTTCAGAAGCTGCTTAAAAGCCAGTTTCCCCAGTTTGAAGATCATGTCTTCATCTTTCCTCTCATAGTCTTTCTGATGTTTGATGTTTGTCTGAATGATCAGGAAGTGTGTGTACATTTGTGTGAGAGTCTTGGGGATCTCTCTTCTCTCTGCTTCACTCAACATTCTCTCTAGAACAGTGGCTGAAATCCAGCAGAACACTGGGATGTGACACATGATGTAGAGACTCCTGGATGACTTCAGGTGTGAGATGATTTGATCAGACAGACTCTCATCACTGATTCTCTTCCTGAAGTATTCCTCTTTCTGTGGATCACTGAAGCCTCGTACCTCTGTGACTCGATCAACACACTCAGAGGGGATGAGATCAGCTGCTGCTGGTCTGGAGGTGATCCAGATGAGAGCAGAGGGAAACAGATTCCCCTTGATGAGGTTTGTCAGCATCACGTCCACTGAGGTTGATTCACTTACATCACACAACCTCACATTGCTGTGAAAATCCAGAGACAGACGACACTCATCCAAACCATCAAAGATGAACAACACTTTATATTCATCACTGAAGATTTCCATTTCTTTTGTTTGTGGGAAGAAAAGATGAAGAAGATCTAAAAGACTGAGTGTTTTGTTCTTCATCAAATTGATCTCTCTGAAAGGAAGTGGAAATATGAGGTGGACGTCCTGATTCTCTTTCTCTTCAGCCCAGTCCAGAATGAACTTCTGTACAGAGACTGTTTTTCCAATGCCAGCGACTCCCTTTGTCAGCACACTTCTGATGTGTTTGTCTTGTTCAGGTAAAGGTTTAAAGATGTCATTACATTTGATTGGTGTCTCCTCTGTTGTTGTTCTTCTGGATTGTGTCTCAATCTGTCTCACCTCATGTTCATTACTGATCTCTCCACTTTCACTCTCTGTGATGTAAAGCTCTGTGTAGATCTCATTCAGTAGTGTTGGGTTTCCCTTATTTGATGTTACCTCATACAAACACTCAAACTTCATCCTCAGATTTGATCTGAATGTGTTTAGGAATTCAGCAATATAAGACTCATGGCTGTATAATATAAATACCAGATATTACATAAATAAAAAAATGCATGGAGCCAAAAAAAACGTTTTTGTAGCATATAACACAACATATTACTTTAGCTTATGAAATGTTTAATTAATTTAATATTTAAAATAAACTAAAACATAATACCCAACAATTCACCTGAAACAAGGACTCATGTTTTCATTGATGTCTGGTGTTTGATTCTCAGATTGCTCAATCTTCCTACAATCACAGTCGGGTTCGGTTACTTCTGGTCTGTGCAGCAGAATTGAGTCAATAAATCCATTATATTTCATCTACCTCTTGAAAGACTTTTTCTACAATTATTTAAAGAATGTCTTATACCTTTAAAAATATATATAAATTGTATACAAATATCAATCTGTAATTAAATGATTCATAGTTGTTTTATACCTGTTACCAGGCCGTGTATCACCACTCTTAAAATTCAATGGTTGATCAATAGACACGACACTCTTCACAGACACACAGCTGAACTCTGGATCTGATCTCTTCTGATGATCTGACCTATAACACAGTATGTTCATTATGCTCCTACAAAAACTGTATTGAGCTAAAGTTAAACTGTTAATGAAAAGAAAAGATTGAATGTCACAGATGTCACTGTGCAAGCAATTCTGTGCTAAATTTTTGTATATCAATACTTCAAAATGTTAAAGGGGCGGTGAATTTATCGATTTTATAGTTTTATACTGTTGTTTGATGTCTACTTATGATGTTCGCGTGGTTTTTACATTCAAAAACATCAAAAGCAATAAGTAATAGGCTATTTTGTAACATGGATTAGTGGCTCTCTGGAGAAAAGCTTCGTTTGAAGGGGCGGGCTGCATTGAAGACCTGGACGTAAACACCCACTGCTATGATTGGACGGCTTCATTACCCGTCATTACATGTGGGGAAATGTTTTAAAAACATTAATGTGTGAAAATAGCAGCCGAACACATATATGTTTGAGCCACAAAAGATTCTGGGTGCTAAAGATGATACACATAAATGACAATACGTATAGTAAAGTAGAAACAAAAATTTAAACTCGACGTGACTAAATTACCGTATACAACACAGTAAGCGCGCAACAGAATCTAAACTGCGGCTGATAAATCCTTATCAATAACTTTGTATATTTCTAATGTGCTTGTGAGGTTGCTCTTAGATACACGTAATGTTACATACCACAGTTATATGATAAAAAAGCTTTGTTGAGTGTTGGACCTTTCAAATGCAACGTGCCTAAAATTACCGTATACAACACAGTAAGCGGGCATCAGAATCTAAACTGTGGCTGATAAGTCCTTCCTTATCACTACCATTGCATATTTCTACCGTTAAATTACAGTCGTGTTGTTAAGTGGTGTATCTTTATTAATCGTTTAATGTTTTTAGTACATTAAAACAGTCAAACATACGTGTTTAGACACGGATGTTACAACAGGACATATCAAGCAATCTCTTCTAACAAAGCAATAGTGAAACGCAGTAACTTAAATAAACTTACTGTGTACTTCTGTGTCATTTTTGTCAGATCCAATATTAGTGGTGTTTTTAATCACAGTCTCTCTGCAAATCCAGCATCGACTTCTTTACAAATGAATCCGTGTACACAAAGTAAACACTCCCCACTCGAGCTGGAACTTCTTCAAAAGTAAACTTTATACACGCATTCCTAATGTTGAGACTCCGTTATCCAGCGTCTGTGTTCTTCCCATCGACCATTCTTCCACAGTCATTTTGGTTACATTTGGCAATATTTAAATACATGTTTACTTATTGTTGACACACGTGTGTCACGCGAAGCTGTGGGCGGGGCTACAAAAGTGGTCCTTGTATTTGGCTATGGGGAGTAGAGCTGTAATCGGGCCTTAAAAGTTAGGCCCGAAATGTCCGGAGCCCGACAGAATGCAGCCCGAACCCGAACGTACATTTAGATTGACAGCTATTTAAAAGCCCGAACCCGTTTACAGCCCGACATTATTTAAATGTGCGCACACACACAGCTTTTGTCAAGAATGAGAAATTTACACAGGTTTTAACATTATTTATTCATGACTAATAATCTACACGCCACTTGGAAGTTGAAACAAAGAAATAAAATAAGTCATCTGTAACATTGTAACATCTCATTCTAAATAGGCTTATGCAATACACTATATGCCAATAAAATTATTATTTCTTAACGAATTAAATTAAGATAATACATTCTGAATTAAGATGGGTATTTGGCAATAACGAAATTAAGAGAAAGGCTCCGCGGGATTTGCGTCGGCACTTCTCTCCATTACTGCCAACATTAGTCTATATCCTCTGTCTAAATTATGTATTTAAGACTCGATTCATATTTAGTTATACATTGAAAAACCTACTCACCAAGATTAGGCTACATGTTTTTGATGAGGAAAATCATTAAATCCAATCCACTGTAAATGAATTCAGCGCGATCCTGCGCTACTGATTGAACTTGACCGCTCATTTACCTCACAAAGCCGGAGCGCATGCCCGAGCCCGCCCCGAGCCCGTGTAAAATGTTAGAAAGGAAGCCCGAACCCGCCCGAACCCGCCCGAGCCCGTCGGGTTCGGGCAAAGATCTTCAGCTCTAATGGGGAGGTCCTTTAATTTTACTTTGACGTCATACTTTTCCGAATTCCACACTGGCTTGTTTTACTGGCTTGGTGCCAAAAACTGTTATATTTCAGTAGCACGGACGTTTTCGGTTCTGAAACTTGCAGGATGTTCATTTAAGTATGATGACCTCTTATATAACAAATTATCAAGTTAAAATTGAGTATTTGATTCACGGCTCCTTTAAATAAAATTATGCATCACAGATTATTGTAACATACCTTAGATTAGGCCTTGTATCATCACTCTTAAAATTTAATGGTTGATCAATAGACACGACACTCTTCATACACACACATCTGATCTCTGGATCTGATCTCTTCTGATGATCTGACCTATAACACAGTGGGCCCTATTTTAACGATCTGAAACGCAAGTGCGAAGCGCAACGCGCAAGTGAGTTTGTGGGCGGATCTTGGGCGGCTTTGAAATCGGACTCAAGAAACGCAAGCAAGGTCCAACCCCAAAGTACTCTTACAAATCAAGTTCATATACATTAAGGTTTCTTATGAAAACATTTTAATTATTATTTACATAAAATAAACGTAATACAGCCACACAACAAACTTATGAAAATATTTTAATCGTTATTTGCATGAGAATAAATAAAAACTATCACCACAATGCTCACCACTATGATTCCCCTTATTTCGTGTATTAATATTTTTAAGTGTAACAATTTATGATTTGCAAAAATAACTGTTGCATCTGTGTAGATTAGATAAGCAAAGTGTATGCGCGTTGTGCACACTATACATTATGGTCAAGCATGCGCCCTTAAAATAGCATAATGAACAACGCGCAACGCGCCACTGACTTTAAACTTTTTTTTTCTGGTCAGTGGCGCAATTGTTTTTTGAAACTGCAAAATAGCATCAGGGATGGTTTGCGCCGGAACACGCCTCTTTTTTTGCGCTGAACCACCCAGGGAGCGCAAGTTCATTCCCTAGTTTGCCGACGTGCTTCTGTGACGGGAAAAACCCGCTGTGCGCCGGGGCAAAATACGAATGATACATGCGTCACGGACAAAGTCAATTGCGCTGGGTGCAAGATAGAGCCCAGTATGTTCATTATGCTCCTACAAAAACTGTATTGAGCTAAACTGTTAATGAAAAGAAAAGATTGAATGTCACAGATGTCACTGTGCAAGCAATTCTGTGCTAAATTTTTGTATATCAATACTTCAAAATGTTAAATAAAATGATGCATCGCATATTATTTTAACATACCTTAGATTAAGCCTTGTATCATCACTCTTAAAATTCAATGGTTGATCAATAGACACGTCACTCTTCATAGACACACAGCTGAACTCTGGATCTGATCTCTTCTGATGATCTGAACTATAACAAACAACAGATTAGAATTAATACTAATGGTCAGTTAATGTTATGTGTTTGAATCCAATCATAAGAAATTACTTTTCATCTTTTCATTTTGCTCCTTCAAAAATTGTATTGAACTGAGTTGTTAATGTGTCTGATAATGAAAAGATCGAATTTCTCAATTTTTGTATACCAATACTTCAAAATGTTAAATAAAATGATGCATCGCATATTATTTTAACATACCTTAGATTAAGCCTTGTATAATCACTCTTAAAATTCAATGGTTGATCAATAGACACGTCACTCTTCATAGACACACATCTGAACTCTGGATCTGATCTCTTCTGATGATCTGACCTATAACACACAACAGATTAAAATTAATACTAATGGTCAGTTAATGTTATGTGTTTGAATCCAATCATAAGAAATTACTTTTCATCTTTTCATTATGCTCCTTCAAAAACTGTATTGAACTGAGTTGTTAATGTGTCTGATAATGAAAAGATCGAATTTCTCAATTTTTGTATATCAATACTTCAAAATGTTAAATAAAATGATGTATCACAGATTATTTTAACATACCTTAGATTAGGCCTTGTATCATCACTCTTAAAATTTAAAGGGGTCATATGATGAAAATGTTAGCATTGCCACTTTGTAGGTGTGAGCAAAAATAGGTCATTGAAATTTGGCTTTCATTATGATGTCATAAGGATATCTTATTAGAATAATACCGCCTCCTTAATCTGAACTCTCCAACCACTGCACTGCCGTTTAGTGCAGAGAGAAAGAGAGAGAAAAGAAGGAGTTGACAGCACAATTGAGTTTGAATTACAACAAACCACCATCATTGTGATCAGTGGTTGCACTTCATCCGCTCATTTGCATTTTAAAAAACACACCCAAAACGACACATTTTTGCTCAAACCTACAAAGTGGCAATGCTAACATTTTCATCATATGACCCCTTTAATGGTTGACTCTTCATAGACACACAGCTGATCTCTGGATCTGATCTCTTCTCATGATCTGAACTAGGGATGCACCGAATCCAGTTTTTTTTGGGTTCGGCCGAATACCGAATCCACTGTTTAAGATTCGTCCGAATCCGAATACCAAATCCTACTTGCATCCTTATTCCATTAACACAGTAAAACACATTAATGAAGTAAACAACGTCCACAGCAGTGAATTTTTCATTTTATTTGATTATAACTGTAAAAAAAGGATTATGCCAGGATGACAAGTGGGAAAAACTATTTTGACAATTACATAAGCCTATGCATAATGAAAGCAATGCGGTGATGCGCTAGTTTTTTCCAGGTGCGTCCACGAAATGTGAACCGCCCCTAAGGCCCACCGAAAAAAAAATGCTTATCTCCACGTCAGCACCCGATGTGTGTAATCAACGACCGCATGACGTCGACCAGCTTAGCGCAAGCCTAGGGTTCGGTTCGGTGTAAAAAAATCTAAGATTCGCCCAAACCCCGTCAAAAAGCCCATTATTCGGCCGAATCCGAATCCTGGATTCGGTGCATCCCTAGTTAATACAATAACTTTGCTGTGTAAAAATGTTTTCAATCCCAGCTATCAGTAACTAGGAGTTTCTGACATGTTTCAAAAATGCTGTTATGTTTTAGGTAACAAGACAGTGATTAAAATAATATAAGGGTGGATTTGGTGACTTACACACCCAACTCAGAAATAAAAAACATAAGATGAAGAAATGTACTTCCATGCCTCCAAAACACTCTTTGTTCAATATCGTAACCAAAACACATCAAAACTTTTCACAAATTCACAGGAGATCTTCTGACAGTAAGAGAAAAAGACCAAAAGCACAGATTGCTCGACCCTGTAAAAATAATTATAGTAGCCGCATCACAATTAACCCTGCGTTACTTTGTGCCACGCTCACCCCTACCAAAGAGTATAGAAGCCCAAGAGGCGAAACTCTGTTGTGTTATGGGTAACAGTCTGTAGATGGCGCTGCGGAGCCACGGCCGCCATTATGGACTGTAAGCTGCTGAAATCGTTAGCGCGCCTCACAACTGTTCCACACTCTTCCATTCTATGTCAGTGCCTCTACTCTCACAAAAAGAAAAAAATACAACAAAACTTCTCATACACAAATGCTCACACAATAGATGGTGGTGTCTGATTAATTACTAAGATCTTATGGCTCCATTTTAGTACTGTTTATAGTTCATGTGTGCACTTGCTAGATTGCACATCTTTTTTGTCCCTTTCCGCCTGTAATAGGACATTCACAGATTGTTTTTGTTCTTGCCATTGAAACGTTCACTGTGTGCACTTTCACTGAAGATGTTGAAAAAACTTGTTAATATTTTTGTGATATTCTAAGTAAAAGATTAACTCTTAAGAAATGTTCATTTATAATTTATTTATTTATTTTTCCAAATCATATATGGTGATGTTCACTCATTTCAAAATCAACATTTGAATAAATATCTTATTACTGTGTGTCTGCCTATATATTATTTCATGAATTTCTGTTATTCATATAACAAGGAAAATGCATAATAGAACATGAATATTGATAGATTAAAGGTTTGCAGTAATTTTATAATTGTATCTTTGCAAACCGTAAGTGGTAGGCTAATGAAGCCGATTCGGTGGGGGACATACGCTTACGAAAAAGTACTATAGGAATCTTATAGTATTTTGGGACAAAATAGTATAGTAATCTTATATGAATACTATAGTAATTTGGGACATACTATAGAAGTAGGATAAGACTACTATAGAAATACTATAGCAGCTTTAAAATATTATAGAGGTATTAGAACATCACAGAAGTATGTTATGTTCTGTAATACCTCTATAATATCCTAGAGCCGCTATAGTATTTCTATAGTAGTCTTATCGTACTTTTATAGTAATATTTTGTCCCAAAATACTATTTTCCTAAGGATAATTAGGCCATGCATAAACACGTTGTTTTCGTATTTAGATATGACGACCAGAAAAAAAAATAAGTTATGCCAAGTTTTTGTTATGTTAAGTTGGTTCAGTGCCATTGACTCTCATTATTTTTCGGTGTTTTCCTTCAGTTTTCAGTCCATAATGGCGGCCGCGCCGTCACGTCATGGGGGCAACTGTTGCTATGGAGCGTTCTATTGAGCTTCGCCTCTTGGGCTTCTATTCTCTTTGCCCCTACTTAAAAATGTTTCACATTTTTCCATACTGCTTATATAATTCCAATTCTCTCTCTCTCTCTCTCTCTCTCTCTCTCTCTCTCTCTCTCTTTCTTTCTCTCTCTCTCTCTCCATTTTCATAGTTTTGAAGTTTACTATTACAGATATTGTGAAATAATTCTGAACTATAACACACAGATCAGATTTAATACTTTAATTTACATTAATAATCTTCATAACAAAAATAATTACAAGAAACTTTAAGAAGTGTTTATTAAGGTTTTAGATATTTAGATTTTAATTAATAACAAATATACTGCTATATTTTTCTGTGATATAAAGGTTATTTAATAAAGTGTTCATATAAAGTACCTGCATCCTGTAGAAAAATCTTCATCTGCTGATGTTTGTGTTTGATCCATGATGGAGCTGCAGAGGTGAATCTGATCAATCTGATCTCCACAACTTATACTGAATGAAAATAACATTCAGGCACAAAATAAACTTAAAGTGAATAAACAGACATTATAACTGAGTAAATGAATGAATCCTGAGTGTTGAAGAAACAACTGCATCAACATAACTACACAACATTACATCAACAGAACACAAATTAACACAGATGTTCCTTCTTTTGAAGAATCACATATAACACAAAATAAAAAAGAGAGGAGTAATATGCTGCTGTTATCCCAGTAAACGTGTCCCGTTTTGGCTCTGGGTGGGGCCACTGCGGGCAAAAAATTGGAGCCCACAGCAGGCTGCCCCTGTGGGTCCCACTACCAGCGTGAAATGCGGGGCATGTGTGGGCCCCACACTATGGGACCCCAGTGGGGTAGCCCAAAGTGTGGGCTGGGTGTGGGCAGAAAATTGGGGCCCCACACGTGCCCTGCATTTCATGACGGTTGCGGGCCCACAGTGCAGGGTTGCCAACTCTCACGCATCTGGCGTGAGACTCACGCATTCAGCCTAAATCTCACGCTAAAATAGACATTCTTCTCTGCTGAATTTTTTTTTCACTCATGTGCATGGCCATACCCACCACTGAGGTCTTCGTTTTCGTCTTATTTAACCCAACTCTCAGTGCTTGTTTAGCTTCTTGCGGTGCTGCGCAGACCGATCTGCATGTGACATCTTAGCACCGCAAGACCGATTCAACAGTATGCTTTTAAATCGATCTCGCGGTCGTTTGATGTCACAAGCCAATGGGTCTTCGCTGCTCCCCATTAAGTAAGAAAAAGTCAAATTGACTCCCAGATGACAAATCAAATTACAGACAGAGGTGCAACTCAAAGGAGAACAGCTGCGCGATTCCTCAGAGTGGAAGTGCAAGAAAGATGTAAGTAATTAAACGCTGACTATTATACAGCTGTTTAATGATTAGATTCACAGCCTTGAACTTGTATATCTGACGCATCGGGAAAGGCACAATGCTTCATCCACCGGTATAGCGCGCGTGCACAGAGTTTAAATAAGCCCATGTTTGTCTTTTGGCTTAAACGAACAAATTCACATAACATTTGTGAATGTAGCTGTCTTAGTGAGTATCATGGTAAACAACTGACCAAATTTAACCAAATTTAAACCTTTTATTGCATTCAGTCTAAAGCCTGCCTAATAAACAGTATACTTATTGAAGTCATTAAAGTTAAACAAAAGAAGAGAAAATCACTCACTGGTCTTGACTGTAACTTCATACATATTTACTTTAAATATTAAATAATTTATTATTTAATATAAATAAATAAAAATTACTTTTTTTGCCAAAAACCCTTAGAGTTGAGCTCTTCTATTGAAGTAAGTTTAAGGTTTATTATGGAATTTAGATTTCCTGAACAACTATTCCTAAAATTAATTCTTCATTAACAGACAGTAAATCAAATCAAATGTGAGAAGTTTAAAATTCAGCCTTGCATTATATCTTACAGCAGGTAAGCTCAAAAATGATTTGTTACACCTGACCTAGATAATAAACATGTGAATATTAGCCAAAGCAAAATTCTTATGACAGACAGGATGGTAATGGACCATTCTAAGTGCCCAATATATAGTAATTTCCTGAATATAAGCACCATGCATTGTTTTATTCACCGTGTTTTATGCAAACAAAAAACAAAACCATGAATTTATGCTGCGTTCCAGGCAACCTGTAACCCGTAACTCACGACTTCAAAACCACGACTCACGACTTTGAACTGGGAGTACATCGATCTAGTACGAGTTCACGGGTGGGAAGTCACGGGTTTGACTGCCGTTCCAGAGCACTTTCACCGGTAGAAGGTTGTAAAAGCACGAGTTACAGGCTGCCTGGAACGCATAGGGTCGTGAGTCGTGGTTTTGAAGTCGTAACTCACGGGTTTAAAAACCTGCCTGGAACGCACCATAAGTACACGTGCCTCTGAGTCTCGCGAGAAATAGTCCAAAATCCCGGTAATTCTCACCTACCCTTTTACGTATACTGAGGTTTCGGACATACTATTCGTTCGCATACTATATAGTATGGCAGTATGCGGTTTCGGATTCAGCCTTACTGTAATGATAATGGTAATGGCAACCTGGCTTAAAGTTATATATGTGTGCGCATGTGCAGGCGGTGTAGGCATAGTGGCAGCACGGCATGCGAGCTGTGTCTTGAATAAATAATCAACGTTGCCTCTCAAATGTTTAATAGTTTTATTTAAAGAACTCACAGAACTAAAACACTTACACCAATACATTTTAAAAGTGCTGTGTGGCGCTTCTTTCGTTTTTGGAGCATCAACCGGAATTGAACCCCAAAGTGAAACTGAGAGGACAAAATGGTGTCATCTGCCTCTAAATGCTGTTTTAAATAATGTAATCTAACTGATCAACACAAATACAAAGCACCACAACTCTGCTGAAAAAAAAAACAGTAAAACCATTAAATTCTAATGGTTTTATTGTTTTTTTCAGCAGGGAATACAGCTGCGTCGCAAGCTCTGTCAAACTGCCAGCTTATCAGTCAACATTAAAGTTTATAATATTTTAGTCGATCGAATCACTAACAACAAAATGAACATTACTATGAACTTATTTTAATGAAGTAACGTAAAGGAATTAATGAAAACTTACCTTAGATTTTACAAGAGTTGTTCCGATACCAGTATGGGAAATGCGGCCGATCCACAACAAAATTCTAGCATCGGAATCTGCGAGTACTTGAACCCATGTGCCGATTCTAAGCCTAGTAATGTCCTTTATAGCTAATTCTTTTTTTTCTGCAAAGCGAAACTCATCTCTTCTTCTCTGATCTGAATGCAAACACCTGGAAGTTACCACATGCGTGACGCAACCACTGTTTAGAGCGGCGAAGAAATGAAAGTGCGCAGCTGTATGTCCGCTGTTTGTTCGTATTTCAGACTAATAAAACGTTGACATGTCTCAAATGCAATGCTGCATTTTCGATGCTCGTGTGGCTAGTGCTTTTAAAGAAGCTTTATTTTACTCTTGTATTTAAAACTGAAATGCCTTTTGTTTAACAAAATTGTTTCTGGACTTTTAAGTTTTAAATAGATTATTTTGTTATATTATTCATATAGCTACTCGTTTTATGCAGTTATATTCTAAAACTAAAATACCCTTTCCGTTTACAGTGTTAGGTTTGTGGCTCTTTGTCACTTAGGAAAAATAAATATTACTGTCAAATGTCTTTCAGATAATAAAAAAACTCAAGTTCACTGTATGTATTCGTTCATGTTTTATACTGGAATAAGTCTGAGGCACACCATAAAACAGTTATATCCATTCATACTGAGCTAGAAGCGCGCGCCGCAAAAATACGCGTGTTCGTGTTATTGCAGCGCTGACAGGATGATGACGTCAATGTACCGCGAGAGCGATTCGAAATTAGACCTCTACGTGTAATTTCTCGACTCGCTCTCGCGATACGTTGACATCATCAACGTTTGATGTCTGTTCTTTCAGCGCTGCATAAAGTCGAACATGCCTGCCTAATAACAGATAACAAAAGACAACATGCTAAAAAACAATAAAGATGTTAAAAAAAGTGCTTCTCCAAGCACTGCGTCCAGACGGGACTGAAAATACTTGTTTAACATTAACAGGAATATTTTCCTTTAAAGCAACTTCATCCAGGGGTGTGTTCAATTATTTCTACATAAACATGCATGCACATTTTGTTCTAAATGGACAGACCTTTATAAACATGTATAAAAATTGTTTTATTATAGTAAAAGTGTAGTACCCTTACGAAAATTAACCATGGCGTCATGTATGTGTAAGATTGACATGTAGGCCGCTAGAGGGCGCCATAGACTGTAAGATACACAGAACAGGTGTTTGGTTGTGCAGTAAAGAAGCTTACAATGTTTCAAAAACGTCCTTTTTGTTTTATTTAGGTGTTATTTTATTTTTGTTTTTAATGTTGTGCTGCAACAATACCTAATTACAATGAACGTTTTTACAATGAACAAATTACGTTGTGTAAAGTTGTAAAAAAATTTGTGTTTTAATTTTAAATCTTATCATAATCTCTTTGTCTTGATGTTTTGTATTTAAACTTAATTTCCCACCCCTTCTTTTCATTAAGTAATTTATTTATACAATAGTTTGTGATGATTTCTGGCCATAATTAAGACGCATACTTGTTTTGCTAAATCCATTGTAAAGCAGTGAGCGTCTTCTGTCTCCAGTATGTTATAAGCTTGGTTTTATAGTTTAATCTTATCAAAATAAAGAATCTCACAATCGCATGCTTCTCAGTGCTTCTCTTTACTTCCGTGCTTCAGCATCACAATGACGTTACATCACATGACTCACACATAACCATACAAGGTCTGTCACATCCTGCTAACCATAAATATAACATATTGTAACATCCTCCCTTTTTTTTTTTTTTTTTTTTTTAACAGCCCTATGGCTAATGTATTTAATTAACTTGTGAACATAACAACAACAACAACAACAACAAAAAACATACCACTGTATACACATAGTGGATCTTAAGTGTCATTAGAACAATTATGCAGTTTAAACAAAATCTTTCAAGTGAGTTGGTCTCTTGACCACCCTGCCATATCTGGTTGTCACAACATTGTTGCTGTTATCTGACTGTTGTTTGCATGTGCGCGTTGTGTGTGATCCTGTCACTGAATGTCCCTCATCCAGCTGTGTGTGCTGGTTAGTCTGTTCCATCTTGCTATTTGTGTTTTGTGTGTCTGCTCTCTGTATTCCTCCAGGCACAGTCCTGAGATGTTTCCGATTTCTCCTCACAACAGTTCCATTTTCCAACTGAACAGTATATGATCTTTTATTGGCCATTTTTATCACTTGTGCTGGTGACCATTGTGCTTTGTGTTTCGTGTCCAACTGAACTCTGACTTGTTCTCCTTCCTGAAGAGGTTTAAGATCTTTTGCTCCTCTGTTGTAATAGTAAGCCTGCTTGCGTTGGTTGTCTTTTATTACCTGTTCTGTGTGAACAACAGCTGGCTGTAGGAGGTTGTCATGTGTTGGAAGTAGTGTTCTGGTTCTTCGGCTCATGAGTCGTTGTGCAGGACTGGCACTGAATCCCTGAGATGGTGTGTTCCGGTGTTCTAGAATAGCGAGATATGGATCAGTCTTTGCTCTCCTTGCTTTGTCCATCATTAGTTTGGCAGTCTTTACTGCAGACTCAGCTTTGCCGTTGCTCTGTGGATATGCAGGAGATGATGTTATGTGCCTGAATTCCCATGCCATGCTGAATTGTCTGAATTCTTGTGAGCTGTACTGTGGCCCGTTATCCGAGATCACTATGTCTGGGATCCCGTGACGTGCAAAATGGGCCTTCAACTTGTGTATCACTGTGCTTGAGCTGGTGTCTGTTAGATAGTCCACTTCCCAGAAATTGGAAAAATAGTCAACAGTAACGAGGTAAGCTCTGTTGTTAAATGAAAACAAATCTGTACCCACTTTTGCCCATGGTCTCATCGGAATATCGTGTGGGCACATAGTCTCTTTCTGCTGTCGTGCATCTACTGCTCTGCAAACTGCACATTTTCCAATGTACGCTTTAATGGCTGCACTCATCCCAGGCCAGTATACACAGTCCCTTGCTCTGCGTAAACAACTTTCGATGCCTAAGTGTGATGCATGTATTTTCTCCATGATTTCTGTTCTCAGTTTTGCTGGTATCACTGCTCTTTCTCCTCTAAAAATCACACCATGTTGCACACTCAGTTCCTCTTTTACAGAAAAAAACTGTCTCACCTCTTCTTTCAGCTGAGTTTTCTCATCTGGCCATCCCTGGACTATCACTTGCTGTAACATCTGAAATGTTCCATCCTTAGCCGTTTCTGCCTGTATCCTTTGTAGACTTCCTTCTGATATGGCCAGGTATTGTAGCATGTTAATTGTCTCTATTTCTGTCTCTACAGAGCCTTCTGTCGCACACTCCGATAGGTATGCTCTGCTGAGGGTGTCCGCTAAGTGCATTAGACGACCTGGAACATAGACAACATTAATATCATAACGCTGGAGCCTCAAAAGCATTCTCTGCAAACGCTTAGGCGCATCCAGAAGTGGCTTTCTTGTGATGGTTTCGAGGGGTTTGTGATCAGAATGGACTTCTACGTTCCTGCCATAGGTGTACTGGTGGAAATTTTCCATCCCAAACAGGATTGCCAGGCATTCCTTTTCTATTTGCGCATACCCCTTTTCAGTGGGTGTAAGCGCTCTGCTGCAAAAAGCAACTGGTTGTCCTGCCTGTAAAAGTGCTGCGCCCAGGCCTGTCTCAGAGGAGTCACATTGAAGGACCAGGTCTTCTTCTGGATTATAGTACTTTAAAACAGGTGCAGAGGCGATCATTTGTTTCAATTTATTGAATGCTTCTTCCTGTACATCAGTCCACTCCCACACCATATCTCTGTGTGTCAGTTGTCTTAATGTGTCGCAGCTATCTGATAAGTGTGCACAAAATTTAGACAAATAGTTCACCATGCCTAATACTCTTTGTAGCCCCTTCAAATCTGATGGCCTGGGCATCTCCACTATGGCTCTCACCTTCTCTGGGTCAATCTTTAGACCTTCTGATGTCAGTCTGTGTCCGATATATGGCACCTCTTTCTGTCTCAGCTTGAGTTTGTTGAAGTTTAGTTTGATGTTTCTTTTTCTGCAACGTTCCAGTAGCTGCTTGAGTTTTACATCATGATCTTTCTCAGCTGCCTCATCATTGTCACCTTCACCACAGACGAGAATGTCATCTGCTATTATACGAATTCCTGGTAGCCCCTCCAACGCCTGGGTCAGCCTGTGCTGGAACACTTCTGGAGCCGGGCTGATCCCCATGGGCATTCGAATCCATCTGTACCTGCCAAATGGAGTGGAAAAGGTAGTGAGGTAACTTGAATCTTCTGAAAGCCTGACATGCCAGAATCCGTTCTTCACATCACACACTGTGAAAACTCTCGCTTTAGATAGATCTGGAAGCACATCATCAATGGTGGGCAAAGGGAAGTGTTGACGCTTAAGTGCTTTGTTTAGTGGTCTTGGGTCAATACAAATTCTTAATTGTCCAGATGGTTTCTTCACCACCACCATGCTGCTAATCCAATCCGTGCTCTTTTCCACCTGAGTTATGATGCCTCTCTCAACCAGATTTTCCAACTCATCTTTTAGGTGTTTCATTAGTGCCACTGAAACTCTCCGCTTCGGAAGCTGCACCGGTTTCACTTCAGGATTCACTTCGAGGTTGTATTTGCCCTCCAAGCATCCGTCACCTTCAAATACATCAGCATACTCTCGTTGTATATCTCTCTTGTCCCACTTTTCCTTTTCTCTGCTTGTCTCTGAAATGACAATATCATCAATCGCCAGAATATTTTCATGCTGAATTCTTACCAGATCCATTGCTTGCACAGCCTTGTTTCCTAGCAGTGGTATTGATGAGCTTTCATCCACTACCATAAATTCCAACCGGTAAAGTTTTCTATTTCTGGGGTTTCTTATTTTTATTCTGCATTTTCCTAAGGGTTTCAGAGTGCTCTTATTATACATGACCAGAATCTGTTCTGTCTTTTCCATTGCTGTGTCAGGGTTTAACAGTTGGATGGGTAAGACATTGCAACTGGCTCCACAGTCCAATTTAAATTTTACTGGCTTTTCCCCTATCAGCATGGTTGCGAACAGTTGTTTTTCTTGTTTGTCTCCCTCCTTTTGTGAACTGAGACTGAGAATTTCTTGAAATGGTTCCTCTTCCATTTCTGCTACACTGTGTATTCCTTTTCGCTTTGTGTCTTTTGTTTTGCATGTGGTTTGTTTTGCACATTTTCTGCACTGCTTTCCATAAGCTGGGCAACTTAGCTTTTTCCACTCATGCTGTTTCCCACAGTATTTACACTTAACGTTAGCTGAATGAGTTTGTTTGGCACTCTGAGACTGCCTAACTCTCTGAACTGCGTGCACTTCTTCAGTTTTTCTTCCTTCAATTGTCATCACATTTTCTTTTGATAGTTCAGATGCTCTGCATATTCTCATACATTTCTCAAGCGTCAAGTCCATCTCTCTTAATAGGCGTTCTCTCACTTGCGAGTTCAGTATGCCGCATACTATTCTGTCTCTAATCAAAGAGTCTTTAGCCGATCCGAAATTGCACGTGTCCGCCAGCACTTTTAAATCAGTAACATATTTTTCAATCGTTTCTCCGAAGTTCTGATTTCTGGAGAAAAATCTGTACCTTTCTACAGTTTCATTGAGTGCTGGATTGCAGTGGTTTCGGAACGCAGTTAACAGCCAATCCACCGTCAACTCATTGTCTGCCGGTAAAGCGGCGCTTAGCGTCTTGCTTAGTTCTCTGCCCGCTTCTCCGATTAGATATTGGAACACTTTTACCTTGGTCTTACTGTCCGCATCTGCGAGCGATAAGTCCATGTACAGGGAAAACTCCTCTTCCCATGCTTTCCAAGCCTTGGTTAAGCACGCTGCATTCCAGTCAAAATTCGCTGGCGGTTTCAGCCCGAATGCACCCTCCATGATCGGCACTCTCTCACTCTCAGTTGCTCTCTTTATAGCCAACTGAACTCTGTCTTTTACTTTTATTCAATAATTTACCGCTGCCACCATGTTATAAGCTTGGTTTTATAGTTTAATCTTATCAAAATAAAGAATCTCACAACCGCATGCTTCTCAGTGCTTCTCTTTACTTCCGTGCTTCAGCATCACAATGACGTTACATCACATGACTCACACGTAACCATACAAGGTCTGTCACATCCTGCTAACCATAAATATAACATATTGTAACACAGTACAGCAGGAGGCGCTGCAGCTCTTTATCGCAAATAAACCGGGTGTGCTCCGGCTCTTTGATTGCCCCCTGGTGGCTGGCTGTAGTACAAGTCATAAACCCCGCCCTCTCCATTCAAACGAATGGGACTCTGCTCTAAATAAAAAAAAATATTTACACTTTCAATAAAAGTTTCCGAAAGATGGTTTTGGTCCTTTCTTGTTATCACGCTGATATATGTTCAAGTCTTCATTATTGTGGTAAGTTTCATTTTAGCTTGTAATTTGATGCAATGTAAACGACTCCGGTCAGGCCACCCTCCACTTTGAAAAAGATGGTCAAACTAGCCCTCACGTTTTTTTTCTGTGTGCACATATATTAGGCATTACGGTAAATGCACGAGAGGAATGATTTCAAAATAAAAGTTTCTCAACTAATTTGTTGATATTTCTGTTGCATTCTGTGTGTATTTTAAATCGTTGCTAGGGTGTTATGGGTGGTTTCTACCCAGCTAACACAAATACGTAACTGTTACGTAACGTCGACGTAATATGATGACCAAACTTACGTCGTGGCGACGAACCGAGTTACGTCGTGGCGACCAGAAAAGTGAAATTCCTGGATTCGTCGCCTGCACGTAACTTCGCAACGTAATCTGATCTGCCTGTAGTGGGAACGTCGTGACAACGTAATTGATTGAAAGTTTTATGTTGGTAACCAGTTAGTAATTTAAATCTTTTATTTAATATTCTTTGGGCGGACATCTGCAATAGGCTACAACTAATTTAACTTGTCCTTATTATATTCTCCATATAATTTAAAATGTCATATCTTAATTGTGCAGGCGTACAATTGAGATATGACATTTTAAATTATATGGAGAATCCATTTAAATGTTTATTTTAACATATGTTTATTTAAATGTTTGTAATGTAATGTTCATGTTCAATAAAATGAAGTATTCCATCTCGGAGTCTGTCATTCATATGCTATGGTAAGTCTTTTAGTTATGGGCAAATAAGGACAAGTTAAATAAGTTGTAGCCTATTGCAGATGTCCGCCCAAAGAATATTAAATAAAAGATTTAAATTACTAACTGGTTACCAACATAAAACTTTCAATCCATTACGTTGTCACGACGTGCCCACTACAGGCAGATTACGTTGCTAAGTTACGTGCAGGCGACGAATCCAGGAATTTCACTTTTCCGGTCGCCACGACGTAACTCGGTTCGTCGCCACGACGTAAGTTTGGTCATCATATTACGTCGACGTTACGTAACAGTTACGTATTTGTGTTAGCTGGGTAGAAACCACCCATAACACCCTAGCAACGATTTAAAATACACACAGAATGCAACAGAAATATCAACAAATTAGTTGAGAAACTTTTATTTTGAAATCATTCCTCTCGTGCATTTACCGTAATGCCTAATATATGTCCACACAGAAAAAAAAACGTGAGGGCTAGTTTGACCATCTTTTTCAAAGTGGAGGGTGGCCTGACCGCAGTCGATGCAGTGACTATATCTGCGGTCACAGATTCCTAATGGGGATAATTAGGAATTCTATTTTCCTCTATAAGGCCTATATTTTCTTCTTTTCTTTTCTTTTCTGAACACCGGACTTGTGCTGAGTCTGACCGGACATTTTGAGCGTACTGAACTTCAAATCAAATGAATCAAATATTTTCTTTATTTTTTATCAATTATTCCATAGGTTCCAGTTCTGGCCCCCCTCTGGGCCCCACCCCACCCTGGGCCCGGGACAACAGACCCGTTTGTCCCCCCCTGTCAGCGGGCGTGTGTGTGTGTGTCCGGGAGCAAACATACTGTTCTTAACTATCAACCAAGTCTTAATTCATGTTTTTTGTATTTTATTTACACATTTATCATTTTTATATAGTCTCTTTTATAAACTCTTTTGTTATGTGTCAAACTCATTTATTTTATATTGTGTGCTATGTGATTTTACAAATTGGTTTTAAAGTCTTAATGTCATGGGACCACAATGTCATTAATTGTTCATTAACTTTGCTTGGTATAGAAACACACTGAGAAAGGAACTGTTCAGATTATTCAGTAAATGCTTTGTTCATTTTTACAATGATTACGTCTCCTGACTTCTGCTATTGGTCTATTTTCTGTGCTGGAAAATGAAAGTTTACTTAATTATTCAGTATTTTGTCAGTCGTTTTATTCTTTCTAGGAAAGCTAAAGGACCTGTTATTACATGCTATGGTACCACAATATAAATGGACTGCAAGAGCTTGTGGAGAGGAGTAAAGACTGCTGAGAGGAACAGCACTATATTTTGAATATACGTTGCATACTTGACAAACTTGTCACACTTTCACTGCACAGACACCATATATTGTATAACCGGTTCTTTCTACTGCACCTTTCATTTGCACATTCAAGAGAGAATAATAAAAAATCTTCACTTCCTTTAAAAAATGTTCTTACATTTTGGGGTAGAAAAGGAAAAATTAGGGGAGGGGGGGTCCCCTTGTAGAACTCTACAAAACTTTTTCCAGCCACATGTTTTGAAGGTACCCCCATAATGTGAAGTCTGTGTCATCTAGTGCAGTGTTTCTCTTCTTCTTCTTCTTCTTCAGTGAATTTTATTGGCAGTTTGCAATCTTTGTGCATTACCGCCATCTACTGGATTGAGGTGTGATCACATTGGGAAGTCAAAAAATAAATGTATATATAAAAAAAAAAAAAAAATTGGGCTAAAGTCTTCTTGCTAGTTGTGTTTCTTTCAGATATTCTATCACTGCTTTGCTTATAAACTGTGTTCCAGATAGACTCACCAGGTTGCTCAAAGTCAAAGAGTTCTTTGATACTCTCTTCAGTTTTTCTCTCTCGTCAGAATACTGCCTACATATCAGAAGTACATGCTTCACTGTTTCTATTTCTGTACAATATGGGCACATTCCGGTCTCATGTTTCCCTATTATATGTAAGCCACTGTTCAGTCCTGTATGTCCTAACCTTAGCCTTGTTAGCCAGGTTTCTTCCTGTCGTGAAAGTGAACTGTTCATTTTAACTGTTATATTTGGTTGAATACTATATAAATGCCTACCTTTTTCCCCTTTATCCCATTTATCTTGCCAAAGTTTATGAACACCATCTTTAATTATTATTTTCAGTTCTGTTTTGCTAAGTCGAACCTGTACTTCTACTTGTTCTGCTTTAAGTGCTTCTTTTGCCAACTTGTCTGCCCTCTCATTACCCTCAATACCTGTGTGTGCTGGAACCCAAGTGAACTGTAACATTAGTTTCTGTTGATTTATCCTGAAAATCATCTGATGAACTTCGTCTAAAAGATCCTGTCTACATGCAGATTTCCCACTCTGGATGCTAGTTAAAGAAGACATGGAGTCTGAGCAAATAACAGATTTATATGGTTTCACTTCTTCTACCCACTGAAGTGCCATTATTATGGCTATCATCTCTGCAGAAAATATTGATAAGTGGTTTGATGTTCTTTTTTGTACTATAAAATTATATTTAGGAATGTATACTGCCACCCCCGTTTTACCTGCTGTTTCTTTAGATGCATCTGTATATATTTGTACTGTGTCATTATACATTACTTCTATATACTGCTCTACACTTTGATACATTCCCATCTTGACTCTATTCTTAACTTCCAGATCAACTACAGGATAGTAGAAAAACCACGGTGGAATCTGACTCAAGTTAATATTTTTGCTGCACGGTATAGTACTGATTCCCATATCATCTGCTTCTTTATTGCTATTCCATCCAAAACTGCTATTCATAGTGCGACCATATTCCCAGCATTCTTCTAACACCAGTTTTGTAGGATGTGTAATTTCATGCCCTTGTAAGTTTACCCAATATGCTAGAGAAAGTTGTAATCTCCTAAGATTTAAAGGCATCTCCCCTACTACTACTTGCAGTGCTGGGATAGGCAGGGCCGGATTAACATAAGGGCTAGGTGGGGCTGAAGCCCCAGGGCCCGCGGGAATAGGGGGCCCGTGATTGGCTGGAGGAAATGAGATTGTCAAGTCATAGGTGGTTGATTTGTGTATAATAAAATAACAAGAAGTTATTGGAAAATGTGAGTGAATGATATAATTCACAGCCCAAATTAACTCTACAATTTGCGCCACGACGTTGGGAAACGCCTCTTTTCGTTATGCTTTCATGTAGAACATTATAGGTCTATACAACGCTCGCTGGAGCAATAGTTACGCCCCTCTCTTGCAGTCCGCAGACAGACCCATCTCCGCTGGAGTTCAAAAATGATGAAAAAAGTGATAGTGGTTCACAAAAAAAGGAAAAACAAGCTTAACCCCCTGCGTCTTCCACGATCCGCGTGTTTTATACGTCAAAGCAGCTGAAGTTAATGAGTTAAGCACTATTTGGATGATAATTTTAGTATTTCCCATACATTATTTGTGGCGCGCCCCCACAGAATCAACACTGGCCGCCACGAATAGATTTTTCATGATTACCATTTACATTTTTATTTTAATATTTAAAACGGCTTCATTCACTGTTGTTAGGGCTCAGCGGCGCCTCTCTCGTGCGCGCACGCTCTCTGCTGTGTGCGGCACCTCGACAGTGCTTTCACATGTGAGTGAAAGAATTAAAAGTTGGCGGTGTTTTCCATGTGCGATCCTTCATGTACTTGTATTTTCACGTAAACGTCAACAGATGTTACTAACAGAGAAGACGGCTGAGTTTATAGCAGTGTTTTCCCACACACACATCGGCTCTCGGTGTGCGAGCTCTCTCCCTCCCTATGGTGCAGTGCGTCCGTTTGGTGAGACGCGCGCGCGATCCGCGGAGGCTTGCGTTGCGGACCAAAGCGCGAGCATAAACAAAGCTTCCGGGTTAGGGCGCGCGCGTTCTGTTGTTACAGTGTCTTCTTTCATATTTTTGAATTTGCGCTAAATTGTCTGCGCTATACGCAATTTAAAATCCAACTATCACTTGCATTTAAAATTAAAAGCGCTCATAAACACAACAAGATGAGAAGAGCATCAGTAAAGCTCTGCACTGCATGAGACACACAGGTAATGTAGCCAAAATCAACTTGTATATCAGCTCTTAATAAACTCAATAAACTCTTCTAAAATAACAATTATAGCATTATGTAATTGTAAAATGCAGTGTAAATGAGGGTGATGTTATTGAACTATCACTAAATTATTCATGGTTAAAGGAATATTCCATTTTCTTAAAAGAAAAATCCAGATAATTTACTCACCACCATGTCATCAAAAATGTTGGTATCTTTCTTTGTTCAGTCGAGAAGAAATAGTTTTTTGAGGAAAACATTGCAGGATTTTTCTCATTTTAATGGACTTTAATAAAGCCCAACACTTAATACTTAACTCAACATTGGAAAGTTGTATGTCAAATGATACTTATTAATGTCTTTGTGTCAGTTTATTGTTTAAAATGGTCCGCAAATGTGCGTTTCATATATGTAACACGTGACCTCCCTACGTCACTATGCATTTACGTGAGGTCGCGCTGGACCGGACCTAGACGAAAAGTTGTGGTTTAAAAGTGCCTATTTTTTATTTTTCTTGTCAAAAATGACAATTGTTTCGCTAGATAAGACCCTTATGCCTCGTTTGGGATCGTTTATAGTCCTTTGAAACTCCGATGAAAAACACTGTTAAGTGTTGAGTTAAGTATTAGTGTTGGGCCCTATTAAAGTCCATTAAAATGAGAAAAATCCTGCAATATTTTCCTCAAAAAACATAATTTCTTCTCGACTGAACAAAGAAGGACATCAACATTTTGGATGACATGGTGATGAGTAAATTATCTGGATTTTTCTTTTAAGAAAATTGACTATTCCTGTAAGTACTTATTGAGGAAGTATGACTGAAGTATGAGTAATGTTTTTGCTGATTTTGGCAACCTTTATGTTTTTGAGTTCATATCTGGAGTAAATGTACATGGGGTACAAATTTTTTACCAATAAAATGTTCCCAAAATCTGTGCAGAGGGTTACTGTATTAAATAGCCTGGAATATTTAGTGTGCAAAAATAATAATAATAACTAATGATAAAGAAAACATTAATTAAATTAATTGATTAATAACTAAAAAATATGTATTGCGGTAGAAGACTGGCTTGGCAATCAGATGAAAGGGGGCCATTGGTGTTGCTATAGCCCCAGGGCCCAAAGTCCTCTTAATCCGGGCCTGGGGATAGGTGATGTTCGGAAGGCTCCACTACACAACCGAAGAGCTTTGGCCTGCACCTTGTCCAGCTCAGCTAATGTAGATTTTGCTGCTGTTTTGTATACTGTACATCCATAATCAAACACTGATCGGATTATTGCAATATAGATTCTTTTCAAAGAAGATCCTGATGCCCCCCAGCTGTACCCTGAAAGACACTTCAAAAGATTAATTGCTTTCTTACATTTGTCCACCATTTTCTGAACATGATTTTTAAAAGTAAGTTTACTGTCAAACCACACACCAAGATATCTTAATTCATTAACTTGTTTGAGAGATTGTCCATTTATCTTAAGATCTATTGTGGGTTTTACCCTTTTCTTAGAAAAACAGATGACTTGCGTTTTTTCCACTGAGAGGTGGAACCCCCAGTCAAGTGACCATCTCCCAACCTGACTAATTGCTATTTGCATCCTTTGCTGTAAATTGTCAATATTACTGCCCCTTACCCACAACGCTCCATCATCTGCATATAATGCCCTGTTTATCCTTTGGTTCACTCCATCAAACACATCATTAATCATTATATTAAACAAAATTGGACTGCATACACTACCTTGTGGGGTGCCATTTTCTATTGTGTATGTACTTGATGACTCTGACCCTATCCTGACCTCTATAGTTCTATCCTTTAAAAAATCTTTAATCCAGTTGAACATCTTTCCTCCTATTTCCAATTTATTCAACTTAATTAAAAGTCCCTCCTTCCACAGCATGTCGTAGGCCTTCTCTATATCAAAAAAGATTGCCAAAACAGATTCTTTGTTAACTTGCGCTTTACGTATCTCATTCTCCAGGCAAACTACAGGATCCATAGTTGTTCTTCCACAACGGAATCCACTCTGATATGGTGAGATCAGCCCTCTGCTTTCTAAATTATACACTAACCTTTTAGTAATCATCTTCTCCATGAGTTTACATAGATTGGATGTTAATGATATTGGTCTGTAGCTTTTGACATTCATTTTATCCTTTCCTGGTTTCCCTATAGGAACTATTACGGAGTGTTTCCACCCAGTAGGCAATTTTCCTTGCTCCCAAATTTTGTTATACAAAACCAGTATCACATTTTTTGCCACATCAGATATTTCTTCAATCATTTTATAGCATATCCCATCTCTTCCTGGTGAGGTATTTTTAACACCTATCAATGCTCTTTTTAGTTCAAAAAGTGTGAACTTTGCATCTAGTGAGCTCTCCCCCACCTCTTTAATCCCTAGCTTGTTTTTATTTTCTTCAACAATCCTCTTTCTTATATCTATCTCTTCACTGGAGAGATTCTGTGAACTATGTATCCTTACGAACGATTTTGCAAGCGTCTCAGCTTTTTCTTTACTGGTTACCGCCTCAGTATCACCATCTCTTAATACTGGTAATGAAAAATCCCTTCTTATGCCACCCATCTTTCTGATCATTCCCCATATGTCATTAATTTTGATTCCTGTTCCAATATTACTACAGAAGTCTCTCCAATATTTCCTTTTAGCTTCTCTTATGATTCTTTTAGCTTTAGCCTGTGCTCTTTTATACTCCACTAGATTAAAAAATGAATGATTAGATTTAACAATTTTAAAGGCTTTATTCCTGTTTTTAACAGCCTCTCTACACTGATCAGACCACCATGGTACCATTTTCTTCTTCTTTGCACCAGATGTTTTCCCTATTGTTTCTTCTGCTGACTCATGTATTATTTTAATAATCATATCATTCAACTCCTCAACGTCGTCACTCAAATTTGACCTGACTTCAATTAGTTTGCTACTTGTTATAAAATTATACAGCCCCCAATTGGCATTTTTCATTCTCCATCTTGAACTCCAATTTTCTTCAAAACTAATATTTTGATTCCTTATTTTAATCCAGATAGGATAATGATCACTACCCATTGCATTGTCACTGCTCACATCCCATGTACAGGTACCTGCTAATTGTTGCGACACAATAGTAAGATCAATTGCAGATTCTACGCCATGAACTATGTCATACCTAGTACCTCTTCCATCATTTAGACATACTAACAAATTATCATCCATAAACTCCTCAATGGTATACCCATCTCTGTCTGTTCTGGCACATCCCCACAAGGTATTATATGCATTAAAATCACCACATACTATAACTTTGGAGTTTTCCCTATCACATACACTCGCCAACATTTCCCTAGTTATTTTCTGACAAGGATTATAAAAGTTTATTATTCTGATTTTTGTTTTGTTAACCCATGCCTCTATTATGATTATCTCAAATTCTTCACAACCGTTGATAACTCTATAGTTAACACCATGTTGTATAAAAGTGACTACACCGCCCCCTATAGCATGAATTCTATCCTTACGCACTGCTGTATAGCCATACAATGTAAATTCCAGTGAAGGTTTTAGCCAGGATTCCTGAATGCAAATATGTTAGGTTTAACTGATTGCTCCTGAATATGCTGCTTTAATTCTTGTCCGTTTGCTATTAGACTCCTCGCATTCCATTGTAAAATGGTTAGCATCATTAATCCCCACCACCACATGTTGATTGTGAATCTGATATCCCCGTTAAAAGTGTTGCATTAATGATCTCTACTGACATCTCTTCCATATCCAAATACTTTTCTGCCGCTTTTGCAATTATCTTAGTTCTCTCTGTTCGGCTACATGCTTGAGCAGAACAGTTAATGATTTCTACCATAAATGCTACAAACCTTTTCTTTTCCACTATAAGTGTATCCTTGGTAACATTACAGCATCTATAAGTGCTTTGAACTGGGTGTTGAATCACAGGTGCTTTTCTACTACTATTATTATCATTAGTTTTTACCTTTTTGATTGCCTCAACGTAAGTAAGCTTTTCTTTAAACTTTACATTCTGAATTTGGATCGCTTTTTTATGTGCATCACATCCTTTGTAGGCCACACTATGCTCTCCTCCACAATTACAGCATTTGATTTTAACTCCCCTCTCACACTTCCCGTATTCATGTTCCCCTCCGCATTTAGCGCACCGAAGTTTACTCTTACAGGCTGCTGCAATATGTCCAAACCGCTGGCATTTAAAGCATCTCATTGGGGGAGGGATGTATGGTCTTACAATATAGCTGACATACCCAATTCTGATTCTTTCAGGGATTTTATCTTCCTCTAAAGTCAACAATACAGATAGGCTAGGCCCCTTAACTCCATCTCTTGTGAAAGGTAAGCGTTTAACTCTCGTTACTCGCACTCCTCTGACATTAACCTTGATTTCTTCTTCAGTTATCTCAGTAGACACTCCAGATATTACACCCATAACCTTGCCTCTATCTTCCCATACTTGTGGCTTAACCTCTTTCCCAAGCAATGATTTACATTTCATCAATGCTTGCTGCTGTACTTTATCTCTACAAATAATTAGTAGATTCCCATCTCGTAAGGTTTTAACCAACCGTACTTCACCCACCAATTTGTGAATAACTTCACTAACCTTCAAGGGATTTAATGTACCGGGAGATTGAAATCGCATAATAACCTTAACTTCAGACCTTTGTTCTTCCTCTCCCTTTTCTCCATCAGATTCTCTCTGCTTTCTTTTCATTTTCTTTCGATTCACTAACCTCCATTCTTCGTTGTTTGAATTTCCCTCGTTACCCGTGTCCACCTCAATCTCACTTCCTTCGTCCACCTCACTTCCTGCACCTCCCGGATCACACCTCAATCCTCCAAACTCAGCCATCCTCCCTCCTGCCCTCTCGAACAGCTGTCCACACAATCTCATCCAGTGTTTCTCAACCCTGGTCCTCAAGGACCCCCTTCCAGAAAGTTTTAGATGTCTCCCAATTTAAAACACCTGAACTAACTCATCAGCCTCCTTCCAGAATGTCTCCCTAACAAGCTAATAATTTAAATCAGGTGTGTTAATTAAGGAGACATCTAAAACATTCTGGAAGGGTTGAGAAACACTGATCTAGTGGTCAAAATGTTTATAATAAAATCAGGTCTACACATCAGAGGTATTTGGGTCAATGACTAAGGATTTCATCAGGCCAATTCTAAAATACAAAAAAAATCTGTTGCAATTGCTCAAACTTTAAGAATGTTGTGTAGACATAAATTTGTATTATAATATATTATTAAACACCCATGGGTAGTGATGGCCAAATGAGGCTTCCTGAACCACTGAGGCTTTCCAGCCCATTGGTTCGCCAAAAGGTTCAGTTACCCGAAGCCTCATGAACAGTGTGCTCTCTAGTGACACCTGCTGTGGAAAGCAATTATTGCACGCAAATCTATTCATTCTGAGCAACCAAGTTGTCATGGTGTGGGCTTTATCTATTGCCTGTGTATTAAATAAAGTATTTTACTCTGCTTGTGTTAACCTATGTACAACCAACTCATACATACACAACTTTGTGTTCAACTGTTCAGTAGTTCTTTGGGTTATTGATAACCGTGAATGCCCCGAATGAGTGTAAATAAATTATTATGAGTGCAGTGCTGACTGGGAATGCAATAGTGCAATGCTTATTGAACTGAGTGGTGTAATAGTGCAATGCTTATGGGACTGGAAGTGTGAAACAGCAAACTGCAACACGGAAAAGTGTTTACGGGTTTTTATTTAAAACAAAAGTTTTTTAACAGTATTTGGATTGAGGCGGTTTCTCTTTTTAGAAAGCTCCTCTCAAGCCTTCGAAAACACCCTTTCACAGCTGATGATGCTGGACAAGAAGGTCAGTGCCAGCTTATATAAATTTGGATATTGGAGCTTCTGTTCCCAATGGATCCTCAGTCCTCCTCAGCTATCCCTAATACAGTCTACAGTACTCTTATAATAATAATAATAATAACCGCAATACTATATATAATAATAAAACTACTACTAATATAGGCTATATCATAATATATATAGCAAAATAATTACGTATTATAGGTATTAGAACTAGATATATGCTAATTTACTCTAATGATCTATTTTAGACTATGTATAATTTACTCTAATAATCGTCTAAACTAAGTGTAATATAATATATAATACAGGCTATGATATATAATGATAACTATACTACAAACTCACTAAACTCGCCACTACGTACAACCAACACCTCAACACCAACGCAAACGTCCTGCAAAACCCACAAGAGGCGCGAGTTTCGAACCATTTTTATCCGGAGGCGATACTCAGAATGAAGCAATGACGTATTCAACAGAAAACGAGGCCTCGTTTGTCATCGTCACGTGATTTTCACGGAAACGAAACACGCCTCGAATCGGGGCTTCATCTGGAACGCCCCTTTTTGCTCGACACAAGCTTCGGAGCTTCGCTTCAGATGTCACATCACTACCCATGGGCGCCCACTTGAAGGGTGCCATCACTCAATTGACCATCCCACGGAGTCTCAATGATGCCTCGGGTAAGTATTAAGGGATATCAACATAAAGTCCTATACAATAGATCGGTGTTGTTGGATAATTGCGGTAGATAGCCACTGAACCTGCATTAATGACAACAGTGGGGCCTCTGGCCTTCGTTAAATGGGTTGGCACACATGGTTGCAGTGAGATTTTGGCATTTTCTTGTGGTCTTGATTAGTTTGACACTGAACCTGCATTAACGACGACAGTGGGGCTTCTGGCCTTAGTCAAACGGGTTGGCGTGTATGGTTGGGTTGTAGTGAGATTGAGGTTAGGTTAGGTCATGTCAAGGGTTATGCACTGAGTTACGAGATAGGAGAAACCTTAGGAGATGGAAGGGCTGAAGAGTAGTGTGGTAGAGGGTCACTCAAATAACCATCCCACAGAGTCTCATCGGTGCTTCAAGTATACATTAAAGCAGTGTTTCTCAACCCTGGTCCTCGAGGACCCCCTTCCAGAATGTTTTAGATGTCTCCTTATTTAAAACACCTGTACCAACTCATCAGCCTCCTTCCAGAATGTCTCCATAACAAGCTAATGATTTAAATCAGGTGTGTTAATTAAGGAGACATCTAAAAGATTCTGGAAGGGGGTCCTTGAGGACTAGGGTTGAGAAACACTGCATTAAAGGATATCAACATCAAGTCCTATACAACAGATCTTAATGTTGTGCTGCAACAATACCTAATTACAATGAAAATAATATAGCTGCAAGCAGCAATACCGGGGTCAAGCCGAAAATGGCACAGAAGGGTGTAAAGTTGAGTTTGGATAAGCGGATAAAGAACCTAGGTAAACCTAATGCTTTCAGATGAAAAATGCAAAAGTTATCAACAAAAATATTTTATGCGCTTGTCTACTGCAATTGTCCTTCTGTTATTGACAATCAGGAAACATTAGAGCACTAAAGGACATGTGAGTGATGTTTGCAGTGGCAAAACATGGGTCACAAGAAGTTAAATGTGTCTGTAAAATCTCTTTGTCAACCACTGGTTGGATTGCTGAAGGCTACAGGTTGCTGGTCAAGACAACGATATCTCATGAAATGTAGGTTTGTTTATTGAATAAAATGTGTGGTTCTGAAACAGATCAATAAAGTACAAACATGAATATATAAGTAAAAATTACAACAGTTGAATAAATCCACTGGTAAACAGATTAATAATGGATAACAACTAATACACTACAAATCTGCATTTATACTTCAATAACAACTACAGTACTTAAACTATAAACTTAAACACAAACATGTCGAAAGTGCGTTATTTATGTGCATGCACAGTTCACGTGCTTGTCTCTGTCGTGCACGTGCAATGGCGCTGCTATTATGCAAAACTTAGAGCGCATGTGCATTGTTAACGTGTAAAGAACCATTTATGATTTTAAATGAATAAATATAAACATATACATAACAAGAATGCTAACCGGATGAAGTAATAGTTAATTGGATATATTATCATGGAATAACAGTTTTAAGTGTAAACATCTGCATGTTATCACACCGGTCATAACTATGTTATTTAAACATCCCATAAAGTTACTTATATACATATATCTGATAACTTACATCGTGATGCACACACACGTATACATAATCAATAAACACTTCAATAATTTGGCACTTAATCCACCTGTTTCGGTCTTTAAACTATTTACAACGTGCAGCCAACTCCGCTATACGGTTCTCTCTCCCGCTCCGTTACCTGGCAACATCAGCACAAACTTTTGGAACAGTCCATTTCTGATGAAATGAAAGGGGTGTTTGGGAAAGTCCATGTATTAGGCATATAGTTTCTACAGTTTCAAAAGAGACCACCCCCATGTCTACGATGTTCTGATGCATAGAAAAAGCTCTTGCAAAAACGGTTGATAAGGTATCAACTAGATAGTAAATTGGTTGCTAGATAGTAAATTGACATCCACCAGTGATTATAGTCCAAGCCACGAAAGGAATAATCCATGATGACTCATGGTTTAAGATGTGTTGTTGCAGTAGTTTTAGGCAAAAATAGCCATTTTCTATCTCAAAACCACTAGGCACTATGACAAAATCATGCATGCAACCTCAGGTCATGACTGCGTTACATCTGGCTAGTTTCATGACTATACACTTTAGTTTAGCAATGAAATAGTTGTATGACCATAGGGCTTGCTTGATATAAAAGGTTTTGTTCAATCATAAGGCCAACTAGTGGTGCAGGCATACCAATTTTTTTGTGTGGCCTCAGACTCTGCTTATACATCAGCGTATTAAATCTGGTGAAAAAAATAAATTTTGTTCCGGAGTTATAACCCTTTAAGTGTAAAAACACAAAGGGAGGTTTTTGTTCAGAAGGTAATGCATTGTTCTTACTATGGCGTTTTCGAGTCGATCAGAATAACATTTGCGGAGATATTCGCATGTGTTTTTGTGTATTTTGATGCACAGGGCTATCCGTAAGGTGAATCCTGGCATTTTTGGTATCGTTGGACTCAGCAACTACTCAAAACTCCAAGGAATCAAGTCCGTGAAAATACATTGACCGCAGCCAAAGTTCCTGACTGGCATCTCAAGTACCAAGTGGCGTCTCAAAAGGTCTAAGTTTGGCGAAGATACAGCCTAAAATCTGTTTTTTGCGATCTACCTAAAATTTGTTGATGCGCTATAAGACAACGAATTGGTTTATCAAAATTCTATTAATAACTTTTTGCCTTGAGTGTCTCTAGATGCTACATACCGTTTTTCGTTGCAATCAGGCAAAAGCTCAAGGACAAGTTCGCAAAAGTAGGTTTTATGAATAAATAACAATTTTATGACGGAAAATTACGTCATAGGGTCCAATCGAATCGTCTTGAGAGGAATTAGAGGAAACGTCTCGGTTACGGATGTAACCCTCGTTCCCTGAAGGAGGGAACGGAGACGTCACGTCGTGACCGACGAATTGGGAACTCGCTTAGAGGACCAATCTGCTTCGAATACTACTAAAACGCCAATGAACTTGGCATTGAGATATTTGCATAATGCTGGCGCCGCCCCGCCAGGTGCGTATATAAGCAGCAGGTGCAAATAAGGAAATTAGCTTCTTTTTCGCTGAGAAAGCCGGAAAGTGTGACCGGCCGTAACAGCAGGTGGCAGCACCTGTGGCGACGGGACGTGACGTCTCCGTTCCCTCCTTCAGGGAACGAGGGTTACATCCGTAACCGAGACGTTCCCTTTCAGTCGGTCACTACGACGTCACGTCGTGACCGACGAATTGGGAATCCCTACCAAAACGCCACTAGGGGCTGACCTCTTCCAGTGTCTGCAGAGAATCCTCCAAAATCCCCTCGGGGACATGGAGAAATAAGATAGGGCAGAAAGGCCGGGCACTAGATGTTCCTTTAACCCACAGAAGTGCCAGCGACTGGGAAGCGCCCTACCTGAGCGGGATAGGAACGCTGCGGAAGCCACCACTCGTCTTAAGGGCTAATGGTGGGCGAAAGTCAACCGTAGTTGAGGTAAAAATGACAGCCGTGGCTGTGTAAGCAAAGCAGTGCTCTGCTAAGGGAAACGTGGGCTGGTAGGATTAACCCCACGGAAAAATACTCACAAAGGAACCCGGTGGGACACAATGTGGGGCCCGAGCCAACACGTAGGTTCGCGAGGATGCAGCTAGTGAAGGCTGACAGCCAATGCTCCGCAACAAAGGCTGCCAGGGCAGCGGAGGAAGAACAATTCAAACCATTACGCATTTTTGTTCTGAAGGCCTTCCATACTGACACAGTTATGAAGCATCAGTTGGAGGCTGCAAGCCGACCTGCGAGTCTGCTCTCCGTGCCCTCCCTGGTGAGGAAAGAACACGAGAGGATACAGGCTCGATACGAACACTGTAAAATCTAATGAACGTATTAGGTGTCGCCCAACCAGCAGCTCTACAGATGTCTGTTAGCGAGGAACCACGAGCTAAAGCCCAAGATGAGGCAACACTCCGTGTGGAGTGCGCTCTCAATTTAAAGGGGCAAGGAATACCCTGAAGATTATAAGCCAGGGTGATAGTATCAACTATCCAATGAGACATCCTCTGCTTAGTGACAGCTTTCCCTTTCTGCTGGCCACCATAACAAACAAAGAGCTGGTCTGAGGTCCTGAGGCTTTGCGTGCGATCCACGTAGAGTCGCAGTGCGCGTACGGGGCACAACAAAGCCATGGTTGGGTCTGCGTCCTCCGGAGGCAGCGCTTGCAAGCTCACCACTTGGTCTCTGAAAGGAGTCGTGGGAACTTTGGGCACGTAGCCTGGTCTGGGCCTCAACGTTACGCTTGAGGCAGCAGGACCAAACTGAAGGCACGAGTCGTCAACAGAGAATGCATGTAAATCTCCTACTCTCTTCACTGAGGCCAATGCTAGCAGGGTCAGAGCTTTCATTGATAAAAGCTTCAGACTCGCAGACTGCAAAGGCTCGAACGGGGGGGCCTGAAGGGCTTTCAGCACCATGGACAGGTCCCAGGGAGGAATAGAAGGAGAGCGCGAGGGGTTTAGCCTACGAGCGCCTCTTAAAAATCTAATAACTAAATCATGCTGGCCGACTGATCTGCCGTTGATAAGTGAGTGATGAGCAGAAATAGCAGCGATATCAACTTTAATAGTGGAGGGTGACAGCCTACCGTCTAACCTATGTTGAAGATATAAAAGCACGATGTTAATAGGGCATTCTCTGGGGTCCTCGCGTTGCGAAGAGCACCATGTGACGAAAAGGTTCCATTTAAACGCGTAAGCCCGTCTCGTAGACGGAGCTCGTGCCGCGTTGATTGTGTTAGATACCGCTTGCGGTAAATCACCTAAACCTTGCGCGCGCTCAACGACCACACATGGAGATCCCACAGGTCGGGGCGCGGGTGCCATAATGTGCCCCCTCCTTGAGAAAGAAGGTCCTTCCTCAGGGGAATCCGCCAGGGAGGGGCTGTCGCGAGGAGCATTAGCTCTGGAAACCAATTCTTGCTCGTCCAATATGGGGCGATCAGTAAAAGGCTCTCCTCGTCCTGCCTGACTTTGCACAGTGTCTGTGCGATTAAGCTCACTGGGGGGAATGCGTATTTGCGCATCCCCCGGGGCCAGCTGTGTGCCAATGCGTCCACGCCGAGGCTGCCCTCGGTTAGTGAATAAAACAGGCGACAGTGGGTATCGTCCGGCGACGCAAACAGGTCTATCTGCGCACGACCGAACTTCTTCCAAATTAGCTGGACCGTCTGGGGGTGGAGTCGCCATTCGCCGGGGCGCGCAGCTCGAGAAAGCGCGTCCGCCGCTGTATTGAGCGAGCCCGGAATGTGAATGGCACGAAGGGACCTCAGATGCTTCTGACTCCAAAGGAGGAGATGACGAGCGAGATGCGACAGGTGACGGGAGCGCAAACCGCCTTGACGGTTGATATACGCAACGGTCGCAGTGTTGTCGGTGCGTACTAGTACATCCTTCCCTCGCAGCTCCGTAGCGAAGCGTACAAGTCCCAGATATACTGCCCACAACTCTCGGCAATTGATGTGCCCGTGTCGGACGCATCTGTGTGTACAACAGCATGCTGAGCGATCTGTCTCATGGACACACCGGACCTGAGAAACGCGGGGTCCGACCACGGGGGGAATGTTAGGCGACACGCAGGTGTAATGGTTACACGATGGATGCCGGCGCGCCACGCTCTCCTCGGGACTCGATCGTGAAGCCAACGCTGAAGCGGTCTCATATGGTGCGGTGTCACGGCCGCTGCTGCTGCCATATGCCCCAGGAGCTTTTGAAATTGTTTCAGCGGGACCGCATTCTTCCCTCGGAATGAACCGAGGCAAGTCAGAATTGACTGGACGCGCTCTTCTGTCAAACGCGCCGATAAATCGATCGAGTCCAGTTCCATCCCGAGAAAAGAGATCCTCTGCGTGGGGCAGAGTTTGCTCTTTTCCCAGTTGACCCGAAGACCCAAACGGGCGAGATGCCGAAGCGTTAAATCTCTGTGCTCGCACAGCGTCCGTCGAGAATGCGCTATTATAAGCCAATCGTCGAGGTAAGCCAATATGCGAACGCCGCTCTCTCTGAGGGGTTTTAACGCCGCCTCCACTACTTTCGTGAACACACGGGGAGAGAGGGATAGCCCGAACGGTAAAACTTTGTACTGGTATGCCCGTCCCTCGAATGCAAACCGGAGAAACGGTCTGTGACGAGGGATTATGGACACATGAAAGTACGCGTCTTTCAGGTCTATAGCCGCAAACCAATCTTGGGGGCGAATTGAATTGAATATTTGCTTCGGTGTTATCATCCTGAAGGACCTCTTCTGCAGAGATTTGTTCAGAACGCGCAAATCCAAGATCGGTCGCAACCCACCGCCTTTTTTGGGTACTATAAAATACGGGCTGTAGAAGCCCGATCTCATCTCGGTTGGAGGGACCGGCTCGATCGCGTCCTTCGCCAGCAGGACTTCGACCTCTGCACGCAGTACGTGTGCATCGGACGCTTTCACCGTGGTGAAACGAATGCCCGAGAATTTGGGTGTGTGCCGGATGAATTGAATTTCGTAACCGAGGCGAACAGTGCGTAAAACCCAACGAGACGGGCTGGGAAGCTGAAGCCACGCCCCCAGGGACCGTACGAGGGGAATTAATGGCACTGTCGGGGTACTCGCGGTGGGGCGGCTGAGCGGGACAGGTGGTACTGCCGGTACGTCTGCTGAGACAGCATAAGTATCTACAGTATGTGTGTGTGTGACACTGACCTGAGCCCACTGAGGGTGACGGTCGTCTGGTCTCCTCAGCGGAGAGCACAGACTCCGAGGAGGGTGCTGGTGGTCCCGTCTCCTCAGTGGAGAGCTGGAACTCCTCAGAACACCCGCTGGCGATAGAGGAGAGGGAGGAAGAGCATGTAAATGCCCGCTCACATCTCTCTCGATCCTCTGGAGACCTGGAGAAGGAATAGGAATGCACTCTTTTTGTGGTTTTGTGGGTGCCGGCTCAGAAGCCGGCGGAACAGAAACAAAACGAAACCAAAGATTCTCCACCCGGCCCTCTACCGGTGGAGGGAGCGATGCCATCACCGTCTCCCGTAGAGTGATCCCATCCGAATCCAGGTCGCCCGTCTCAGGGCCGCTTCGATTTCCGTTTACCACGGGAAGCGGGTGGGGCGGGCGGGGCGGGCTGTCGACGGCTGTTCCCCCTCCGTGGCCTGGAAGATGTTCTTGTGGGGGGGGCGGAGGCAGCCGCCGCAGGGCGCCCTCGGCGAGGAGCAGACGGGCCCGCCGGCGCTGGAGGGCGAGATGCAGGTCGCTTGCGCCGGGCATGATCTGAGCGATCGCCTCTGTCTGCTTCTGGGCGGCGGAGAACTGCTGGGCGAAGGACTCCACCGACTCACCGAATAGGCCAGCCTGGGACACTGGAGCGTCCAAGAACTTGTTCTTCTCCGCATCCGACATGTCCGCCAGACATAGCCATAAGTGGCGTTCCTGGACCACCATCGTGGACATGGCACGACCAATTGCCTGCGCTGTCACCTTCGTAGCGCGAAGAGCCAGATCAGTGGCAGCCCGGAGCTCCGAAAGGACAGGCGAGTCGTGTCCTCCCTCGTGCAGATCCCTCAAGGCCTTCGCTTGGTGAACCTGCAGCAACGCCATAGCGTGCAGGGCTGAAGCCGCCTCTCCACATGCCTGGTGGGCAGCGCCCGTTAAACCGGAGGACTGTCTGCAGGCACGAGAGGGGAGGGTTGGGCGGTCCTTCCAAGAGGGAGCGTTGGCCGGACACAGCTGCATCGCGACCGCACGCTCCACAGGAGGGATCCCCGTATAACCCTTAGCGGCTCCGCTGGTGAGGGAGGTGAGGGGGGAGGGCTGAAACGGGCGTAATCTCGTGGAAAACGGCGACTTCCAGGTTCTAGTCAGCTCCTCTTGCACCTCGGGGAAGAAAGGCACCGGTGGAGAGGGTTGTGAAACCCGGGCAGCTCCAAAGAACCAATCATCCAGGCGGGACGGTTCGGGCTGAGGGGGGGGAACCCACTCTAACCCTACGGTCTCCGCCGCTCGAGCGAGCACGGCCACCATCTCTGGATCGAACTCCGGCGTCCCAACCCGACCAGAGGGAGGAAGGGCGTCGGGGTCCACGTCAGGGGGAGGAGGCCCACCCTCGGATGCTGCGGCGTCGGTGGACCCGGAGGGCGGCACGATGGATTCTAGAGACATCGTAGAACACGACGCTGAAGTCTCCATCGGCACATCAACCGGCTGTGGATGAGGAGGCTGAGAGCCTGAGGACGAATCCCCCGCTCGGCTCAGCACAGTGATGCGCAGGTCGTCCTTTGAGAGCTTCACAGCCGCACCGTGGCGGCGTTCAGCACTCGCATGACGAGGGTTGCGTTTTTCCCGGAGGAAAGACAACCGTCTGCGCAAATCCACAAGGGACATGTTCTCGCAGTGAGAACACTTACCCCCAGCGAACGCTGCCTCTGCGTGCTCGATGCCCAAACACGAAAGACAACGCTCGTGACCGTCCTTCGGACCTATGTATTTGCCGCACCCAAGATCGCACGGACGAAAAGCCATCCTGAAAAGGACGCTGATGTCCGGATATACGAGAGAGTGGCTGCCTTTAACAAGGCACAAAGCTCTCTCGTATCACTCTTTTAGGGAAATTCACTCAGATGCTTAGTTGATGAGCGCACAGGAAGGCAACGCACACACTAAACTCAAAACAAATAAAAGATGTAGAGTCGTGGAATTAAGCGAAGCGTCCGCTGTGGTACTGCTAGTCCAACCAACTTCAGCAATCGAATCCCACCAGAGTAGAGTAGCTTCTCAGTAGCAGATACTGCCGGCTTTCGAAGAGATAAAAAGCTAATTTCCTTATTTGCACCTGCTGCTTATATACGCACCTGGCGGGGCGGCGCCAGCATTATGCAAATATCTCAATGCCAAGTTCATTGGCGTTTTAGTAGTATTCGAAGCAGATTGGTCCTCTAAGCGAGTTCCCAATTCGTCGGTCACGACGTGACGTCGTAGTGACCGACTGAAAGGGAACAAGAATTTTGTGTTTAGGACTTACGGGTCAGAAGTTACAAGCAAAAACATAAGTGCAACTTTGGACTGTTGGTGGCGCTAGTGGGTTAGAGATACAGACTCCAAATTTGCTTTAGAGACTTTTTGGACAGTCCTATCAGTGTGCCAAATTTCATAACTTTCCTATGTACAGGTCTATAAGCTGCAATAGATTTATAGATAAAATAGATAATTTGACACCATACATTCATGAATCATGAAGACATTACAATTATATTAGTATTTAAATATTTTAATTTGAATTTGCTTCACGAAATGTTAAATAATATTACAAATAAGTACATGCATTTATTTTACACAATTTTGCACCATTTTGATTAAGTTTCAACATGAAATAAACAAACAAACGTAATGCTATTAATAAAATTAAGATGATGAAGCACATCATTCTGATTTCACTCACAAGCTGTTTATAAAGAAAAGACTAAAGTTTGCAAACACTTAGTTAAAAAAATCCTTTGATGATCAAGCCTGAACAAGATGATCAAGTTCAGTTGGATTTCTCCACTTAAACACCATTGTAATTTATGCCATCTTTGTCACTTTCACCTTTGGCTTGCTCACTGCTAACATTGCTAACATTATGTTTTGGGTCAGGGGTTGTATACTCCATTACATTTAAAGTGATATTAATAGTGCCACTGCAATCTTGTAGATACTTCACATTTTTTATTGTAGATTTTATTTACATTTCATGGTATTTTATTTACCTGTCATAAACTGTAAAACGTGAAAGCTGCTCTACTTAAAAAAATTACTTCAATTGGTAACACCTAATATTTAAACATTTTTAACTTTAATTATTTCACTTAAACTGAGAAAATTTTAGTTAAAAAAAACATCAAATTTTTAGGCATTATCAATAATTTGATCCAACTTTAAATTTTCACTGTGTTTATTATGCAATTTTTTATACCATTTAAGTATGCTGTCTTGATAATCCCATAAAAAATCTTGGTACTGTTCATGCACTTGAATAAGTTTTACTAATATACATCTTAAACGGTATATTATATTGTGTAATATAATATACATTGTACTGTATAAAAAACCCTATACACTCTTTATATTTCGTAATGTTATATTGTATAATGCATAATCTTTATATTATAATGTTTATCAACTGTCTATATACTAACATGTATTTACTGTAAATGTTTTTTTTTTTTTTGCAACAATACAACAACAAATTAGTCAAAAGTGCTATAGAAATACATTTGAATGAAAATAATTCCAACACATTCTTTGTTTTAAAGGGCATGATCTCCACCTCTCTGCTGCCCCCTTATTACTCTTAACTAGGTTAGGAGACCTCTCCAGTTCTCTTTAATAATTTAGTAGCTGAGACCTAGTCTTAACACTTAGGAGGCTTTATACATACGGCTTTATACATATACAAATCCTGTACTGAATAATCAACTCATACGTTTAAGAGGAAGTGTCTGTGATGTCACTATTGTGTCTTCTTATTCACCATCAGATCATACTGAAGATCAGACAGACATCTTTACTTCCAACTGTAAGGTGAAGAAAATGAAAGAGAAATCAATCAGATATCAGATCATCATCAGTGTCAGATGAAGAGATAGAAAAACAAACTATTAGTGCTGTCAGTCAGTGATAGAAATGAAATCTTTAACATAATAAACATGTCAAGAATCTGTTTATCACATACACATGAGCTACAACAATACAAAAACACATTTCATCTATTTCCTCTGAATATTTGATGTCAATGTAAGAGATGAATGTATTGATATGTATGTAGTATAATATAATGACACACTGACACTTTTATGAGTTCACACACAAACAGTAAGAAAATGAAGGTGATGCTTTATTTAAAAAGTCCTGGGGCCTGTTTCAATAAAGAGGTTCAACCAACTCTGAGTTCAAACTTAAACTCTGAGTTGACTTACTCTGAGATAGGAAACTCTGAGTTTTCGGTTACAGAACAGCTGATCTGAGTTAGTTTTGTTAGACAATTCTGTCATCATTAACTCTCCCTCATTTTGTGACAAACCTGTATAAATTTCTTTGTTGTGATAAACACGAAGCAAGATATTTTGAGGAATGTTAATAACCAAGCATGACCCCCATTCACTTCTAGGAAAAAATAATACTATGGAAGTGAATGGGGCTCATGAATGGTTTGGTTACAAACATTCCTCAAAATATTTTCATTCATGTTCACCAGAACAAAGACATTTATACAGGTTTGTAACAACATGAGAGTGAGTAAATTATGACAGAATTTTAATTTTTAGGTGAACTATAAATCCGATGCGGTTCAAAAATTAGGGTGCACCTAACTTTTGTGCTGGTGCACCTAAGAAAAAATGTTAGGTGCAACCAGTGCAAAAAGTTAGTCTGGAGCCCTGTATATAATGTGTAAGAAGAGTAAGATCACAGTATTAAATCCTGGAGTGAACAAACTCAACATCACAGTTAGTAAACAGACTCAGACATTGGATTGAATTCTATTGTTTTTCATGTACACTTCATATTTTCTGTTTGTTGGGCTTAAAGGATACACAGCCTATAACAGCAGCAGATCAATTTACATTTATTTCTTATATTTATATTCTAGGATTTAAATTACACTGCATGAGTTTACTTTAAACATTTATTTAAATGAGCTCTACTAACCGTACTGTCTGTAGTTTATAATGTGGATCATCTTTTAGATCAGAGATCAGCTTCACTCCTGAATCTGTGAGTTTATTCTCAGACAGATACAGATCTCTTAGGTGTGATGAGGGGTTTGATCTCAGAGCTGAAGTCAGAGCGACACAACTTTTATTTGTGATATAACACCGCTCCAACCTGTAGAGAACAGAGATTTTATGTGAATTAAACAAAACAACAAAGTTTGTAGACACATATTGTCACGTATCTGTATACACAAGGAGACGAAGGACAACTGGATACAAAATACACAGGAATCTTTATTTATAGGACTAGGATGGCAACACACAGCATACACAGACGAGAACCAACAATCACTGGGGCTACATGCTGAAAACCCTTAGGTTAGCGGCCCTTTAAGACATCTTAAGTCAGTCAGGTGTTTAGGGCAAATCTACCACCACAATATAATTTATTTGAAGGGTCTGCTAAAAGCATCTGTTAAATGACTAAATGTTGTTTTAATTTGCAGGAGAATGAATTTAAATTTAGTTTTAATTTTAGCACTATTTTCTAAGGTGACCGACAGGAAACAAGAACACGCATACAAATAAAACACCCCCAGCAAATCAAGATCCATCATTTAAAAAATAAATCCAAACGGGCTCCAGGATGATAAACAAGGGTCTTCTGAGGGTAATCAGCACGGTGTTGTTGTAGAAATATCCATATTTAAAACTTTATAAACTAAAATAACTACCTTCCGGTAGCGCCGCCGTCTTAGCCGCGTCCGCATTCAAGATCAGAGCTTTACGCAGCTTACGGAGGTTACTCTGCTGCTGCTCTGTGCCCCCGCCCTCTGTATTTGTCACACGTCACTAAGAAAAGTGCGTACACTACGCTAATACTCTCCTGAATACAGAGGAGTCTAAGATGGCGGCGCTACCGGAAGGTAGTTATTTTCGTTAATAAAGTTTTAAATATGGATATTTCTACAACAACACCGCGCGGATTACCCTCAGAAGACCTTTGTTTATCATCCTGGAGCCATTTGGATTTATTTTGTGAAGGATGGACACACATTTTTTGGACTTGAAAGACCCTGTAACTTCACATTTAATTAACTGAAAGATCTAAAACAATTTCTAAAATATCTGAAAATATGTTTGTCTGAAAAACGATGGACATATGCAACTCGGACAGCTTGGGGGTGAGTAAATCATGGGTTTAATATCATTTTGAATATCATTTCATAATATCCCTTTAACTAAGAATAATAGTCAACTTTATAATTGATAATTTTCTGAAATAAGACAATCTTGATGATGTATGCAGGAGGCTTCAGAGGCTGCAGCCTCTGGGTTAAAGGCGGAGTGAACCATTTCTGAAAAACGCTTTGGAAAAGGGAGTTGGGCTGTCTACCAAAACACACTTGTAGTCAATCAGCAGTAAGGTGCGTGTCTACTATGACATCATTGCCTGGGTTGCGTATGTGTGGGGTGGGTCTATCAAAAGAAGGTCCAGATTCTATTGGGGTAGAGGCGTGTTTGTTTAGGTGATTTCAAATGTCAACATTGGCATTCAGAGATTATGGACCCTGCCTTTAAAGGGGGTGTGTGTAAATCTGAGCAGCATCTAGGGCACTACATCATGAAGCTGCTTCAGAGCTTCATTAATCTACATCATTGTTATTGTTTTGATCATGCGCCCTCTAGCGTTGGATTCTAAAAATTGTATCTTTAATGCTATACTAGGGCTGCACGATTAATCGCATGTGATACCACGCGCATCACGTCAGTAATGCCGGTTCCTTGATTAGTATTAAATCGCCAACAGCTGCTTTCAGATGGCGCGACATTAACTGCACTGAGACGTAGTTCCCTGACAAGCTGGGCCATATCGCATACATATCGCAGACGATGCGTCCGCGATAATTAATGCGAAATTGCCCCGATTGTCAGTGAACTACGGCTCTGTGCAGTTAAAGCTGCTCCATCTGAAAACAGCTGATGGTGATTTACTACTAATCAAGGAACCGGCATTACTGACGAGATGAGCGTGACAAACACATGCGATTTATCGTGCAGCCCTATGCTATACCATGCAGTACCATATAAAAAATATGAGTGGACATGACTTAAAAAACATGATCCAAAATAAAGTTTATACAACAGTTCGTTGTGATTCTCAAATCGTGTGAAATAGAAACTATAACGCACACACATTCAGCGCGTTTAAACTGTCTCGGTTTTATTCACACACATTCTCCCTTATTATTTCTCACGAATAATCTCATTGATTAACACTGTGACATCCCAGTGAATCACTGGGTTCTGTCTGAGTTACAGGCGACTGGCAGATTGGATGACATAGTGTCGCACCTGCACCAAATAAGCACTCTTTTAAAAGGGACTTGTTTGAACTGATGAGTGGAAGAGAGAGACGAGACTTTGTGCTTGTTGGCGTTTGTTCGCCCGTTGTGTGGCTACCGGTGTCTCGAGGGGTATGTGTAATGGGTTAAAATTAGTGGTATAAACTACTGCACCTTTATTTTTATACAGCTTTATTTTTTGGTTATTATTATTATTGTCACACTGTTACTGTGTTTTGTGAGTAATGCCATGTTTAGCTGTTGAGTGTAGTGACTGCAATACTGGAGGATTCCAGTAGGGGGCGTGGACAGGCTACTAGAGTCAAGCACGCGTTCCTTTAGTATAACAGAACAATACACTGACCAAGGGAAACGCAACATGTTTGTTTGTCTCTCACATATGTTCCCTTATTGCAGGTAAAACTCTACAAAATCTATTGTTTATCATTGTAATGTTTCCGTGACTGTTGTGGAATTAGTATGAGTTCATTTTATGCACTTTATTGGTTTTAAAGTAATGTTTACGGGTGTTTGATGGAAAGTAGGTCACGCATGGCGCACGTGAATGCCCCCCCCATGTGACTCTTTAGCGCAAGGTTGTCGTTTAAATTACCATTTCTAAATGTGTTTATGTTAAAGTTATAATGATGCAGTTTTAACATTTATTTAGCAGTTATTTTAAGTTTGTGCTCATATTATTATTTAACGTGTTAAGTGACTGGTTTACAATTAATAAGCAATAGTTGATGTGAATCTTCATGCATGTTTGTATAAGTGGTTGATGTGAATCGTCATGCACATGTCTGTATAAATGATTAACTGTGTCACTGCTCATGGGTTGAAAATGAGATACATATGCGTACTGTTTATGTACTGTTGGTGTTTTGGTCAATTTCTACAGTGTAAGTTATCAAAGAAAATGTAATTGATATATACTTTTATATGTATTTTGTAAATGTTCTATAAATTGTGTTTTGAGTATAACAGAACAATACACTGACCAAGGGAAACGCAACATGTTTGTTTGTCTCTCACATATGTCCCCTTATTGCAGTGTGCTGTTTACATTTGGAGGCACCGCTGGGATGGTTGAAGTGAGGCTGGTATCCCACATAAAGGTGAATCGCCCTGCATCGACCATTCTGTAAAATCACCCTACCAGGTAGAGAGAGAGCAGTGAATTGGCTACTGCAGTAGTGAAAGCTGAGGCTGGAAAGAGTGCATGCTGAGGTGTTATGTTCACTAGGGAAGCAACAACAACTAGGCAAGGCAAAACACAAACCAATAGTCTAATCATTGCTCATCTTCCAGTATGGATTCAGAAATTGAGAACCTGCAGCTTGAAGTTAAAGGACTGCTATTTCAGCTTAGTATTGACCAGTTGATTCAATTGAGTGATTTTCTGAAAATTTCAGGATTGAATCAGGAAAAAGTTGCTAATAAGAGTCGAAGTTTCCTTGTTTCCTACATTAGTCAGTATATTGACCGTGAGGAAGCAGCTGAACTTGAAGATAGTGGCATGGCAGAACTGTTAAGTTTATTAGACCTAATTAAAGACATGTTAGCCCTGAATGCAAACACAAAAGCACATGAAGGTGAAAAGGACAACGAACAGGCCAGGTTATTAATGGAGTTGGAAAGTTTAAGACTGGCCGTTCAACAGAAGGAAACTGAAATGCAGGAGATGGCCTCTAGGAGACATGAAAATAGAGTTGACAGTGACATGCTGCAAAGAAATACTCAGGTTACCCCAGTAAATAGCTTCACCTGGCGGAAAGACTATAAAATCTCAGGTCAGATTGGCGAACTGGGGCAAAAAGACCGACTCACTTTCTCCAGCTTAGCCCGCCAGATTGAAAATGGCCTTAGCCGAGGATACTCAGAGTCAGAAATAGTCGATGCCGTTATCAGAGCCATTGTCCCAGGCCTACAGTTGCGGAGTTACCTTGAAGGTAAGAGTGGTCTGTCTCTGCCAACACTTAGGCGAATCCTCCGTTCACACTATCAAGAGAGAAGTGCAACAGAACTATATAAACAGCTCACCACCGAGATGCAGAGCAATAAGGAAACTCCCCAGAACTTTCTCATTCGGGCCATGGATTTAAGACAGAAAATATTGTTCGCATCGCAAGAAGCGGAGTCCAGTTTAAAGTATGATCCTGTCCTTGTGCAGAGCATGTTCATGCACACCATACTCACAGGCCTGCAGAGCGATAACATTAAGAGTGAACTTCAGCCTTACCTGTTAAAACCTACCACCTCAGATGAGCTCCTGCTCGAGAGACTTAATATAGCATGCAGTCATGAAAAGGAGAGGCAGGAAAAGAGGCGTCAGACGTCACAACGGCAAGCAGGTGTGCATGCTGTACAATCTTGCGATGGAGGCGGAGAGAGAAAACAGGCAGCCCAGCAGCACACTGTTACTCTGCCCCCAGATGTATTGTCAGATTTACAGGGACTTAAAGCAGACAGGTTACTGTTAAAAGATCTCAAAACAGAGATAGCGCAGATCCGTGAAACCTTTCAAAAAAATGATCCTGTTACAGTGCGGAGCCCTCCCGTTTATAGAGGGAATGATTGTGAAGCTGCTTACCAGTCAGTAAATGTTCAGCCGCCGTTTGTCCCCTGGAACAATCCAACACGAGTCACAGCCCCAGCTCAGTTTCAGCAGAGGTTTGCACCACAGAGATATCCCACTCCACGTCCTAGACCCAGATGTTTTGGGTGCCAGCAGAGAGGAGAGGAATATTGTCAACACTGCTACCGATGTGGAAGCAACGAACACTTCCGTGCTGGCTGCAGAAGGTACCAAGCTTCTGATTTAAGGAGAGGGGCTCCTTTAAACATGGAACAGCTGCCCCCGGGGGACAGGGAGTAGCTGAGATGGCCAAAATGTCCCATAGGACCATTACTAAGAAGAAAAAGAAATATAAGTCAGAACAACACTCGGACACAAAACCAAACATTCAACACAAACACTTACGCAAACCTGTTGATGGAGAGAGGGGAAATATTGTGACAAAGAAAGCTCTACCAGTCACTGAATTAGTAGGAAAGAAGTGTCTTGTTAACTGCTATATACATGGACAGAGAACTCAGGTGCTTTGGGATAGTGGCTCACAGGTATCTGCAATTGATGAGGTTTGGAAAACTGAACACCTTCCAAATATTAAGTTGAGGGACATAGCAGAGGTAGTCGACCCAGCAAATCCTTTGCAGATCGAAGCAGCTAATGGCACCAAAATGCCATATGTGGGCTGGATAGAAGTGGCAATAAGACTGGTTGGCAGCACTGACGAATTTCATGTCCCTATGCTTGTTATGAGAGGTAACCAACAGCCTCGCCCAATAATTGGCTTCAATGTAATTGAGCGTGCAGTGATTAACAGTCAGACAAAGGAAGGAGTTCTTGAGAATGAAAAATTGATCAAAACTGTAACTAAGGCTTTCCCAAGCTTGAAGAAAAGAACAGCTAAAGCATTCATTCAAGCTGTAAGCATTGAACGGACTGCTGAGTATTCAGTAAGAACCACCGACAGAGTGAGTGTACCAAGTCATAGTGTTATGCAAGTACAATGTAAAATACACGCTAAGCCATTGAAAAAGGACACAGTGTTTGTTTTTGAGCCGAATGAGAATCCACAGTGGCCAGAGGGACTTGAGTTTTGTGACTCCCTAGTTCAAGTAAAGAAAGGGGTACCTACACACATTATCCTCATGGTGCAAAATTCAACTGCTCACGATATTGTGCTGGCTAGCAGAATGATAATTGGTACTGTACAACCCGCTGCAGGCGTATGTCCACTTAGCACACCTTTGCAAACAAACTCACCTGTAGAGATAGGGAGCATTGAAACTGGAAGTGTCAAAAAACAGGAAGTGGATGAAGATCTCTGGGACCCTCCAATCGATCTTAGACACCTAAATGAGGAGCAGAGAAAAATTGTTTGCAAGATGCTGCGAGAAGAATCTGCCTGCTTTTCTCGGTGTGATAGTGATATAGGTTGCATTGAAAAGTTTTTTTTTTTTTTTTTTTTTTTTTTTTTTTCCTATAGTAGTCGGTTTATTTCAGGAATATATGGCCTCTCGGCCCAAAATTCCACAAATATCATACCATGGCGGACAATCTATTTTTCATTCCTTGATATATATACAGTGCCAATCGCCATGCATACACAGAATCACACATACTTGAGACATCTTTGTGGACATCACCTACAAGAGTAAATTCACTTAAATATTTCTCACGTAAATCTATGTACAAAGGACAAACATACAAAAAGTGCTTCTCATCTTCTATCACAGAAATTTTTGTTAAGTTACAATAATGACAGATTCTTTCTGCAACTGGTGTATTACTCCATCTGCCCGTTTCTATAGCTAGCTGATGACCTGAGCATCTAAACAGGAGCAATGACCGTACCAGTTGCACGTTACACACAGATGTTATGTAGCTCTCTTGTATTAACAAAGACTTGCATTGTGAGTACATGTTTAGTTTGTTATTTTCTAAAACTGCTGCATACCACGCCTCATGTGCTTTTTCTTTCAATCTTTGATTCAAAACTGCCGTAAATATTCTTATATCACCTACACTTTGGGCCTCCCAAGCAGCAGAAAAACCATAAAAATTCAATAATACTTTAATATTGGTAACCCAAGTTTTTCTACCTACTTTATCCAATTCCAATAGCATATTGTAACATTTTTTGGGATAACGATAATCAAGCATAGACACTAATTTTACCCAGTACATAATACACCTTTTCATATAACATGTGGACAATGCAAATCTTCCTAAGTCACCCAAAACAGCTACATTGCTTACACTTGAACTAATACACAGAAGTTTTTTACAAAAAGATACTTGAACATTCTCAATACATTCAACTGGCTCATAGCCCCAGATTTCACAACCATAATACAGTATAGGGGCGACCATGCGATCAAACAAAAACAGGGCTTGAGTGTAGCTAATTTTTTGCTTACGAACAAACCTTAGCAAAGAAAACATTGCTTTCTTGCCTTGGTTTGCTAAATGCTGTCGGGTTTTCCACCATGACAATTTTGGTGTAAACCACATACCCAGGTATTTGTAACAGTTAACTACCTCTATTTGCTCATCAATAAAATACCATTTCTCATTTTTATTTAGATGCCCCCCTCTTCTAAAAACCATAATTTTTGTTTTACTCAAGTTCACTCTCATACCATAAAGATTACAGAATTTTTCCAAGTGTTCAATCTGTCTCTGTAACTCTCCAATTGTATCTGCTACAGTGGCCATATCATCAGCGTATAACAAAGTTTGCACTTCTGTCATCATTTCAATTTGAATACCTTTACAATTTTTCTTTAGCATTGCTATATATTCATTTAGGAAAAGAATAAACAGAAAAGGGCTCACCATGCAGCCCTGTCTCACTCCAATGGTACAATCAAAATATTCTGTTAAACCTTCGTTTCCTTTCACACATGATTTGAGTTTAGAATACATAGATTTCAGTACATTAAATACCTTCCCACCAATACCATTCTTAATAAGAATAAAATACAAAAGAGTGTGTTGAACACTGTCAAAAGCTTTAGAGAAATCCACAAACATACAATACATCCTTCCTTTTCGCTTTGTAATATATTTCTGAACCATTGACTGTAAAACAAAAATATTATCTATTGTGGAGTAACCAGTCCTGTACCCTGCTTGTTCTTCAAAAAGTATATTATTCATTTCTGCATAGTACACTAGCCTCATATTCAAGATCTTTGTAAAGATTTTACCCAGTACGTTAAGCAGTGAGATCCCTCTATAGTTCTCCACTTCATTTTTATCACCACTCTTATATAGAGGACAAATCACAGCTTCACACCAAAACTCTGGGAAATCTCCTGTTTCTAATATTTTGTTATATAAAGAAAGCATTATGGGACATAACATATGCGGAGCTGCTTTTAGCATTTCGATAATAATACCATCCGGCCCAGGAGCTTTTCCATTACTCATTGACATAATAGCTTCAAGGACTTCATCATACATGATCTTACTATCCATTATTTCATCTTGATTAAAAACTACTGTATCATGATTATTTACACAATCTGTGACAAAGATCTCAAAATCAGCGTCTATATTACATTTTGAATCAGATAATAACTGTATAAAATATTCTAACCACTTATTCTGCTTAATATTATTAGGTTGCTTGTTGGTCCCTCTAAAGCTCTTAATTCTCTTCCACAGCAATTGTGTTTTCATATTACCCTGCATCATATTACCTACAAAAATAGAGTTGTACTGTTTTTTCTTTCTATCACATAATTTTTTAAATGTATTTCTCTCATATATATAACTCTGCAGATTTTTCTCACTACCTATTCTTCTAAAGTTATTTAGTGCGATATGTTTAACATTTTTCTGACGTGAACAGTCTTCATCCCACCATTGTGGTTGGTTACCTTTAAATGTAGAGTTTTTAATCAAGAATTTACCTGCTTCATGTAAACAATCTGTCAGGGTTTTGACTGCTATATTAATGTTTTCCTCAATTTTATTACGAAAATCACCTATAAAATTACTGTTAAGTAGATAAGATAACCTTTGCACAAACTCCATCTCACCGCTTATTCCCCATTTAAATCTTATCCAGGGTCTTACATTGCTATCTGTCTTCATTTTATGTCTTGATTCAACACTATTTATCATCATTGTATATAGTAAAGGGAAATGATCAGAAATATCCACGTTTAAGATCACAAAATCTTTAACGCGTGTAAAGAGTTCACTAGAGATAATAAAGTAATCGATCACACTGCATCCAGCTGTGGATACAAATGTGAATTCTCCATCAGTATCTTTACCGACCCTTCCGTTAACCAAATGAATATTTAAATTGCGGCACATGTCTAAAAGACATCGACCAAACATGTTAACTACTTTATCTTTTGATTTTCTGTGCCATTCAAAGTAATCATTTGTATAATAACCACCACATGCTATATATTTAGAATCATCGCACTCAATGTAATCACCTTCATTGCCCGTTCTAGCATTAAAATCCCCTGCGATGATAAATTTTACATCTTCCCCAAGTTGATCTAGCACGTTCAAAATTTCATTTTCCAAGGAAATAATACCATTTTTCTCTTCTCTCTCTCTATATGAGCTAGATCCCTCCGGAAAAATATACGTAAAAATAAAAACAGTGTTATCCTCAAATAGCCCACTCCTTTTATCGGAATATAAAACTACACAGTCAGTTGCTTGAACACAAATCCTATGTAGATATTTCGCAATAGATTCATGTACATAAACACAGATACCTCCGATATTACGGCCAAATGTCGACACTCGCTTATGTACGAGACGAAAACATGTGTAACCAGTCAGTAAGTTGCAAAACTCAGTCTCATCTTGTGACCAAACTTCACTCAAACAGATAATAGAGTTTCCATCCAAAGTATCCAATAACTCACTGTTGTTAACCTTTGTCTTTAACCCATGCACATTCCATGCTATTATGGTGAGTTCATTTGGGCCGAGGCCGTCATCCTACCTTAGGAGAGTTTCAGATGGTCTTTCAGTATTTATTCCGATTTCCACCACGGACTCAGACTCTGTGTCATAAGTGAACATTTTACCGTCCACAAACAATTTGTCAAAACGAAGTGACATCCGTGAATTTGGTTGAGTTTGTCGTATAGTTTGCATGTAGTTGACCAGTTTTCTCCGTATCTCACGCACACGAGCGCTGAAGTCCTCTGACACCCTAATTCGATTGTTTCCTTCATCCTCGTCGTTACTTCGTTCACGCCATTCCCGAGTTTTCTGCCTTGCCTTTTGTAGAATCTCTTCCTTGTCTTTCCACCTTGTGAAACGAACCACCACCGGCCTTGATCTCCCTTGTGATCTTTTCCCAACCCGGTGAGCGCGTTCAATCGGGAGTTCCTCGTCACTTTTGGCTCTCTCCACACCAAAGTATTTAGCGGCGTGCTCCCGTATCTTCTTTTCACTCTCTTCCCATGTTTCCCGATCTGATTCTGGGATACCATAAAAGACGAGATTGCCCCGTCTATTTTGGTTTTCCGTGCGTTCATGCCTCTCCCGAAGTTCGACGTTTTCCTGTTCAAGTCTCTCCATTGTTTCCACGCACTTTTCAACAAGCTCTCTTAAATCCATGACTTCTTTATGAAGTGATTCAATCTGCGTGAGAGTGTGAGGTTCTTTTGGTTCTAAGCCACCTGTTGCTCCAAACAGTGTTGTTTGCCGCGTTGTTCTCTCCGGCCTAAAGGTCGTGTCTACGACGCTGCGTTTACCTCTCACGGGACCGGGATTTTCTTCCACGTCGCCCGCTAGGACTAATAGAAGGCAAAATGCTACTGCTAGCCGCAGTCCGCCCGTAAGCACACCTTTGTTAAGTTTTAATGTGGCCATTTTAAGTTTTTCTTTAAACGCAGGCTGAGAGTACCTTCCTATTCTCTGCCTCCATTGATCAACTGAGATTCCCATGACTTCCCGTCTGACCTTGCTATTGTTTAACTTCAACTTCATTGAAAAGTTACAGTTAAACATTTCCTTAAAAGACCAAGAACCAGTTGCACGTACCTACCTGTCCGTTCCAAAACCCCTCTATGAGGAAATGAAAGATTACCTGCTCGATCTAATGGCACAAGGTTGGATAGAGAAATCACATTCCGCTTATGCTTCCCCGGTGGTCTGTGTAAGGAAGAAATGTGGCTCTCTACGCCTGTGTATCGATTATAGAGAGTTAAATCGCAAGACACACCCTGACAGACAACCCATCCCTACAGTGCAAGATGTAATGGATGGTTTAGGAGGCAACACTATGTTTTCATTATTGGACCAAGGGAAAGCCTATCACCAGGGGTTCATGGCAAAAGACAGCAAACATCTCACAGCTTTTGTGACCCCCTGGGGATTATATGAATGGTCCAGGATCCCATTTGGTCTTATGAACGCGCCGGCGGCTTTCCAGAGTTGTATGGAGGAGTGTCTAGAGGGCCTCCGTGATAAGATCTGTGTCCCCTATCTGGATGACACCCTTGTATTCAGCAAAACATTCGAGAGTCATGTTAGTGATGTCCAGAAGGTGCTACAGAGACTAAGACAATACGGAATAAAATTAAAACCCAGCAAGTGTGAACTATTCAGGACTGAGATCCGTTACCTTGGAAGGATAGTATCCGCCGAAGGGAACAAAATGGACCCGGCCGACACTGCAGCCATCAGAATCCTGAAAGAAAAAAACCAAGTACAGTTGGTGAGTTGAGACAAATAATGGGATTGTTAAGCTATTTCCGTCAGTATGTGAAGGACTTCTCCCGCATTGCGGCCCCTCTGTATGACTTGACCAGGGGACACGTGGCGACGGTTGAGGAGACAGATACCCAGAATCTGCATCCAAGAGGCAGAACATTCAACAAACGAGGTAATTCAAAAGTAGTTCCAGCACAGACTCGAATTGAATGGACTGATACCCACCAACAGATCCTTAATAAGTTAGTAGATTGCCTGATTCAACCACCAGTTCTTGCATTTCCAGACTTTTCTAAGCCGTTTGTCTTACATACAGACGCCTCAAACAAAGGACTTGGAGCTGTGTTGTATCAGCATCAGGATGGGAGCCTTCGTGTGATTGCATATGGGTCACGGGCGTTATCTGTGTCTGAGAAAAACTATCACTTACATTCTGGTAAATTAGAATTCTTGGCTCTTAAATGGGCAATAACTGAGAGATTCCGTGACTATCTCTACTATGCCCCGTTCTTCACGGTCTATAGTGATAACAATCCTTTGACATATATTCTGTCCACCGCAAAATTAAATGCCACAGGCAGCAGATGGGTGGCCGAACTAGCCGACTTCAATTTCACCATCAAGTACCGCCCAGGCAAACAGAATACAGATGCTGACTTTCTGTCCAGAATGCCATTGGATGCAGAAACTCTGATGAATGAGTACACTGAGGAAGTATCATATGATACCATAGGGGCAGCTGTTCAGTCAGTGGAGCTACAGTCAGAGGCGAACGCAGCATGGTCAATGGCTATTTCAATCGGAGATGCTTATGCACCGCAAAACACCTCTTTTGATTCATTAACACCAGAAAAGATCAAACAAGACCAGGAGAGCGACCCACATATAGGACCAGTGCTAAGGTGCAAAGTTTCTGGAGTAAGGCCATCACATCTTGAGCTCAAGCAGTTGAGTGTGCAGAGTCGTTGTTTACTCAGAGAATTTGAAAAATTGGAAGTGGATGATCAAGGAGTTCTATGGAGAAAAACGGCCCATAGAAAACAATTGGTAATACCAACTGAGCTAAAACTTACAGTGTTGAGAGAGCTGCACAACGAAATGGGGCACCAGGGTTCTGACAGGACACTGTCCTTAATTAGGGATCGTTTCTTTTGGCCATACATGCAGCGTGAGACAGAGCAGTATGTGATGAGCTGTGCTTGTTTGAAACAAAAGAAACCCAGCCGAGAAACTAGAACACCTCTTGTAAATATCACCACTACCTACCCTTTTGAGCTTGTGTCTGTTGATTTCCTCCATGTCGACAAGTGTCGAGGTGGCTACGAGTACATTCTGGTGATTGTGGATCATTTTACGCGCTTTGCGCAGGTGTACCCAACCACATCTAAGTCAGGTAAAGTGGTAGCAGACAAGATTTTCAACGATTATGCCCTTAAGTTTGGATTTCCGACACGCATTCACCACGACCAAGGAGGTGAATTTGAAAACCAACTTTTCTCACAACTCAGCAAGTTCTGCAATGTGGCTGGCTCAAAGACTACCCCTTATCACCCACAGGGTAACGGCCAAGTAGAACGATTTAACCGTACATTGTTGCAGATGCTTAAGACGCTCACAGACAAGGACAAGAACAATTGGAAGGATTCCTTAAATAAACTTGTGTTTGCCTATAACTGTACACGTACTGAAGTAACTGGCTTTTCTCCGTTCTATCTGTTGTATGGCCGCCCTCCAAGATTGCCTATCGATATGCTGTTCAATCTTCCTGCTGATGTATCTGGAGCTGGTCCTCAAAATTATGCTGATCATTGGAGACAGGGAATGCAAGAAGCATATGCTATTGCAAGAAAAAAAGCTCACAAAGTGGCCCAGAGAAATAAGAAAAACTATGATGCCAGAGTTAGAAGCACAGTGTTAGATCCTGGTGACCGAGTATTGGTGCGAAATCTAACTCCCAGGGGAGGCACTGGGAAATTAAGAAACCATTGGGAAGACACAGTCCATATCGTAGTCAGACAAGTGGGAAAGGACATGCCTATCTATGAACTCAGGCCGGAAAATGGAAAGGGCAGATCACGAGTCTTGCACAGGAATCTCTTACTACCTTGTGATTACTTACCCATAGAAATTAAAGGACTTCCTATTGTAAAGTCACAGAAAAACAATGCCAGACCTGTTAAAGCAAAGAAAGATTCTGAAGGGAATACAGAGGAAGATGATGAGGATGATGATTACTTTATGGATATGTCACCTCAAGTCTCAGTTCGTGTTCCGTGTGCAGTGACTGAACAGGAAGAGATACACCATCTTGAAAAACCTGCAAGTGAAACAGCACAATGTGAGAAAAATGATGAATGTCAGGACACAGATACTAACCACTCACCTGAAATGGAGGAAAACTTGGATTTAGCTGAAGAGCAGCCAGTGGAGGATGTACCACAGTCCTGTATAAGTAATCCAGAAAGTGAAACAGGGTCTAGGCCTCAACGACCGCAAAGAGAGTGGCGACCACCAAAGATCTTTAGATATGATAGAATTGGGTCTCCTTCTTGTTATGGTCTCAATGTACATTATTTAGTGTTATTTGTGTTAAATTATTGCTTAGGCTTTTTGTGAATTTATTATGTTAAGTTGTTGTGTTTTGTAATTACTTACATTTGTGTATTTGTGTGCTTTTAATATATTTTTTTACTTTAAAGAAATTGTATTTTTCAATAAAAAGCAGTTCTTTCATCCACAGGCTTTTTGTGACCTTTTTTTCAAAGTACCGGTTTAGGCACCGTTTAGGCACCAGCACCGTTTTAAAAGTATCGATTTGGCACCGCAGTGTTTCCCATACGTTGATTTATTCGTGGCGCACCGCCACAGAATCAGCGCTGGCCGCCACAAATAGATTTTTCATGATCTCCATTTACATTTATATTTTAATGTTTAAAAACGTCTTATTTCATTGTTGCAAGCACCCAGCGCGCCCCCTCCCTTTCTATGTTGCATGCAGCGCGCGCCCCTCTCTCTCTCTCTCTCTCTCTCACACTCTCACATGAGCGTGAAAAGGTGGCGGTGTTTCAATGTCCGTTCCTCCGTATACTTTCTTTTTCGCGTAAACGTCAACAGTCACAGATTTTACTGACAGAGAAGACGGCGATGACTTGACGAAAGGTTAGCATTAGTGTTTCCCACACACACCCGTTCTCTCCCTCTCTATAATGCGATATGCCTGCGCACGTGTTTTGTAGTAACTTTGTGTAACAGTTACTGTGTATTCTCTCATATTTCTAAATTTTCACCCAATTGTCTGCGCTATACGCGACAATAAAACTCGCATTTAAATAAAAAGGGGCTCATAACAAGACATTGATGAGAAGAGCAACAGCAGTAAGACTTCAATGTAAATGTATGGTGATTTATATACCAGCTGTAAACATACACGTACGTTTCGTAATTTCCTGTTATTTTGCGGGTTTCTTTCAAATATAAAAGCGCTTAAGCATTTACTTTTAAACAAGTCAGTGGCAAGTCAGTTCCTGAATAACACGACACAAACTTTAAAAAGTCAAATTCACTTCTCAGAGGCACAGAACTGTTCCTGAAACTGACATTCTCCCCAAACTGAAATTAAACACAGTGTTTCGAGTTTTTCTCGTCTGTGTCATGTTGATATCAAGAACCAACGTGCACATGACGACGAGAGAGGTGACCTGCTGCGCAATCGAGTTACCCCTCCCACTTCTGAATGTTTAACTGAGATTTCTAATCCCGTCCGACCATCAATATTACAGACTGCTCATTTTATGTCTGACAACAGAACTGATAATATGTAAATAATAGCAATCAGTTGCTTTAAAATGCAATATAACGTGACAGATCAAAGAGTAGAAGTGAAACATATTTCAGGTGCCAACACTCGATCAAACCGGATCAAACGCAAACACGTGATGACGTCACATATATGCTAATTAGAGTGTGACGTCATCAACGCCACAAGTCTCTCAAAATCCTGTGGGAAACACTGCACCGGTTCCGCAAAAACCCCAAACAATACCCATCCCTACTTATAAGGCACACCCGTTTATTACGGTAATGTATTGCTTTCCGTCCACCAAACGCTGCTGTTATCTAGTTATCTTGGAAGGGGCGGTTTGAACAAAGCGCGGAAGGTTAGGGTGCACTGAGATTCGTGTGGAGTAAAAACGCATGGATCACTGCGGTAAAGAAAAGCCTCGTAAATAAAAACGTTGTGCACCAGTTACACTGATGTTATCTCACTGTTGGTGGATCAGGACTCGACAGCCCGACTGGACTGTTTAAGTTGATTTTCAATAAAGCAGTGTTAAATATTTTGCTTCTGGGTCCTCTATGTTTCAGAACCAGTGCTTAGGTAAGCCACAGGCATTTAGCTAAATAAATGCTTAATGCTTAAATAGTTAATCGTAAATTGTTATAATATTCTTATGCCATGTAATGCTCATTTAACTGAAATAAACCAGGCTTAATGATGTATTGTTTACAAAACAATTGGTACAATTAAACTGTTAGCATAAACTCGAGAATTGGGCGGGGCAGAGGGGGACGGTGCTGCAAATATCCCCTCCCCTAACAGATAATCTCACTCCAAACTTTTGGTAAAACTTCAGAGCCCTGTGTATCAATGTCTCATTATAATTCATGAGACTGGTCAGATCTCTTATTGACTTTATGGGCCCTATCTTAACGATCTAAGTGCATTGTCTAAAGCGCACGGTGCACAATCTAAATGGGCGTGTCCGATGCCACTTTTGCTAATTTAACGACGGCAAAAATGGTTTGTGCGCCGAGCGCACGGCTGAAAAGGGTTGTACCCATTCTAGTAATGAGTAATGGGTGTGTTTTGGGCATAACGTGTAATAAACCAATTAGAGTCTTATATCTCATCCCCTTTAAAAGCTAGTTGTGCTGGCGCTATGTCTAATCCTTATTTAGATGATGGACTTTGTAAACTGAAAAACTAAGCGGAGGAAGAAAACCCCCAGTTTAAAATAATGTAAAAAAATTGTGTTGTTTTTATTGAAAATGTAAATTTTTTGGATTAAAACTTTTAAAAGCCGTTTTCTTTCAGTCATAGAAGTAAAAATAGCAGGCTTTTAATTGCTGTAAATGTATTGATATCCTACATTATCATTGTAATCTTATAAAATAATTAGCAAATATGCAAGAAAAGGTTTGTACACCAAAAATACAAACAAGAGATAAAGAATTTACAAACGTGCCGAGAACAGTGTTTCAGCACTGGGACAGCTCCATATGGGATTTTTTAAAAGCATTACTTAAAAAGTTTCTCATCTAACTATATCCACAGGTACAGAGTCATAATATAGGCTACAATTAATCTGTGGGATAGCATTTAAAAAACATAGATGCATTTGTTTAAAGCAAAGCATTTATTTACTTAACAGGCTACAGGTGAAGCAGCTCTTTGCCCCTTCTAACGTCTCATAGTCGGTCCTCATTTATGTCCAAGAGACTCAATAATAATCTTTTACATTTCAATCCTTTAATCTTTTTACATTTGAATAGGGGTGGGAATCGCTTGGACCCTCATGAATCGATTCAGAATCGATTCTTAGGGTCCCGATTCGATTCAGAATCGATTCTTGACGTGCTAATTTGCATATCTGTGACGTCATAACGTCGCATTTGCTTTCAAAGCCAGGTTAATGTTTGCGCTTTTGCTAGTCTCTGAACTGTCATATACTGTACTTTAATGCAACTAGGGATAAATAATGTCATTCTTATATACAAACATGTCCTGTTTCTGTTGTAAGACATTAAAACCAGTAAAAATATTAATTTAACGTGACATATTAATTCTATATGTTAACCGGCATTAACTTCCACGAACGTTACGCGTCTAATCATCATCATTATACACAGTGATTGGCAGTATTACTGTATTTATATAATGCAGCGCACCCAGCGACTGAATAACAAACTATGTGCATATTTTTACAGAAGTATATTCATGTTATATCTAAACAGTCAGCGGATGGTTTAGGGCAGGGGTGTCCAATACGTCGACCGCAAAGGCAATGCCGGTAGATCGCACAACTGCTGCTCCACGCGCAAAATTGTCATTATGGTCTTTTGGAGTAATTGTGAAACATGCAGGTCTTTTTGAGTTGCTGCGCCTTTCTTCTCAAATGTGTTTTGCCAGGCCACTGCAGCTCAGTCGTCTTTAACTTCCAAAATTCACATGGATGCGCATTCTTGCCTCATGCTGATTCACACGCACGGTGTGTGTGGGCGAGCAAACGAGAGTGAGAGAGAGGCAGCGTGAGGCAGCATAGCGCTGATTTGTATGCTTCTGATACAGTTGTAATTTTCTAGTTTGTTTCACTTAACCCCATCTCCGCTATTTTAAGGAGTACTCGACATGTACTCAAGGATTTTTTTTAAAACTCCTCTAAAAGAAAAGAGTAATGGTGACAGCCCCAAATTCAATGTAGAGATATATGCAGTATAGTCCTACAAGCATTTAAAGCGTTCTTTCTCTTGTAAGCTCCGCTATGCACTCTTGCAGGGCGCGCTCTCTTAAGTTGTCCGTGTGCATCACCGCTCCCCCAGTTGAGTTCCGCCTTTTGCTTCTGATAACGTGACGTTATTTTGTAAACTAACATTTAAGAATCGATTCTTGACATTTGTGAATCGATTCAGAATCGGCCCACGTCCGAATCGCGATTCATCTAAGAATCGATTTTTTTGCCCACCCCTACATTTGAAAGTGTTTTTGTGCTGCTGAGCATTCATGTGATAAGCAAACCTGCGTTGTCATCCCACTTATATAGCGCACATTTCTAACGCGCTCTTTAAATAACAAAAAACATATTACGCCATTGACTTTAGACTTTAGATCAGGTTTTTGTTGGTCAATGGCGTAGTCTATTTTAGTTGCCTCAAAATGGCAACGCGCCAACAATGCGCCTGAACACACCTCGTTTTTAGATCAGAACGCCCATGGGCGCAAACATGGGCACAAATGTATTTGCTATTTAAACAACGTGGCGCTAAACGTGAAAATTATAATTGCGCCGGGTCAAAACTAGCAAAATACACTTGTGTCGCGCTTTGCACTGCATTGCGCCGGGTGTAAAAGAGAGCCCTAAATATCCTTCACATTTTAGAGTGTGTTTCTTATTTATAAGAAAATATAAGAAATGTATTATGTTTAACTAATCCTCAGTACATGTGAGACTATCAGAGAGATGATCTTACTTCAGTATCTCCAGTTTACAGTCAGGATTCTTCAGTACATCAGAGATCAGCTTCACTCCTGAATCTCTTAGTTTATTCTGAGACAGATTCAGATATGTCAGGTGTGATGGGTTTAATCTTAGAGCTGAAGTCAGAGCAACACAACCTTCATCTGTGATATCACACTTATAAAAGCTGTAGAGAACAGAGACACACAGTTTGTTCACACACAGATCAAATCTACAGTGAGTTGAATTTGTTTCTCTTCCTGTCATCATGTAGTGTTTATGTACATTTTCATTTTAGTTTCATTTATGTGTGTTTGTGTTTTACTGAAAAACATCAGTGAGATTTACACAGAAATAAACTGTTGATTCCTCAAATCTGAATGATTTGTCCTTTATCCTCAAACATAATTAAATTTTAATGTTTTATTTATCAAAAGATGTGACTTTCAGTAAGAGTTCAAATGTTGTGATGAATTTAAGGCTGTGACGGTGGCAATGCACCAATTCACCACGGTGGTGCGGTGGTTATAGAATGTGTGTGGTAGGGTATGTGTATGCGCACACTGATGCGTATAAGCTTATATATAATGCATACATATATTTTTAAATATAAAAATGTAAACAAGGATCAGATATATGTTTCTTAAACAACGTGCATGTTCATAAGCGCTGTATTTTTTCCACTGGTGGGTGTTCGTCACAATGTCAGAAAATGCTTAGGTTACCTAGCAATGATAGAGACTCTGGAGCGCCTACGCGCTTTGAACAGGAGGAAAACGGCCCAGTCACGTTTTCCGTGTGATTTTAAATGGGAAATGTGAAACAAATGAGCATATGTGCTTGGCCATTTTGGTGGGTCCCTAAGCCTAGCCCCGTAGCACCCACGGGATCAGCGGCTATGCTGTTGCACTTCCATCCATAAAACAACACTTGGTTCAACTGAGAAATCTTTTTGTGGTTATAATGTTTGCAGCCACACTGAAAACACGTTTTGATAGCTTGTGTACTAGAAGTGCAGATTGATACTTTTTCTCAACCTTAAGTGACCAAGAGAGAATATCTTGCCTCATTGTTGCCTCCTCACTGATATCAGTTGCCTCCTCTTGCAAATAGCCCACTAACTTGGAGTCTGCTGGCTGTTTGTGTTCACATAAACTTGAAGACATCTTGCTGTGTGAGACAGTGTTTTGTGACATAGACACCACCGTGGGTCCCACATCACCACCGCGGTTGTGTGGTGGTTATGACAACCGTCACAGCCCCAGATAAAAGTTAAATGACTTCAGTTATCAAATCCATTACTTAGATTAAAAACCTATAATACCATTGCAAATGTTATGATCTCTATATAGTCTCACTATAATCTATATGTGATTTTTGTCTGAACATCAGATCATAATCTTACTTTAGTATCTCCAGTTTACAGTCAAGATTCTTCAGTACATCAGAGATCAGCTTCACTCCTGAATCTCTTAGATTATTCATAGCCAGAGTCAGATGTGTCAGGTGTGATGTGTTTGATCTCAGAGCTGAAGTCAGAGCAACACAACCTTCATCTGTGATATGACACTTATTCAAGCTGTAGAGAACAGAGACACACAGTTTGTTCACACACAGATCAAATCTACAGTGAGTTAAAATTTGTTTCTCTTCCTGTCATCATTTAGTGTTTATGGACATTTTCATTTTATCCAATGTTATCAAATACATTACAAAGATTAAATTAAAATACTAAAAATCCAATTACAAATGTATGATTTCTGAATAGTCTCACTATAATCTATATGTGATTTATGTCTGAACATCAGATCACAATCTTACTTCAGTATCTTCAGTTTACAGTCAGGATTCTTCAGTACATCAGAGATCAGCTTCACTCCTGAATCTGTGAGTTTACTATCAGACAGATCCAGATCTCTCAGGTGTGATGGGTTTGATCTCAAAGCTGAAGCCAGAGCAACACAACCTTCATCTGTGATATTGCACGTAGACAACCTGTAGAGAACAGAGATACAAATGTCACCTTCTCAGATCACAACACACACATGTTACGTATGTAACCCTCGTTCCCTGAAGGAAGGGAACTACGACATCATGTTGTGACCGACGAATTGGAAACGCACCTCGCGTAGGGGGCGGTTGCTAAGGCTTATTGCAGAAGGCCAGTCACTACCTGTTCCTTAACCCACGACAGTGACTAAGCGAACTGGGAAGCGAACTGGGAAGCGAACTCATCAGGCGGGACTAAAACCCCGCAGAACTACCCTCTAGGGCAGGGGTAGGCAACGTCGGTCCTGGAGTGCCGATGTCCTGCAGATTTTAGCTCCAACCCTGATAAAATCTCACCTGCCTGTAGTTTTCAGGTGACTCTTTAGACCTTAGCGCTTGTAAGTTCACCATTTGGTGTCTGAAAGGAGAAGTGGGAACTCTGTATTCAGAGACCCCGAACTGTGAGCACACGTGGAGGTTCCAAAGATCGGGACGTGGGTGCTATAATGTGCCCCCTCCTTGAGAAAAAAGGTCCTCCCTCAGGGGAATCCGCCAGGGAGGGGCTGTCTCGAGGAGAGTGAGCTCCGGAAACCAATTCCTGGCACAACTAATAGAATGCGCTCCTTGTCCTCCCTGACTTTGCACAGTGTCTGTGCAATAAGGCTTACTGGGGAAATGCAAACAGATCTATCTGCGCTCTGCCAAAACGTTTCCAAATCAGCTGAACCGACTGGGGGTGGAGTCGACACTCGCCGGGGTGCACTGCTCGCAAGAGCTCGTCTGCCGCTGTGTTCAGTGCCCTCGAGATGTGAATGGCACGAAGAGACCTCAGATTCTTCTGACTCCAAAGGAGGAGATGACGGGCAAGATGCTACAGGTGACAAGAGCGCAGACCGCATTGGCGATTGATATACGCTACAGCTGCAGTGTTGTCGGTGCACACTTATACGTCAATGCCTCAAATCTCATTGATAAAACGAACGAGCGCAAAATATACAGTCCACAGCTCGAGGCAATTTATGTGCCAATGTCGCTGGGGTGTCGCCCAGACCCCCAAAGCGACAAGCCCACCATACATGGTTCCCCACCCCGTGGTAGAGGCATCTGTGCAAACAATAGCATGCCTGGAGACCTGTCTCAGTGGCACCCCGCCCTGAGAAACGCTGGGTCTGACCACAGGGTGAAAGTGAGATGGCATCTCTGCGTAATTATAATACGGTGAAAGCCAGTGAGCCACGCTCTCCTTGGGACTCGGTCGTAAAGCCAGGGGTGTCAAAGCCGCAGCTGCTGCCATATGCACCAGATGTTTCTGAAATTGTTTCAGTGGAACCGCAACCCTGCCTTTAAATGTTTTGAGGCAAGTCAGAATTGACTGAGCACACGCTTCTGTGAGACGTGCTGTTAAATCGACCAAATCCAGTTCCATACAGATAAAAGAGATCCTCTGCACAGGGCAAAGTTTACTCTTTTCCCAGTTGACCTGAAGACCGAGATAGGCGAGGTGTTTAAGTAAATGACCTTTGTGTGTGCATAGCATCTGACGGAACTGAGCTATTATGAGCCAATCGTCAATCGCTCTCTCAGGGGCTTCAGTGCGCCCTACGCAACTTTCGTGAAGACACTGGGAGAGAGAGAGAGAGCCCGAATGGACTTTGTACTGATATGCCCTCACTTCGAACGCAAAGCGGAGAAACAGCCTGTGTCGGGGGAGTATGGAGACATGAAAGTATGCGTCCTTCAGGTTGATGGCTGCAAACCAATCCTGTGGGCGGATGTATTGAAATATGCTCCTCTGTGTTAACATTTTGAACGGCATTCTGTGAAGTGCTCTATTCAGTATGCGCAGATCTAGGATCGCATGCAACCCGCCGCTTTTCTTGGGTACAATGAAGTAAGGGCTGTAAAGCCCCAACTTCACCTCGGCTGGATGGACCGACTCAATTGCGTCCTTCGCCAATAGGACAGCAGAGGCAAATTGAATGCATAACCGAGACGGATCGTGCGTAATAGCCAACGCGACGGGGAAATTAATGGCACGATAGGTGTACCCGTGGCGAGCGGAGATGGGGAACTCAACGACGCATGCTCTTTGGCCACATTGTGAGACGTGTGTAATAAAACACTCACCCGACCCTGCTGATGGATGCTGAGCAAAGGGGGCTCTTTTGTAGATGTCCCGGGAGGCTCGACATATCGGCTGGCGAGTGTGGAAGAGGAAAACGTAGGGTTTTAAGCCCGTCCTAAACTCCTACATGCCTCCAGAGACCAGGGGCCTCATTTATCAACAGTGCGTAGAAAATGTTCTATATTTGTACCTACGAATGAAATTTAGAATGTGTCTAAGTACAAAAAAATCGGGATTTATCAAACGTGCGCACCGGGTTCGTACGCACATCAGTAAGTAATCCTTGATGATAAATCCCACTTGTTCTTAAGCACCATGCTCGTGCACGTTCATGGTCATTTGCATTCCGAAACGCCTCCAATGAACCATATATGGTGACAACACCTCCCGTTATAAGTCACGTGGTTGTGCTTTTTCCCTCATCGCAATAATGACAAAGAGAGCGAAAAAGAGGAACTTTACAGACACAGAAATTGAGTTACTGGTGGATGAGGTTAAAAACACATCTGTTTGGTTCACTTAGTACGGGAGGAATGACTAACAAAAGAAAACAAATCTGCATGGGAACATACCAGTGAGTTTAATTCCGTTGGGTATGAGAACACTTCTAGAAATAAAAAAGTGGTTTGACATTAAATTATCAGCCAAAAAAAAAAAAAAAAAACGCGTCACAGCACACCGACGTGAAATCTGTAGGAGGACAGACAATGACAGAACTTTCCTTGGACAGCCGCATAACCAGCATCATCGGCGCGATCTCTGAAAACGCGCTCCCGGCGGAATGGATGATTTGCCAAGTCTTCCAATAATGCAAGATAAGCCACTGTGTCAAGCATTTGACGGAGCTTTCTTATATAGGGTTAGACACTTATTTCATTAATTAACTTCAATACTGATTTGCAGTTACTATATTAACAATAATAATTTTTAACACCTGGGGGTGGATACTAAATAGACAAAGTGTTCTTTTAACGCTGGGGATGGACGGTCCTGTGTAGTATCGCTATTATACCACTAGATGCTCTGCGTATGCATACTCCGAGGTGTGCGTATATTTACACACATTTCTACGTATAAGTACAATTTGATAAATTCCACACTTTGCGTAAAACTGTTCCTACGCACACTTTACGCACACTTCTGTTCGTACGCACGCTTGATAAATGAGGCCCCTGGAGAAGGAAGAGGAATTCGCTCTTTGAGGTTTAGTGGGTGCCGACTGAAGTCGGCGGAACAGAGCAAAACGAAACCAAGGATTCCCCACTCGGCCCTCCTCCAGGGAGGGGGGGTAAGTGTTGCTTTTACCATCTCCTGAAGAGCGATCCCCTCCATCTTCAGGTCGCCCGGCTCAGAGCCGCTAGGTTTCATTTTCCACCTCTGTAGTGGGGCTGAGTGGCGGGGTGAACTGCTTACGACAGGTTCATCAGAGCTGCCGGGATGGAGGAACAAAAAAGGCCGTAGCAGGATGCTCTCGGTGAAAAGCAGACCAATATACTGACATAACAGAAGGGGTAGCTAGGCTCCAACGTGGCACAATGCCTCAGTCTGCTCTAGAGCGGCCGAGAATTGTTGGACGCTCTCAGCCGTGTGGCCGAAATGGCTGGTCTAAAATGGAGCATTAGGAGACGATTCGTTCCTGGACCACCGGGGTGGGCATAGCATGTCCGACAGCATGTGCGGTGAACCTAAGTCGCTCGTAGCGCCAGGTCAGAGCCACACAGGGTTCTTTAGCCACAGGACCATGACCTTGCCTGTGCAGATCCTTCAGTGCCTTAACCTGGTGGACCTGCAGCAACGCCATGGCGCGCACGGCAGAGGCTGCTTCCCACAAGCCCGTGGGCCTGTGAGGGAAGGGTGGCTGGTCTCTTGGACCAGTGTAACCCTTAGCGTCTCTGCCCTCAGGAGAGGTGATGGCTGAACGGTCGGTTCCGGGAGGAAAACGAGTTTTCCACAACCGTGTCAACCAACACGCACCTCGGGAAAGAAAGGCAAAGAAGGTTGTGGCTGTTCTTGCAGTCCAGAAGTACCAATCATCTAGGTGGGACGGTGCGGGTGGGGGAGGAGTTCTCCACACAGACCGTCTCCATGGCCTGAGTGTACATGGCCGCACTCGGGGGTCGAGCACGGGAGCCCCTAATCTACCCAAAGCCGGGTGTGGGTCAGAGTCGGCGACCGAATAGAAAACCCCTTCACCGCTGCTGTGACAGACATAGAATCCTTGTGAGGACTAAAAAAGGACGAGAGCTTCCTAGAACACGCGCCACCCGTCTGTAACGGCACCTCTGGCTGTGGATGGGGGTGCTGAGAGTCACTGGACAAACCAGCTACCCGATTCAGCACCATATATACGGAGATAAGACTTCCGGAGTTTTGCCACCGCACAAAGCGGGGCTTCGCAATGAAAAAAAGGGGGGGGTGGTGACGTTCCCGAAGGGACAATACCCGTGTCCGCCATCCAAGAGGGTCATGCTCTCTTGGGAGTATGAACCCTCCACGAACGCAGCCTCCGTTTGCACTCTTGAGCACGAGAAAGAACGACCGTGGCCACCCGGAGACCCATACATTTGGCGCATCCAAAAACACAGACGGAAAGACATCTTTAAAAAGACGCACCCGCCTCTGTGTGAGTGAATGCTGTCTTTAAAAACACGCAAAACACCGCAATACTCTTTTAGAGGTCATACTCTTTTAATGTGGTGATGTTGATAAAGCACACAGGGGAACGGCTACGCACACACTCAACTAAGATTGAGAAAAAAAATAAAAAATTTTAAAGAGAGATCGAACACCCGCGAGCCTCCGCTGAAGTGCCTTTGCCCAACCTACTCGAACATGCAGAGTTCTCCAAAGAGCAGAGAGTGTAGCTTCTCGTGAGCAGATTACTGCCAGCTTTCGAAGTGAAAGAGCTAATGATATTGCACCTGATCCTAGTTTAAATACCCGAGCAGCGGGGCGGCGCCGTCAGATGCAAATATCTGCATGCCAAGTTCATTGGCGTGTTAGTAGTTTCTCAAAGTAGACGTGACGTTGTAATGACTGACTGAAAGGGAACTATAATGATATTCAACCTTATGAGTGTTGTACAAAGATCCTGAAACTCAAAGTTTAAGCTGAAATTGTGTTTCTGTACCTTCGGTGGGGTTTATTATACTATTATACTATCATAATCGTGTTAAAAATTATTTAAATCATTATTAGAAATTATCTTACTCCAGTATCTGTAGTTTGCAGTCAGGATTCTTCAGTACATCAGAGATCAGCTTCACTTCTGTATCTCCCAATTTAATATGATTCAGTTTTTTCACATGTAAGGGGTTTGAAGTCAGAGCAGCATCCCCTTCAGCTGTGATATTAACACACCACAACCTGTAGAGAACAGAGACACAAAGAACAAGATAACAAGCCTCTCAGATAACAAAAACTGACAGGAATCACATTAAAATCCAAAATATAAAATAACAAACAAACAAACAAACAATTTTTGATACATAATTTAATGTTAAATATTTATTTCAATCTTACACTGCCTATTTTTTATCAAATGTAAAACATCTTTAAGCAACCATTTGTAAAAGTAAGAGAGTTTACTTTAGTATCTTCAGTTTACAGTCAGGATTCTTCAGTACATCAAAGATAAATTTCACTCCTGAATCTCTTAGTTTATTATCAGACAGATTCAGATGTGTGAGGTGTGATGGGTTTGATCTCAGAGCTGAAGTCAGAGCAACACATCCTTCATCTGTAATATTACACTCACTCAATCTGTAGAGAACAGAGACACATAGTTTGTTCACACACAGATCAAATCTACAGTGAGTTGAATTTGTTTCTCTAGCTGTCATCATTTAGTGTTTATGGACATTTTCATTTTAGTTTTATGTGTGTTTGTGATTTACTGAAACACATCAGTGAGATTTACAAGTAAATAAACTTCTTCAATTTATGTTTATATTAAAGGCGCTCTAAGCGAATAATGTGCGACGTCACTTCCTGTTGATGTTTGAACTGTTTTCAAACAGACAGAGCGTAGCTAACTCCTCCCCCTCCCTTCCGTGCTTTCATAAACGCGCCCAACCCCCACCCCCAAATCCTTCTTGTCGTTTATTGGCTGGAATACTTTGTTTAGTTTTGTGCTGGCTAGGTTTGGCCATTTGTTGATATTGCCGTTTGTGAAGCCTGGGCTGTCTACAGAGATCGCGTTTTTTTACAGTTTGATCAGCGGACAGGCAGCAAGCAGATAGTGAGGAGATGTTTCCGGTATGTAACAAAAAATGTTTTATGGTCTAAAACGCTTCAATTCGCTTAGAGCACCTTTAACTGTGTGATTTTTTTTATACAGTAATAAAATTAAATTCCTCTGATCAGACATCACAACATTTTCACTTATGTTTTTATTTCTGAATGATTGTAGTGTTTTACTTTATTCTAATCGTAATTCAATTGTAATGTTATATGTTTGTGACTTTCAGTAAGAGTTAAAGTGTTGTAATATAATCAGCTTCAGATATCAAATACACAGAGATTAAAATAAACTATTTAGCATTTGAAGTGGACCAAAACCTTTTATATAAGATCATCTTAGGGTGTTTTCAGACCTGTAGATCGATTGCTTTGTTCCGAAACCAGGGGTTAAATTGCTACAATGTTGCAATTTCATGTTAGTTTGGTTCGCATTCACAAAGCTATATTTCCAAACTGACCAGACTTTGTTAATTCAAGTCACATGCAAGTAAACTCTCCATTAGTTGCTCAGAGTGCATCTTTTCAATTCAATTTTATTTATATAATGCCTTTCACATTTGTTTTATTTTTTAAAAGCAGCTTTAAATTAATAAAAGCAGAAGAAAATACAAAAAAAATCGGTGGACAACATAAGTAGCAGAGTACAGCGCTAAGATTAATACACACACACACATATATATAGACCATTTCAGTGGGACATTTTATGGCACCTTTTGAAGCTCAACAGAGAGCTGATAAGGAGGTGTGAATTGCCCTAAAGAATAGCCCTGCAGAGACCTCCTGCAAAGAATGTCTATGAGACAGAAACCCAATTCACACAGACCTTTGGTCCCAGAAAATACCCGTAAAATTGCCAGACAAGCGTCTGTGTGAACAAAAACTCGTCCCGTTAATCTTCTGGGATCGTTGCCGGAAAGAGGACCTAGTCCGATACACGGATAACCCTCTGTGTGAACAAGAAGCCGAATGAATGCCATAATGGGCATGTCGTAGTGAGGACGCGCGCGTCATCACAACAAAAGTTATGGTTCAGCTCCTTAAAATGAGAGATAACATGCATATAAACATTCACCACGAGAAATGTTGCAAACAAAATTGAAGCAGTTATCAGGAAATGATAAATGAGACAGAGATGGGGGACTCGAGTCATTTGACTTGACTCGAGTCAGACTTAAGTCGCAAATTTGTGACTTGAGACTTGCTTGACAAATATAAAAAAAAGACTCGACTTGACTTTGACTTGACCTTCATGACTCGAGACTTGACTCGGACTTGAGTTAAATGACTCAAAAATCTATTTTTGAACGCACGCAAAGAGTGTAATCTAACCATGTGACGCAGCAGGCAAGCAGAGGGAGAGCGCACTCAAGTCACGCATCATTAAGCTTGTGAGTATTTTTTGCCCCTTATTGGCCCTATATACACATATGCATCAAAATTCCTGCCTTTGCAAGTATCCTCATAAATATGGCCATTTAGGTCTTAAGAGAAAGTAAACCGCTAAAAGAGAAAACGCATGTGTAACAGTAGCTGTGTCCCAATTCAAGGGCTGCGACCTTCTAAGCATGTGTCCTTAAAAGTTGAGCACTCGGCCTTTCAAGGTGGCAGCCTCAGAAGTTCGCGAAGAGAACTGAAATGAGATGGTCTAACCTTCGGAGGACCCATAATTGGCGTGACCTGCTGCACACGCCCACCGCGCCTGTCAGCAGGACACAGCGGAGACGTTTCTGACTTAAAATAAATATGGAATCAGAAAAATATTAATTTATTTTAAAAAAATATGACACGTTGATGTAGATTAAACTATTCAACAGTATATCAAATGAATCAACCTTAGAAATATACGCAAGCATAAACAGAATAATATTAACATAAAACATAACTTATAATACTAAAACAGTGACAAGAAATTTTTTTCTGATAAATACACACTATTTAATAAAGGTTTTTATTTCTTATTTTAGAATATTCAGCCATTATACAGTCGTTGCAGGGGCGCAATGAATCTTGGGATAGCCTCGGCTGTTAGGGATATTATTTCAGTTACATTTACATTTTAGGCTTTGTAGTTTTTATTGTTATTAATTTTTAGATTTTTGTGTATTTACAACTCACCTTTTAATAATTTTTTGTTGCAAATAAAACTCTCATAGTCCATAACTACTGTAGATTTAACTTTGTTTAATATATACATGTATTTAAATCATCAAACATCTGTATGACTTGCCAGTGACTTGCTTGACTCAAGCTACGACTTGACTTGAATTGCTTGACATAAAGCAGTGACTTGACTTGACTCTCACAAAAAATGACTCGGACTTGCTTGAGACTTGAAGGTTAAGACTTGAGACTTACTTGTGACTTGCACATGTGTGACTTACTCCCACCTCTGAAATGAGACGCATAAACAATGACGCACGTGCCGCAGTGAGGACGCGCGTGACATGGCAACATGAAGTTGGTTCAACTCTTTAAAATCAGGGATTTACAACATTCACAACGAGAAATGTCAGCAAACTGGACTGAAGCAGAATCAGGTAAGTTAGCTTGTCATTTACTGCGTTGAAACGGAGATCATTCAGCAGCACAAAAGAATATCGCGTCACGTGCTCATTTGAGCTATAATAAACGAAAATACCTGCGCGTCATCCCAACAAGATATATCGTTCAGCTCCTCAAAATGCGGGTTTTAAATGCATATAAACAATCACGATGAGAAATGTCTGAAAACTGTATTAAAGCAGAGATCAGGGAGATCATCAAATATCCATTCAGAAGCTGAGATCATTCACCAGCATTAGAACTGTGCGTTCACGCGCTCCTTCATAGTCTTATCATAAACAAAAATGCACGCGAGTGGTTTCTGGAGAGAGAAATAATAAATAATATGCAAACTTCAGACGCTGCGTAGAAGAGAGGGCGGGACTTTCAACAGGTCACGTGTCTTTCCGGGACCATCAGATGCGGGTAATCATGTCAGTGTGAATGAATAAAAAATCAAACGATCCCGGAAAATTCCAGGATGCCTTGCCCATGTATTTTACGGAATGTCTGTGTGAAAAGGGCTCATATGGCAAACTCTTTTAGATCTTGTCTGTGAAAACATTTTTGCATGTGTAATGTATGTTGGTTCCCCCTTTTTACAAACTGCTTTTTAAATAACTTGTATTCTCATGTACATTTGTGTTTCTATGACTAAGTCTAGATTACCTCTGACACATATAGAGATGTTTAGTTTGTTATTCATACATAGGAATGAATAACAACTTAATGCTTGTTTAAAACCATTCATTTTGGGTATCAAACTGTTCACCTTTCAATTTCCTCTTCAATAATAAATATTGTATGATGGTAAAACAATTTATTTAATGATCTGGATTAATATTTTGCAAAAGGAACATGGAGGCCAATAAAAGATGCTAATTTACAGTCAATGGGGACAAGCAACTCTCCCCTGCTCAGCTCTGATTGGTCGATTCAAACTTGGATGGGCATGTCCTCCTCAAAGGATAAATACTGGCAAACTTTTATCTCATCAGTTGAGTTAGGAGTTCGAACATCACCTCATCTCTTCTACAAGTGAGCTCTTCCAGCAACCTTCTCCCCTCTCCTTTGTTCTGTGAGTTTTAGGCCAAACTCACCTGAGTTTGTGACTAAGAATGGATTTTCAACAATCAGAAAATCAGAATCAGAAAACCAACAATTCACATCTAAACCTTTCGGAACAACTCTTCAAACCGACTGGACGCTCGGTTCGCACACCGACAACCTGGTCTGTTCTTCCAGCATGAAAATGCTGCAACTGGACTCTGTCTCGAGATTCTTCAAGAACCTGCAAGCCATCTTCTTCCATCATAAGACTTTCAAATGCCTTCAACTGCACAGACATGCAAGTATCCTATATCTTAGACTATAGCTGCGTTTAAGTTGGTTAAGTAAGTTGAATGTGGTTTATGCAGAGTCTCTCTCTCTCTCTCTCTCTCTCTATTTCATGTTAAATGTTCATGTTTGTCCATTGTCTATGTCTCATATAATCCCAGTAGAATAAATGTGCTTGTTTATCCATGGATGCCTTCTGAGTTCTGATTAAATTCAAAGTCACTCAAACTTTCGATCAATGCTACCTCACGCTCAAGGTTTCTCAGAATTTATGTACAATTTTAGATATATATATTCGCTGGCGAATTAATCAATTAATTGTTACGATTCATTCTGCTAAAACCTATAAAATATATATAGTTAATGATGATTAATTGTATGTTTTTGCATTTGAGCTAAATCAACAATTCCCCGAATTGGAATAGTGATAAACAATAATTTACCTTAACAGGGTGGTGGAGAAAATATCAATATTAATAATTGTAATTATTAATGAATAACTTATCTTTATCAAAATGATGATTGGTTGTTTTAAACAACACTATTCCATAACCCCTCCATTTGCTACACTTCATATATTGCTGCTCTCTACTCTTCAGTCATTTTCTGTATGGTTCAGGTCAGTGAACTGGAATGGCTATGGCAGGACCTTGATTTTGTGTCAGGGACCAATTTTTTATTTACTTTGATGTTTGTTTTGCACCAATGTCTTGATGAAAGATTTTACCATGATTTATTATAAGATTTCTAGCAGAGCAAGTCAGATTTTGACTTTTTATCTTTTGGTATTGGATATAATCCATGAAGCCATGTGTTTGAATAAGATGTCCAGTACCTCTGGTATAAAAGTAGGTTAAAAACAATGACGATCCAGCAGTATATTTAACTGTAGACATGGAGCACTTTTTAATCCATATGTGCACCAAGACCATATTGTGTTCCTACTCGGAAGCCAGAATTTTAAGGATGATACGTCTTCGACACCCATTGAAGGACTATTCCAATGTCGAGGATCCTATGAATTTCAAACAAGGACTGAGTCCTTTGTTTGAGAATTATCCCATATACAGGAAAGGATGCATATGTGTAGCCTTCATGCTCGCAGTGACGAAAGCACACCTTTTCATTGACATAATGACGCAATGACATGCACTTGCTAGCCTGTTCCATTTACATGTTCTCTGAATGCTAAAGAGGAGCCTCGCCTAGCCTTTGAAGGAAGTGACTTGTAAGGACCAGTCCTGCCAAGGAAGTATCCTTGACATTGAGAAACAGCTTCTGAGCTGGTATCCTCGCAAATGGAGGTAGCAAAGAGGATTAAGAGGATATTTATGCTCAGTGAGTATTAGAGAAAATGATTTATTCCGTAATGTAATTTCCCCTTCATTTTCAATTGTTTTACTTCATTCAAACATTATATTTTTGTGATTTTTTATTAAAGCTTAAAAGAAGAAACATTATTAATTATTTTATATAGCTTTCTTTGCACATATTTATCAAGGGTGCCCAAACTTTCGAACCTGACTGTATATTAAAGGGAGGTAGATTAAAGGGAGTGGTCATTGGTCAGGCATCGGCTGGGCATCACGTTGAAGGGAGGCCAGTAGATCAGTGTGATGAGCTTCATGGCAGCAGGAACTGGGTCTGTTAGACTCAGTGCCCTTGGGTTTGAGGATGGGACAGGGAAAGAGAAACTGTTTTAAGTTTATTTTATGTGATTCTGCTCAAAGTTGTCCATCAGGATTGACAGACAGCAGCTTTGCACGATTATTGTGTGGGCTTTTTGATAACTAATAACAATAATTACTTGATTATTATAAGCAGGAGTCAAAACTCAGGTCTCAGGTTCAGGTCTTAAAACAAACCTTACAATGTTTAACAATACTTGTTCTTTTCTGAGGACATATTAGGGTGTTTTTAGACCTGAGCTTATGTTTCCGAACCTGGTGCCTTTTTTCCTTGGTTCAGTTTGTTAAGGCATATGTGAACACTGCAATCACACTTGGATCTGCAGAAAAACAACCGCTCCAAAACTGCCTGCACGAGGTGGTCTTGGTTCATTGCAATTAACACTGGAGTGGTTCGGTAAAACTGTAAAAGCAATCTGACCCAATTGACCAATGAACAGACTGTCTTATTGCTTTATTAACCATGAACATACCTGATAGCTTTTTAGTGAGGAATTCTGGTGAGCAATAACACACCATGCGCACCTTTATCTTTAAAAAGAGCTTTAAATTGCTCTTCTTCACATAGGTTCATGGTAAGAATGTTGTCCCACCTATGCCCACCTACCACACATACAAAAAGCCACACAATAATCCAGTAAAGCTGCTGTCTGTCCATCCTGACGGACAACTTTGAGCGGAATCACGGAAAATAAAAAGATGCACTCTTACTTATTCATTTAGCTGACGCTTTTATCCAAAGCGACGTACAATTGCCATATATGTCAGAGGTCGCATGCCTCTGGAGCAACTAGGGGTTAAGTGTCTTGCTCAGGGACACAATGGTGTGTCACAGTGGATTTGAACCCGGGTCTCTCACATCAAAGGCGAGTGTCTTATCCACTCCACCATCACCACCCCACTCTGACCAGTCTACTCACATGTGACGTATAAACAAAGTCTGGTTTGTTTGAAAATATTGCGAATGTGAACTGAACCAAGATAAAAATGCAACATTGTTTTGAAACCGGGGTTAAATGGCTACAAATGGCTAGCTGGACTAGTGTACTTTAAATCCATTACAGATGTTATGATCTCTATATAGTCTTATTATAATCTATATGTGATTTTTGTCTGAGCATCAGATCATAATCTTACTCCAGTAACTCCAGTTTACAGTCAGGATTCTTCAGTACATCAGAGATCAGCTTCACTCCTGAATCACTTAGTTTATTACGAGACAGATCCAGATGTGTCAGGTGTGATGGGTTTGATCTCAAAGCTGAAGTCAGAGCAACACAACCTTCATCTGTGATATCACAACTCTTTAACCTGTAGAGAACAGAGACACACAGTTTGTTCATACACAGATCAAATCTATAGTGAGTTGAATTTGTTTCTCTTCCTGTCCTCATTTAGTGTTTATGAACGTTTTCATTTTAGTTTCATTTATGTGTGTTTGTGTTTTACTAAAACATGTCTGTAAGATTAATAAGTAAATTAACTGTTGATTCCTCAAATCACACATTATAACATTTTCTCTCTTATTTCTCTTTCTGAATGATTTTGGTTTTATATTTAAACATAAAATTTTAAGGTTTTATGTTTGTGATTTTCAATAAGAGTTATGTTTATCTCTTAAAGTTAAGTGTTTTGATGAATAAATTAATCTTCAATTATCAAATACATTACTGAGATTAAAATCCTATAAATCCATTACAGATGTTATGATCTCTATAGAGCAGTGGTCACCAACCTTTTTATGCCCAAGATCCCCAACCTCTGCCTTAAAGAAAGGAAAGATCTACCATTTTAAAGGGCCCAGACTGAACCTCCAACTTAAGGGGTTTAATTTAGGCTAATTATAATTGAATAACATAAAAAGCATTGATCCAATTCTCAAATGCCAAGAAAACTCATATTATTTAATGTTTTCATTTATGTTTTCAAAATGAGGGAAAAAACATTGATTGACAAAGTTCTTAACATTCTTAACAGTCGGTATGTCATTGTAATGGGATACTTTATCATAATAATGACTTGGTATTTCATAGTTATACAAATCTTTCTCATAATAATGACTAAGTGTCTCATAATAATGAGAAACTAAGACAAAATGTCAACTAAGTGTCTCATAATAATGAAAAGCTTTCTGAAAATTAAAACTTAAAGGAGTAGTCTACTCATTTTCAATATTTAGGGCCCGAGCACACCGGGGTGTGAGGACCCTATTGTTCTTCAAGGAGTTTTTTTTTTTTTTCTCCGATTTCAGCGGGACTTTAGAGGGCCTAAACATGCTCGAAAACTCATGAAACTTTGGAATTAGGCGTGGGAAAATGGCTCTATAGCGCCACCTACAAATTTTCAACGAAGCAGCCCTCGGACTGTGTTTAACATACAATTACGAAATTGCTGGAAGTTGCTCATGCATACAGTGTCCGATCTGTCCCAAATTTCACATGATTGCTAAGACTCCTGACCTGAACACATCTACATACCCATTTTCATTTATAGTCATAGTGTCACCAGCTGGCAACCTGAAGGAACATGTTTTAGCGCCACTTTCAAATATTCAATGCAGCAGCCCTTGGACTGTGTTTAACTTACATGTACGAATTTCGGTATGCTCATGTATTATTACAAGCCCTACAAAAAAGTATCTTGGAGCAACGCCCTACACCAAACAGGAAGTCAGCTATTTTTAATTATTTCTCAGATTTTGGCTCAGTTTTTCTCATTTCCAGCAGTCATACTTTAACTAACTCCTCCTACAGTTTTCGTCGGATCATCATCATATTTGGGGAGTCTCATCTTAAGGCCTTTGTGATGCTAAATTGCGAAGGATTTGATTTTATATTAAAATTTGTGTCTGTTTCGGCCTGTTTTGATGTTTCGCTATGAAACAGGTTGCTGGAACTCAGGCATACAGTGTCCGATCTGTCCCAAACTTAACATGATTGCTAAGAGTCCTGACCTGAACACATCTACATGTCAATAGTCACTTATGGTTATAGCGCCACCAGCTGGCAACAGGAAGTGACATGTTTACAATGATTATGCAATGTCTGATCTGTCCCAAACTTCACATGATTAATAAGAGTCCTGGACTGAACACATCTACATGTCAATAGTCACTTATGGTCATAGCGCCACCAGCTGGCAACAGGAAGTGACATGTTTACACTGATTATGCAATGTCCGATCTTTCCCTAACTTCACATGATTAATAAGAGTCCTGGACTGAACACATCTACATGTCAATAGTCACTTATGATGCCAATAGTCAGTTATGGTCATAGCGCCACCAGCTGGTAACAGGAAGTAATATGTTTACAATGATAATGCAATGTCGGATTTGTCCCAAACTTCACATGATTGATAAGAATCCTTAACTGAACACATCTTCATGTCAATAGTCACTTATAGTTATAGTACCACCAGCTGGCAACAGGAAGTGACATGTTTACAATGATTATGCAATGTCTGATCTGTCCCAAACTTTACATAATTGACAAGAGTCCTGGACTGAACACATCTACATGCCAATAGTCACTTATGGCCATAGCGCCACCTGCTGGCAACAAGAAGTAACATGTTTTACACTGATTATTCAAAGTCAGATCTGCCCTACATTTTACATGATCAACAAGAGTCCTGAACTGAACACATCTTCATGTCAATAGTCACTTATAGTTATAGCACCACCAGCTGGCAACAGGAAGTGACATGTTTACAATGATTATGCAATGTCTGATCTGTCCCAAACTTTACATAATTGACAAGAGTCCTGGACTGAACACATCTACATGCCAATAGTCACTTATGGCCATAGCGCCACCCGCTGGCAACAAGAAGTAACATGTTTTACACTGATTATTCAAAGTCAGATCTGCCCTACATTTTACATGATCAATAAGAGTCCTGGACTGAACACATCTACGTGCCAATATTTACATGTAGTCACTCATACTCACACACACTCGCTCACTCACTCTCACTCTCTCTTTCTCTCTCTCTCTCTCACGCTATCTTACACGATGCTACCTCGCTGTCATTTGTAATTAGCAACAGGAAATGTGGCACATGATACACTTTTAAATGGTTCAACTATGTTTACATGCTTAAATGCCTATTTACTACTGTCCCCTTTAATTCTAGGGACTATATTGTATGGCATAATAGCACTAATGGGAGTACTTCGACTTGGCGCAGTAACACCCTTCCTCTCCCATTATAAGAGGGAGAAGGGGAGCGGACTTTTCAGGCGAGTCGAAGTACTCCCAAAAGTGCTATTACGCCATACAATATAGTTCCTCTTTTAAATCCGCTTAGAAAAGCGCTATGTTTTATTTTGTACCACCAAACTTGCTCGTATAACTACTCGTCTTAAATAGGAAAAACGTTGATGTGTTTGGTCGCTTCTAACTTTATCTCTGTTTGATACCATTGAATGAATGGGGCTAAGCTAAATGCTATCGAAGTGTAGCAGTGCGCTCCAGCGCTTACGTGCACGCACACAGATGACAGAGGGATGTATTAACAATTCTTAGTTGAGGTAATAACATAGTTTAATATTGAAAATGAGTAGACTATTCCTTTAACATGCGCAATGTGGCCAGAACACTGCACGTTGGCTACATCCACTGGTAAAAGCGGTGTAGTAAATGCAGTGAGAATGATGCAAAACCTGATTTTAGTATATATAATATTATAACAATTGAAGAGTTTCGTTGCATTTTATTTTTTATTTTTCAGAAATTTTTTGGTTGTGCATTCCAATTAATATAAATTAAACTGCAGTTGGTTTGTTTTGATGTAAACCTTCATAACTTAAAATACAGTTAAGTAGCACCATAAAACAAAATAATAACATGATAACATAATAATAAAAAACATGTTTTGACAAAAATTTTAAAAACTGAATTATCTTATTTTGCAATGAAACTCTTAGATTTTTAAATTAAGTTTATGTATAATTTGTAAGTTTTAGTAATCTGTCTTTTATAGACTTCTTAAAACATTTACATTAGATCATATATGTAGCCTAATTTTTTTATCAGAACTGGTCCATTCAACTTACCTTCATTGTCTCTGTTGAAATAGTTGTAATGTTTTCAAATATCATTATAGTCGTTTCTTGTTTTAATAAGATATTAAGTCATTATTATAAGGAAGTTTCTCTTTAAAAAAAATCTGACAACGTATGGCATTTTATATTAATAGATATGAACTCTATTCATGTAAGCAGGGATTTGACTGTAACATATCAAATGATACTTAAAACTGTCCAATAATCAGTTCACCATCAATCACTGACAGAACCGCGTTTAATTCGGCTACTACTGTATATTTGAAGAATGTTAGGTTTCATGTTTTTATGACATTGAAGAAACATTCATGCGCAGTCCACAAAGCAAGGTTCTTATGTGTTTTTTTGCATTATGTGTATATAAAACACAGGAAAAGCGCGTTGTGTGAAAAAAATTAATCCTGTCCAATTATGACTCATCCATTCACCAATCAACACTATACGCGCTGCAGAGACGTGGTGCGTGTGTGACGCGAATGCTGTGCTCACGTGTGCAGTAAATTGAAACAGGTTGATGATCTTTCTTTTGAATGCTGAATTCAGAAAATTTGACTTTGGTAGGCTACATAAAAGCAATAAAGTGGCTCACTGGCAGAAGGCCAAATTAGGCGGCAGGCTGCCAGAAGACTGTTCCGGTGATCCTGATGGTCTGAGCCTGGACCAACTTATTTTTTCTCTTACTTGCAAAATCTACAGTGGCAGTGTCAAAGATCAACCGGTCGATCGCGATTGAAGTGTTGGCGACCACTGCTATAGAGTCTCACTATTCAATTCCTCTTTTATTGTAATTGTAAAGACACATACAACAAAATTGTAATCTATATGTGATTTTCATATAATCACAATCTTACTGCAGTATTTCCAGTTTACAGTCAGGATTCTTCAGTACATCGGAGATCAGCTTCACTCCTGAATCTCTTAGTTTATAATTCACAGACAGATCCAGATCTCTCAGGGGTGATGGGTTTGATCTCAGAGCTGAAGTCAGAGCAACACAACCTTCATCTGTGATATTACAATCACTCAACCTGTAGAGAACAGAGACACACAGTTTGTTCACACACAGATCAAATTGTCAAATGTACAAAACTGGGGGGGGGGGGTCAACTGTAACCACAATTCCCTGATGTAGGGAATGAGATTTTTTTTTCGACAGTAGGGGTGTGCTCTTGAGAGCCAATCCAGTCTGACATAAACAGTAATGAAACTGCGCAAATGGTATTTAAATACCAGTCTCTAAAAGGAGATGGCAAAGCACCATTCATTTGCTTGTATGTTGTAGCATGGTGGAAACAATGTCTCGTTTCCTCCTTCAGGGAATTGTAGTTACAGTCATAACCGAGACATTCCCTTTCTGTCGACAGCATTAGGGGTGCCTTTATAAAGTGGCACAGCTCTGCTCCCCATGCTGATATCCTTAAAGCGGGCACAGGCAAGTCATCACGTGCCATGCTAAATGGCATCACGACCTTCCAGTCAAGTGTAAGGGGGTCCTTATCTGAGGGGATGAGCAGACCTCTTACCAGTAACACCAGCAGGGCATTTTAAAGCAAATAATATTGGTCTAATAACATGAGAGTCTCTTAGACCAAACTCCAGGCACTAACAAAGAGAGGTGAGTGCCACCAAGAGAGCGGTCTACATTGTAAGGTGATGAAAATCAGCTTCTACCAAGGGCGCAAAGTTTGTTCTGTAGCCTATGTTGTGTCCAGTGCAGTGTACAGAGTAGACCCCGAAAGACTCGCATTTCACAGAGAGGTGATACTTATGGGGTGGTACAGAACACAGGATGTGTACAGATAATGTTCATTTAAAAGTAAGTGACTGTTTGTGTATGTCTGCAGCTCATTCAACTGACGCCTCACCAGATCAGATGTGTGAAAAAAGAAAAAAAAAAGAAAACCAATAAATAAAAGAGAACATAAAACTGAACTTTACATTTTAATTTTGTCCCTATTATTGCTTGGACATGAAAAAAACGCCTTTTAAAAAATGTATTTGTAGATTCCTTTTCAAGTTTGCCTTTTTATTTTAATATTGGCAGTCTGTAAACAGTGAAGCCCCCAAACGGTATGTAAATAAAAAAAAACTGGCAACATTGCAAGACAGCGCTCTGTAGAGCAGCCTCACAAATACGTACAACACACAATACCAAGACGGAGGTTTATTGCAAAACATGACGCTATTATTTTGGTCAAAACTGTGAGTGATAAGCATGAAAGACGGCAGAACATTGCTATGGTTACCTCTGTGTCAATCATCACATTTTTGGGAGGGAGTCTTGTTCCATACAGACAAGAAACGGAGGGGATTTAAGGGATTCACTGCCGCATTTAAACGAGTTTGTCATCCCGAAAGTTTGCAGTGTGTACAAGGTAATTTAAACAAAGGTCAAGTAAAACTGTTATAGTTGAAATAATAGTGTGTTAGAAGATAAGGAAAAGTCATCAAGACATGGTAACGTTACCTCAGGACAAGGTCAAAGTCCATCTGCCTCCCTGTAGCTTTCCAGAGCAAATTCATAGCTGATGGTGAGTTTAACCCTGTCAGCATCGCGTGGAAGTCATTCAACGTATTTACAGAGTGTGCTTCATGGTGCACTGACATTTTACTTTACTTTACAGAACTGTATCCAAGTGCAATTGTCTTGAGCCCCAGATAGGTGGCAGACTAATGTTTATTAGAACTCCTGACCTGCACAGCAGCATCAGGAGATCTGTATGACGCTGTCCAACAGCCCGGTTCAAAAAACATAATCTTGTTGCAAACTGATAGTTTAATAAGACAACCTGTCTTCTGCTAACAAACCATTAAAATAACTGAAAAAGGCTTAATTATTTCAGTGCACTGTACACCAAAGTATTTAAATATGGCTAAAAACGCAGATGCTGACCGCTTGCTTGGCAGTGTTAGCTGATGCTTTTTGGTTGCTATGATATCGAATGTCCGGTAAACTAATCTGATGCTATTACATGCTTTTTGTGGATAATCAACAATTTGTTTACTCTTACGTTTAGGGCTGTAACGATTAATCGTGCAAATGCGTGTTTTCTCAATCAATGAATTTTAATAAATTCAGAAGAAATCCCAGCACATCCCAAAGCCATGGGGCACTCTCGTGCAGAAACTCCGTTTGTGCCACAGAAGAAGTAGCATTACAAACGCTATTCCAGGAAATGTCTGCAGGAATATTTATATCACTGTTCTTCAAATTATTTCAGGTATTTTCATGATAATAAACAATGTTTTGAATGATTGTGTTTAACGCCTTTTTAAATGCACGTTATAAACGACTCCGACTCATAATGATTTTAGATTGATAGGGACTTCTTACTGACCAAATGCCGTAGTACACGCACAAGCTGTGCATGAAACACGTAATCGCAGCCTTGCAATTCAGAATCGATTTCAGACAGGCATTTTTAATGGGACACACGATTAATCGTTACAGCCCTACTTACGATAATAATCGCAATAATAATAACCTTGCGATAATAATTGGCAAAAACCCATCTCTTCCCCCATTACCTCACTTCCTAATATATGACTTTCTATCTTTTTCTTGATCTCTATATGTACATTCTTACAAAAAATACTAACCAACCCTTGACAATGTATACTGTAGTAGTCTTGATGACACTATTTCCAGTGCACTTATGTATTGCTGTTCTTGTGTTGCTATAATTGCTTCTATTGTTTACCTCATTTGTAAGTTGTTTTGGACTAAAGTGTCTGCTAAATGACTAAATGTAAATGTACTCTAAAATCTGATGGGTTATTTTTAACCAAATGCTGGATAAATATTGGACAGAACAACTGTTGGGTTATAAACCTGTTGTTTCAATGCAATTATTTTTTAACTCATGTTTGGGTTAACAACAACTGTTGTGTAAGATGCAAATTATCCAACCTTTATAAGCCAAATATTACACCTAATTTTAAATGTAATCCTGGGGAGCAATAGAAACCTGTGGTTTTGTAATCCTTGGGAGCAATAGAAACCTGTGGTTTGTTATTTGGCGGAAAATGCGCATTTCTGTATATATTTGATAGGTTTGGCATTTTATCTCATATATTTTGTTACTTTTATCGAGAAATAAATACTTTTAAATCCAAAAACATCATTCCCAGTGTTTCCCATACATAGGCTCTACTTGGGCGCTGCGCCCAGGTAAATTGCGACCCGCCCAGGAAAAAAAAATCACTTTACGAATTTCCGTATTTTGAGAGAGCGAGAGAGAAAGAGAAAGAGAGAGAGAGAGAGAGAGAGAGAGAGAGAGAGAGAGAGGTGGGGGTCGATCAACTGCAGCACATACGGAGCAGCCAGGGAACTACACTATGTGCTTATGTGCATATGAGTTTATAGCATCCAAGTTGGCTTCATTTTGCGTGCAAGCACGTTGTGTCTCTCCCGTTGAGTGTCCGTTCACGTGCTCTCTGTTTCTCAATGAATTTGGGTGCGACGCGAAGCAAGCTCAGTGTCACATTGTATCCTTTCATGTTTCTGAACTTGAGCAGAGTTTTACCATTAGAGGTCTTTCTTCACTGAGGACGCGGGACCCGTATGGTTCCGGGTTTATATTTTAAATGGTCAGTTGGGTCCAGGTCGGTCCTAGTTCATTACTTCGGGTCCCAAGTCTGATTAATATTGTGTGTAAAACCCGAGTCCATCGGAGAACGGCCGCGAGCGCGCTACCGCGCTAAAGCTCGAGTGCTGTTTCAGACCACGCGCCGATTAATTTTCTTTATCCCATTTTTTTAATAATCTTACTATTAATAGACCATATCTTTACTAAAATCGAAACAGTTTGCAGTTTTGCACAGAGATTGAAGCAAAAAGCAGTGCTAATACTGAATGAGCAAAGCTCTAGCTGACTCAGGATATAAAAAACACAAAGCTGTAATGTAAAGTCTGTCATCGGGACAGCAAGTAGACTTTTAAATCTGAAATAATGAGTGTATTAAGCTTTTTTTAATCGGCAAAAGAGAAATAGAAAGCAGAATCAGTAAAAGTGCATATCTAATAGAAATTATTACCATTATAACATCAGTCACATTTATAATCTATAGACCTGCACTGTCTATATAGGCTATAGTATACATAGTATTGTATATATTGAGTTTGATAAAAGGGGTCATCAAATTACTTCATATATCAGTGCAAAAACATCCAGTGTTTTCGTGGTGCTTTGACATACAGTGTCAGCTTTGTTTATGGCAAAGAAAGTTTGGGGTGGTTAGATTAATGAACTATAATGTGAAATTAATATTAATGTTTAATAAATCAAAGTATTGTGTTGTGTCACACATTATTAGTTCTTTGTCACATGTATAGTAGACCATTATTTGTCAGTGGGTAATGATTGCCCTTTTCACCAGCTACCACCACAAGTAAATTTCAGATCTATGGGACACACTGATTCCTGTAACAATACCTCTGATACCGCTTTTAGATACTAGCCAAGGAACGCCCATCACGCAAATGCGTATCACTCGGTGTCGCTCACTTTTGTAGCTAATGTGACTGTAGGGTTACTTTCATGTCATTCAAACGGGAAGTAGAGGGTTGTAGTCCAAAGCGGCCGTTCGCTGTAGGCTTAGACAGAAAATATATCGCCTGGCAGTGAACTTTGAGCTTTATCATTTTGCAGGTCTTATTTATGCTCTAACAGCGACATTAGACACTAAGGTTTAAAAAAAGGGATCAGAAAGAATGTGACCTTTAATATTTCTGTCTGGATGATTTTTACTTCTACTACTAATTTACAATTTCAATGTTTTGTGTTTGTAACTTTAAATAAGTGTGGTTTTGTAAAAGTGCTGTAATGTTAAATTAAACTCAAGTTCATTTACATTACAGTACATTTTGTTTGATAATTTGAAATACAGTTTGATAACATCAGACCACAATCTTACTTCAGTATCTCCAGTTTACAGTCAGGATTCTTCAGTACATCAGAGATCAGCTTCACTCCTGAATCTCTTAGATTATTCTCAGACAGATCCAGATGTGTCAGGTGTGATGGGTTTGATCTCAGAGCTGAAGTTAGAGCAACACAACCCTCATCCGTGATATAACAATCACTCAACCTGTAATGATGTAAATGATAAACACAGTCACAGAACATGAACTGAAAACTGTAATTAAGAAACAAATAATAAATTTCTCATTGACTCCAAAAGAAACGATACTCCTGGCAAAAAGTCACTAAAAGTTATATTCAAAATTTGTTAGTAAACATGTCAACTTTGATGTGAGGTTGTAAATGTTGTGAATTGACAGTTTCCCAGAGAGGGTTCAGATTAAGCCAGCACTAGGTCTTAGTTGTATTAGGAGATTCATTTGTTTTTACAAACATACCTCACAAAAACATTACTGTCATTTGAATTAAATTTTATTCATATAGCGCTTTTCATAATTGTTTGATTGTTTTAAATCAGCTTTACATTAAAACAGCAGGGAAACTGTTAATTTTACTTACTTGATTTTTTTGGTTTCTTTAACCAAAGGCTGCAGTTTCACAAAAACTTCATCTGCTTTATTTTTATCTCCAATAAATTTATTTAGATCAAGTTCATCCAATTGCTGCTCAGACGTCAACAACACAAAAACTAAAGCTGCCCACTGTGAAGAGGAGAGTTTGGTCTTTCCTACTGAATAAGATGTCACATAATCTTGAATCTCCTGCAGCAGTGAATCATCACCCATTTCATTCAGAAAGTGAATCAGATTGATGGATTTCTCTGTAGACCGATTCTCATTCATCTTCTGTTTAATGTACTCAATAGTTTCCTCTTTCATGTAGGAGCATCTTCTCATCTGTGTCAGTAGATACTGTAAGAGAATCTGATTGGACTCCAGTGAAAGACCCAGAAGAAAACGCAGGAAAAGATCCAGATGTCCATTCTTACTCTGTAAAGATTTATTTACAGCTCGCTGATGCAACTCAGATAATGAAATCTGTTCTGATGATTTACATATTAATCTTCTCAATATTTTCCAAAACCAACCTGCCTTATGACTTTGATCAAACACATATCTGTTGTAGTTTGTGAAGGAGATGTGAGCATAAAGAGCTGCTAGATGTTCCTGGATGCTGAGATGAACAAAGCAGTAAACTTTCCCCTGATACAAACCAAACTCCTCTCTGAAGATCTGAGTACACAATCCTGAGTACACTGTTGCTTCTGCTACATCAATGCCACACTCTCTCAGGTCTTCATCATAAAAGATCAGATTGCCTTTCAAAAGCTGCTCAAAAGCCAGTTTACCCAGTTTGAAGATCATGTCTTCATCTTTCTTCTCATAGGTCTTCTGATGTTTGATGTTTGTCTGAATGATCAGGAAGTGTGTGTACATTTGAGTGAGAGTCTTGGGGAACTCTCTTCTCTCTGCTTCACTCAACATTCTCTCTAGAACAGTGACTGAAATCCAGCAGAACACTGGGATTTGACACATGATGTAGAGACTCCTGGATGACTTCATGTGTGGAATGATTTGATCAGACAGACTCTCATCACTGATTCTCTTCCTGATGTATTCCTCCTTCTGTGGATCACTGAAGCCTCGTACCTCTGTGACTCGATCAACAAACTCAGTGGGGATGAGATCAGCTGCTGCTGGTCTGGCGGTGATCCAAATGAGAGCAGAGGGAAACAGATTCCCCTTGATGAGGTTTGTCAGCATAACGTCCACTGAGGTTGATTTACTTACATCACACAGCCTCACACTGCTGTGAAAATCCAGAGACAGACGACACTCATCCAAACCATCAAAGATGAACAACACTTTATATTCATCACTGAAGATTTCCATTTCTTTTGTTTGTGGGAAGAAAAGATGAAGAAGATCTAAAAGACTGAGTGTTTTGTTCTTCATCAAATTGATCTCTCTGAAAGGAAGTGGAAATATGAGGTGGACGTCCTGATTCTCTTTCTCTTCAGCCCAGTCCAGAATGAACTTCTGTACAGAGACTGTTTTTCCAATGCCAGCGACTCCCTTTGTCAGCACACTTCTGATGTGTTTGTCTTGTTCAGGTAAAGGTTTAAAAATGTCATTACATTTGATTGGTGTCTCCTCTGTTGTTGTTCTTCTGGATTGTGTCTCAATCTGTCTCACCTCATGTTCATTACTGATCTCTCCACTGTCACTCTCTGTGATGTAGAGCTCTGTGTAGATCTCATTCAGTAGTGTTGGGTTTCTCTCATTTGATGTTACCTCATACAAACACTCAAACTTCTTCCTCAGATTTGATCTGAATGTGTTCAGTAATTCAGCAAGATTAGACTCATGGCTGTAAAATTTAAATACCAGATATTACATACATAAAAAAATAAGGGCTGTCAATAGATTAAAATATTTAATCGCGATAAATCGCATGATTTCATGAGTTAACTCGTGATTAATCGCAAATTAATCGCACATTTTTATCTGTTCTAAATTTACCTAAATGTAACACTTTTCAAGTTTTTAATGCTCTAATCAGCATGAATTTGGATAATATATATGCTATATGCAAATGTATGTCTACAACAGCCTGTTTACATTTTCAACAGAACCATCAGCCATAGTTTTATATATGATCTTTCTCCATCTTTGCTGCTGCATCATTTGTGACCTCTGCTGGCAAATTGAGTTGGGATGAGCAAATTTTCAAAAATGTTTCATTTATATTTTAACATTCTCTATTAAAAAACTTCAAAACAATTGGAACAATATGGAATATGACAAAGCATGACAGAACTATACCTGTTTACGCAGAGCAAAAACAATATCAATATATGTTACATATATGTTTTTCTTTTATTGTTTAATTTTGACATTGAGACAGACCGCTTTAAGATACTGTATAATAATGCAAGGGTTTAATATAATGTTACACAACAGATACTTTTCCTTAACAGTTAACCAAACATTCACTTCAGATATAACAGATTATAGGTCATACCTGCGTGAATTCTTGTCAAAACAGATATTTTAAAAAATTTAATTTTGTGTTAGATGTTTATATATATCGGGGTCGCGCACTCGCATGTTTGTGTACATGCGCTTCAGACGTCTGCGTCAGACATCGCTTTTGAGCCTTGTCAACTCTTTTAACATCAATCAGGTCCCGAACTTTATCTCTCTTAATAATTATTTTAACATCAAGAAAACCCTGCAGTCTATTTTCAATAATTTCTGAATGCTTTAAAAACTAAACTAAAAAGTGAAAGAAGACGCATCTTTGCTTTATATGGATTTGGGACGGTACACCTTACAGAAAACGTACAGATAAAGATCATTTTAGATGTTTAAAGGCGGAGTCCACGATGTTTGAAAAACGGTTTGGAAAAGGAGACGGGCCGACTACCAAAACACACTTATAGCCAATCAAATCAAATCAAATGCCGGGTTGCGTATGTGTGGGGTGGGTCTATCAACAGAAGGTCCAGATTCTATTGGGGTAGGGGCGTGTTTGTTTAGGCGATTTCAAATATCAACACTGGCTTTCAAACATCATGGACTCCGCCTTTAATGACCATTTAGTAACAAAAAAGAGAGAAGGATCCGCACACCAAACAGCTCCCTTTCATAAATTTATTAGGAGTGACGTTTCGGGTCTCTACAACCCTTCCTCAGAATACAATAATGACCATTTAGAGCATTGGATTCGCTAGACGAGAGCTTAATGTTCTTATTTTTATGAAAAGCTCCGGCTCATCTAGACAGCGCGGGTCACTTGCTGCATCTCAGTTCATCCAGCTGTGGGTCAAACAGAAATTGTGTGTTGCGTTAATCGCGCGTTAATAAAATTAGTGCCGTTAAAATGAATTTGCGTTAACGCGTTATTAACACGTTTATTTTGACAGCCCTAAGAAAAATGCATGGAGCCAAAACACTTTTTTTTACATATTGTACACATTTTTTTTTAGAACATATTACTTTAGCTTATGAAATGTTTAATTCATTTAATAATTAAAATAAACTAAAAAATAATACCCAACAATTCACCTGAAACAAGGACTCATGTTTTCATTGATGTCTGGTGTTTGATTCTCAGATTGCTCAATCTTCCTACAATCACAGTCGGGTTCGGTTACTTCTGGTCTGTGCAGCAGAATTGAGTCAATTAATACATTATATTTCATCTACCTCTTGAGAGACGTTTCTACAATCCTTTAAAGAACTTCTTATACCCTTTAAAATATATATAAATTGTATACAAATATCAATCTGTAATTAAATGATTCATAGTTGTTTAATACCTGTTATCAGGCTGTGTATCACCACTCTTAAAATGTAATGGTTGATCAATAGACGCATCACTCTTCATAGACACACAGCTGATCTCTGGATCTGATCTCTTCTGATGATCTGACCTATAACACAGTATGTTCATTATGCTCCTACAAAAACTGTATTGAGCTAAACTGTTAATGAAATGAAAAGATCGAATTTCACAGATGTCACTGTGCAAGCAATTCTGTGCTCAATTTTTGTATATCAATACTTCAAAATGTTAAATAAAATGATGCATCGCATATTATTTTAACATACCTTAGATTAAGCCTTGTATCATTACTCTTAAAATTGACTGGTTGATCAATAGACACGTCACTCTTCATAGACACACAGCTGAACTCTGGATCTGATCTCTTCTGATGATCTAAACTATAACCAACAACAGATTAGAATTAATACTGATGGTAAATTAATGTTATTTGTTGAATACAATCATAAGAAAGTACTTTTCATCTTTTCATTATGCTCCTTCAAAAACTGTATTGAACTGAGTTGTTAATGTGTCTGATAAAGAAGAGATCAAATTGATCAATTTTTGTATATCAATACTTCAAAATGTTAAATAAAATGATGCATCACAGATTATTTTAACATACCTTAGATTAGGCCTTGTATCATCACTCTTAAAATTTAATGGTTGATCAATAGACACGTCACTCTTCATAGACACACATCTGATCTCTGGATCTGATCTCTTCTGATAAACTGAACTATAACACACAGATCAGATTTAATACTTTAATTTACATTAATAATCTTCATAACAAAAATAATTATAAGAAACTTTAAGAAGTGTTTATTAAGGTTTTAGATATTTAGATTTTAATTAAAAACAAAGATACTGCTATATTTTTCTGTGATATAAAGGTTATTTAATAAAGTGTTTATATAAAGTACCTGCATCCTGGAGAAAAATCTCCACCTGTTGATGTTTGTGTTTGATCCATGATGGAGCTGCAGAGGTGAATCTGATCAATCTGATCTCCACAACTAATACTGAATGAAAATAACATTCAGACACAAAACAAACTTAAAGTGAATAAACAGACATTATAGCTGAATGAATGAATTAATCTAAGTGTTGAAGAAACAACATTACATCAACACAACACAAATTAACATGTCCCGTTTGGGCTCCGGGTGGGGCCACTGCCAGCAAAAAATTTCACACTACCTTCACACTACCGCATTTCACGCCGGTAGCGTTCCCACAGTGGGACAGCCCAAAGTCAGAGTGGGGCTCTTGACTAAAAAATAGCATCATTTTGAAATATGTCTGCAGCTCTTAGCAACTTTTTGGTGGGCTTGAAAATATTTTGTCCCAGCGGGGTTAATTGTAACACTGTGTTACAACTAACCCCTTAGCACTTACGATATGAAAACCGCTAACGTAAGCTTAATTCTTGCTGTTGTTTTAAATAGGCTACACACGAATGATTGCTGGCTGGCTAATATGATTATTAAAGACTGGGTCACATATTGTAATGGTTTTCCCTTGTGTTCTATTGTTTAGGTCTTTTATTTTGAAGTCATGTCTCTGGTCTTTTATTTTGAAATCCTGTCATGTCATGCTTCACATTACACTTCCTGTTTGTTACTATTAAAACCGGTTCAAACTCATAGTCACATTGCTAAGTATTGTTAGTGTAACACTGCATTACCGAGCGGTTCATTGTCATACTTTGTTTCTTGTTCATGGTTTTGACCCTTGCCTGTTTATTTGGATTACGCTTTTGGATTACCCTGTTTGGATTTGCTTGCGTGCCCTTTAGGTATATACTTATAAACCTCCAGCATTTGGATTCTACTCGCTCTCTCTCGCTTTATGTAAGCAGCCCATTTGTTACAGAATACTTCACCTTATGCTGGGTACACACCAAAAGATTTTTTACATCTTATAAGATTTAAAAAATGTGATAGACCACAAACATGAGGATAAAAAATCCTAGATTTAACCATTTTGCTCCTATAGTGTGTGGTGTGCCATTATGTGTCAAAGGATTTTTAACCAGAGTCTCGACTGTGAACACAGGAAATACCACAAAATCTCAGAGACTTCAGAATAAGCATGGCATACGAAATGCAGGAAGACATTTCAATGATAGTGCTTGGAATAATTTTTACAAGACACGTTGTATAAACATTTGTGCTGTTGCCACAAATCAACAAGCTGATCCTCCATCTCTGCTGTCCACATCAACTTCACTTTGGCCGTTTCTCAATCCGAAGGCTGTAGCCTGCAGAGGTCGCATATGCAGGCTGCATACGTCATGAAACCTGGTTTATTTCAGTTCACTGAGCATTACATACGCAAGTCATAAGTATATTACAACAAAATATGATAAACTAGGAATAATAGTCAATTTTATAACTGTTAATATTCTGAAATAAGACAGTCTTGATGCTTTCTGATGCTCGCTTTCTGATTGGATATGGTTTCGTTTCACGTGATAATCTCAATAGCGTGCTCGCGTTTGTCCTCGGGATTCCCCACACACATTAGGATTTCTGATCGTAAATGTTGAATATTTACAATTCGCGATTGGCACGGCTCAGACGTTCTTCCGAGCAAGTTCGGACACTCTTAACACACCTCACACGAAGGGACAATCTGATAAAATAATCTGTAGAATCATCGCGATACTCTGGACATAGCTAGGATTGTCGGAAGGGGGGAAATCGGCCCAAAATCAGCCCGATTATCTTTTGGTGTGTACCCAGCATTACCAGAATCCAGAAGAGGTTTGTGAATTCCAGCCGGGAACATAAATCCAGTGTTTTCTCTGTTTTAATTATGCCAGGGCAACTGCCCGATTGAGGATTACATCAAGGACTTCCTGAATTTAAGCTACTAGGTAAACTATAATGATGCTACGCTTAAGGACATCTTTTATAATGGACTTAATAAGGATTTACGCCAGCGTATGCCACATAATGCTTCACATTGGACTTTGGAAAGGTACATAGACTTTGCTCTTTTAATATCTGGCTCTCCCTTCACTGTGGAAGCTGTGGATGAGGATCACCACAGTCCCACAATGACATGTACATCACAGCCAGCTCAAGTCATGCATGTTTTACAAAAGCCATTACTAACCATGCCTGTCTTTAAGATGGCCGCCACCATGCCTGTCTCTGTTTCCAAGATGGCCGCCACTATGCCTGTCCCTGCTGAAAAATCCAGCATCAAACTAGCATGGACCAGCATGGGAATTATGCTGGCCTATGCTGGTTTGATGCTGGTTTAGCTGGTGGTCACTGAACTCCATACTATATAGTAGGCAAAGTAGTGCTTTTTGCATACTATATGGTATGTTAGTAAGGGATTTAGAACGCAGCAATAGTCATTGGTAAGTATCGTTAGTGTAACACTACATTACCGAGCGTTTCATTGTCATTGTTTGTTTCCTGTTCATGGTTTGCTTTGTATTCTTGTTCATGGTTTTTGGGATATACACATAAACCTCCAGCATTTGGATTTGGATAAGCAGCCCCTTTGTTACACATATAAAAAAATTGTCATAATTGTGCTGCTTTTTCTCACATATTTAGATTGTAAATTGTATCAATTTATAATTAAACTACTGTTAGAGAAGTGCTGGATGAATGAATACAGTGTGGATACCTGTAGAGATGCACCAGTTGACCGGCCATAAATTGGAATCGCGCATTATAAGCAAAAACCGTCCAGTTCCGATTTATGGCTGGTCAGCTGGTGCATCCCTACAGGTATCCACACTGTATTCATTCATCCATCCCTTTTCTAACAATAGTTTAGAACAATAATGGGTTTTTGTATTTTTTCGGCCGATTTTTCCGGAAGTGCACCCGCGTGCACAGACTACATTTTAATCATTCACAAACATGTATTTTGTGTAAGAGCATTCCGAAATCTGTGAGCAGGACATAAAGATCACAAGCTGCAATGTCTGTAAAGGACAAGTTAATCGCGGAGAAACAACAGTACATTCGCAGGGCTCTCAAGTCTCACGCATTCACTGTGAGATACACGCATTTCATTCAGTTTACACACTCACACCTTGTATTTCTAAGAGACTGATAACTTTTCCTGCTATATACAATTAATGGCGCAGGGAAGTTCTCTGTCGAGTTCATAGCTGTCTGGAGGTTTTCTTGTGCTCCTCTTTTGTTATTCACTTGGATTCGCGGCGCGCGCACGCACGGAGCGAAAGCTAGAAGATCAAGATCTGATAAATGCGGTAAATAACGCAGGTTTCTTAATGTTAAATTAGGTGTTAAATTATGCTTAAATTAAAACTAAAAATCTCTCCAACTGCATTGCAATCAGAAGCTTTAGCTTACCTGAAACTAACGTAGAGGCTTCCTGAAAATAATGGAAAAGGACCAGAGATGTATTTCATTATTAATGCCATGTAATACTGAACATGTAATCTTATCTCTCTCTTAAAGGGATACTTCACCGATTTAGCATTCAGCTTTGTATCTGTAGAAACCCGGCAGTATTACTGAATGACCATGTTTCCCTCCCTCATTTCCCCCTGAGAGGAGAGATATCCTCCGATGATGTAATATGACGATTTTTGCATCATCGGAGGACTTTTTTGCAGAACCAAAATGCAGATATCTCTCCTCTCAGGGGGAAATGATGGAGGGAAACATGGTCATTCAGTAATACTGCCGGGTTTCTACAGATACAAAGCTGAATGCTAAATCGGTGAAGTATCCCTTTAAACACAGCTTAAAATCCACGCTGATGGCAAGTGCTGCAATCCTACTGTATATAATACAGATTAGTGTTGCACGATGCATCGATACTTCAAAAGTACCTTGATTCTCAGAATTAAATAAAGTCACGGTTCCTAAATGTATTAGTATCGATACTTTTAAGAATGAACGCGTCCCAGATTTGTAAGTGACACATTTCATGTTGGTGCGTTCAACGCACGTTTCCATTGCCTCCCTGTGGACGTCTGTGTTTTTCTCCTCACACACGCAGCCAAAACTGCAGCTGTCATGTGACAAACACAACAGCGAGATGGCTGCATGTGCGAGCACTAAGTGATACTGCCCGCTGCAGCTCAGTCTGACTTCTGAAATTCAACAGGATACGCTCTCTTGCCTTCAAGCTTTGTTTATTTTCGCGATTTGGTCCGCAGCGCAAGCTTCCGGTGATCGCGCGTGCGTCATAAAGAGATGATCCATGTGCACGGTGCGTGAGCGATAGGCAGCGGAGCTCGTATATGCTTCTGATGTACTGTTGTCATTTTCTTTCAGTTTGTTTCACTAAACCGTATCTAATAAACAGATTTATTTATATTAGGTTATTATATTAAAGCATTTAAAGAGCACAAGACCTACACAAAGGAGGTGTATTTCATTTGTGAAAAGCATTGTAAGAAATTATGGACTCAAATATAAAGTTAACCACAGATAAATCAGACATTGAAGGACAGGAAACATTAGCCTATATTAATCCATATATCACAGCTTAAATAACATATGGTTATTTTTTAGGCTCATTATTTCCTTTTAATTATGGTAATGTTATGGTTAAGTGAATGTTAGCAGTTATCACTATAACCACTGCATATAGAGATGTTTTTCATATTTTGTTAAAATGTTTAATATATCTGCTGTTCATATGTTCATTTATTAGTTTGTAATATTATTAGAATGTTGTCCTGGTTTTAAAATAAAGCACAGCAATGAGATTTGAGAGTGTTTCTCCCTTTTCATTAAAAAAACGAAAAGTATCAAAACCGCGATTCTTGACTTGGTATCGGCACCGAAACAATATTTTTGGTACCGTGACAACACTAATACAGATTTCATTTTAATTTTGATACATTTGTATTTTTTTTATATATAGAGAAATTTATTTAATTTGGATAAATTTGTCTGTCTTTTATCAGACTTACCAATTGTTATAATTTATATTTGTGCTGGTCAGTTATGAATAATATGTAACATTGAACTGCTAGCAAAGACTTGAGAATTTGGTGGGGCAGAGTGGCCCCGCCCCTAACAGATGTTATCTAAATGTTATCTAAAACTTTTAAATAAAACCTGAGAGCCCTGCATTCGGCACAACAAACTTGATCAGAAATTTAAGTTCATCACCCAATAGAACACAATAAGTATCAAAAGGTCCTGGAGGGCCGGTGTCCAACAGAGTTTAGCTGAAACCAGGGCCGGCCCGAGGCATAAGCGAACTAAGCGGCTGGTTGGGGCCTCGTGGCCACCAGGGGCCCCCCAATCGTTTTTTTTTACAATTAAATACCGTAAAACTTCAAATAATAGCCCGGGCTTTTATTTTCCCAAACCTATCATCACACCAGGCGTCTAAAAGAGACAGGCGTCTATAAGAGACAGGCTTTTAATTTAAATTGCTCAAGCATGACAGCGGGAGTTTACCACATATTACGTTTTATTTATAATTTGAATGTGTTTAACAAATTAGTTAGGGTAAGAATGACATTAGTCTTAAATTATTAGCAGCATAAATAAAGCAAACGAGGATATGCTTTTTATTGGTTGTTGCGTGAAATCTTACGCAGATACAATAGTGCAATTTTCTGATTGGCTATTGTGTAGGCTCTTTCTTTTTATTTTGGATTGGCTCGCTCGACTAGAACTACAGGGGAGACGGGCTTGATAGAGAGAGCGGTGGGGGCAGATACATTTTGGGCGCTGCAGAATATCAAATATGATAGAGTATTTCTGCGTGAGAAATACTATGTGTGGCGGGAGTGCATGATTGACAAAAGACTGAAAGTCCGGCTATTATCAGCGGCCTCAAAACACTACCGGCCCACCGGGAAAAGTCCTGACTCTCCCGATTGCCACTTCGCTACTGTAATCATCACTTCAATCCTGACGACGAACCTTGTTGTGTTGTCATAGTGATGAGTAATGGAACAACTGCGTCTGTCATGTGACATCTACAGGTAATCAAAACTTCAGCGTGTGCAATCTGCACAATAGAACTGGTTTAAACAGACGATGGCGGGATCGCGCGAATTAAGCAGCCAGTACAACAGCGCGACGGGCTTATGTCTCGCTGTGCACTGTCCGTGCAAAGATTAGGCTCATTTCATGTGATTAATGAGTGATGATGAGTTTTGTTTGCGTGACAGAGAGAGCAGAGCCGCGCACGCTTTCTGTCTTTAAACTGTCTTCCTGCTTTTATTCGGGTGTGCCTCATAAGCCTTGAAAAGTGAAGCCTCTGGCTCTTTGATCGCCCCCTGGTGGCTGGCTGCAGTACAAGTCATAGACCCCGCCCTCTCCATTCCAACGAATGGGACTCTGCTCTAAATAAAAAAATTATTTACACTTCCAATAAAAGTTTCCAAAAGATGGTTTTGTTCCTTTCAAGTAGTTGTTATCACGCTGATATATGCTCAAGGTTTCATTATTGTGGTACGTTTCATTTTAGTTTGTAATTTGATGTTATAGAAACGGGGCGTGTCGTTATGTTTGGCGTGGTTGAATTGGTCGAGCGAGCATTTGGGCGGAAGTTTGATACCGCGACGATTCCTTCTGCGCATGCCTTGGCTCCAAACGGACGTTTTTACGTAACATGGCGGCGACCGTGGTTGGACATTTTTGGCTTCAATTCATTACAATGGTGGGAGGCGACGTCACGTCGTCCATCTTTTTTTACAGTCTATGCTTTTATTACTCAAAACAAAACTGACTCGATGGCGAAAAGTCGGAAAACCAAATCATATCCACCGAGTAAATGTTTTTCGTGTTGTTACAGTAACACTTTGTTTACAGTTTTGCGCTGCTCAGCCTGGATTAGAACACAGCGCGTCCGATTCGCGAACTGACTCCTTTGAACGGATTCGTTTGAATGAACGGTTTAAACAACAGATCTGTCCCAACACTAAACTCACAAGATGTCACTGTCAGCACAATCAGTCACTTATAGCGCCTCAGAAATGAGAATGTAAATGTGTTTAGAAAGATTTTCCCTAAATAACAGTCTCAACTACAAAGCATAGACATTTACTATGTTAACTTTATGATGAATAAATAATTTATCAGGTCTACCAAATAAGGATTTTATCCTACAAAGCAATAAAAGCCATGGTAAAAAACTGATCAAAGATAATGAAAGTAGAGTGTCAAGTAATATCTGTGTCTGATAAATGCATGGTGCAGAGGAGGTTGTAAAACTCTTCAGAAAGACCAGTCATAATTTTTTTAAATACCTTGACTTAAATAGTGACATTTTTACATTTAAAATATCTGCTAATGATGAGAACATTTAGATTATTATGTACATATAGAAAATCGGCCAAACATATCGGCCATCGGCTGCGCTGATTTCTAAATATCGGCATCGGCCAGAGAAAAAGCCATATCGGTCGACCTCTAATTTACATTTACTAATACAGAAGATGCCTGAAAAGTAAAACAAGATGTTCTGAATAAAAAGTAGTTTAAAACCTTTTTACATCTTTCATTCAGGAGCAAAAATCTGCCTGTAAATTTGACAGGAATAAAGATTTGTCATTTATAATGATAATTATCAATATAGACTGATATGGAAAACATTTTCGTGATTTTTTTGCCTTATCCCCCAGCCCTAACACAAAGTAATACTTACTCTTAAGCCAATGGAAAAACACACCAAAAAATGACCTGAAAGAAAAATGAAAATAAATATACAATAATTATTAATCCCAATTGATGGCATTAATTGAGCATGCCTGCATTCATTTGAAAAAGACAGCGTGGTTTCCGAGTCGGAGAGGATCTTACACCGATTCATTTTAAAAGTGCTGTGTGGCGCTTCTTTCGTTTTTGGAGAATCAACCGGAATTGAACCGCAAAGTGAATCTGACATGAAAAAAATTAGCGTCATCTGCCTCTAAATGCAGTTTTAAAGTTTAAAATAATTTTAATCTAACTGATCAACACAAATAGGCATACTAGTGCCACAATACAGCTGATTGCTTACCAACATTAAAACCGCTATAAATAATAACCATATAGGTTTTATCTTTTTGTACCTACAGAGTCCGCACCATGATGAGAGAGTTGCAATTATTGTTAACGTTAACTGACTAAACTCTTGACTTTCACATGTCCTGGGCATTTAAGTTTTTCATCAACAATATCTGCGTGAAACATTATAAACATGATGATCATCTGCTTGACATTTTCAGCACATCTACTACGTTATTACGTAGAGTCTGCTTTATTAACGGCTTTTCGTTCGCTCCGCGTAAGCTAAACCTTTTTGTTCTGTAGCCTACCCAGGTAGCCAGTGCATTCGGGCCAGATCCGGCTGAGTGTCGGCGCACACGGCTGTGTTCTGGCTGCGGCTTACCAGCATTAAGCCAGCACTGGCCCAGCAAAAGTTGCCAGATTCGGCTAGGCTGTGGATATGCGGATTTGGTCCGATTTTGGCTGACAAATGGCATATTTTCCACATATTGGCTTTCACATTTCACGTTTGTTTTAATAAAAATATATTAATTTAACAATTGATATGCATATAATTGTTTCTATTTAATGTTTTGATAATTGTTTTTAGTTTTCCTGATTAATGGTAGCCTATGTCAATAAGTGAAAAGTAGTGTGAGGAAAAGTTAAGCTCAGAAATTTTTCCCTAATAAAATAAGGGAAGGGGAGAAGCATATTTTAATGTTAAGAATAGGTTTGTAGAGGCATAAAGTGCCATTAGCCTATTGAATGTAAGTATCTGGGCTATTAAGTTTATACTGAAATATTTTCTATGTATGTAATATTTCAACAAACACATATTGTATTAATTAATGGTCAAATACTAAATTGAGATTTTATAAAAAAATTTAATAAGCTGTAAAGGTTGTCAATTGTTTATTTTATTACAACTACAATTTTTCAGCCCTTTTCCAGAATTTGAACTAATTTGATCATAAAGATTGATCTATTTATAATTGATCGATTACAATTTTTAGACAATTAAAGCTGGTTAAAGGAACTTTTATTTTGGAATAAGAACTGCTGCTGTTTCAAGACATGCGCACTAGCTGCGACATCTAGTGACGACATTTACCGGGCTTTAACGGTTGTTGCTGCATGAAGTCTGCTGCAATTTCTCTGAGGTAAGACTTTTTGGAAGTTATTTAACATAATTTTAATGCATAAAATATTTATACTCTGCACATATTAGATATATGTAAACTTCATTTAAAAGAAGGACAAACTGGTGTGACTGATATAGTATACGTAATTTTTTAAATGACCACAATCCCACTTCAACAAATATGTAAATTAGCATTTGAATTTATTATTAAAATACTGAAGTATTTCTAGATAAATTTGAGTAGAAAATCGATTTTTATAATTCATCTGACAAGGAGAATTCGGACATAAGAAATGAACTCAGTTTAATGAACTTACTTAAACAGTAATATTTCTTTTAGCAAAACAAACAAAAAATATTTCGCAACTCATAAAACTGGTCTGAGGATTTGCCTCAGCAGTCTATGCAGCAGGCGGGAGTAACTGAGGGATCGTGAAGCTTTTCTGCTAAACACTCGTAGCCACCTCAGCCAGTTCCGCTATTATACAGCTGACTGAGGTAATTTTTTTTTACCAAGGGATAACTTTGTCTGGTACAGAAAACGTTTAAATTTCACAGAACAGAGAGCATTGCAGCTACAGGACACAGCTGGTAGTTAAACTTCTTTACTTAAAGTGCACCTGCAGTAAAAATATTTCCACCTCACTGTTGCACAACATTATAACCGATTTCATCTATTGAAAGATACTTTGTAGAAAATGAGTGAACCTTAATTATGTAATTATTACTCAACATTTTGTATCTATGATCTGTCTGTCTGTTATACAACTTAACAACTTATTGTGATTGTTTTTGTCACATTTAGATTTCTCAAGATCATCAGTTTGGACAGAATTCATTTGACGAATTAATGTAAGTAAAAGTACAATATTGGACGGGGCATGGATATTTCTTGGGAATCAGTTTTGTTGCATTGTTAATGTCAGGACTGTCTGAGGGGTCAATTGGGGCCAGAAGTATGATAGGGATTTGTTTAGGGCTACAAATATATATTACAAATAACAAGTCTTTAAAAAGTCTTTACATTAAGTAGTCTAAACTAAACTTTGATATGTAAACGTTGTTATGTAAACTATAATAACAAGATATTTTATTAGATCACAATTCCAGTTTATGGATTTGGCATTTGCAGTCATTTTGAAATATAAATATAATGGTAGAGAAAACACAATTATCTGTGGATGTGTGTGATTAAGAGTAAGGAAAACTTACTTTTTTATATAATTGAAAATCTCAAAACAACCCTTAAAAACCAAATTGAGTTCTCTTTTGCTGCATCTTGCAAATATTACAATTTTAAATAGGCAAGGCTTAAAAAGGTATAAAAATAATAATGAACTTTCTCGATAATACAACACTGGCACAATTGGGCATGTAACCGTTTTTTTTACCTTAGTGTGTCATGGTCTGAGTGCATCTGACAGGACCATGACAGTATTATGTTCTGTGTGGGGGACATGTGGAGTCATATTGTGTGTGTGGCTTCCACATGTTCCCAGTGTCTTGTCGCTGTCGTGATCTTGCCAGACCTTAGTATAGGTTCAGGTCTATGTTCTGAGGGCAAGGTCATGGCAGCATTGTGGTCTGTGTGGGAACACGTGGTTTTCACATTATGTATCTGTGTCACGTGTTCCCAGTGTCTCGTCACTTTTACCCTGCTCCCTTATGTACTCGTGTCTTACGTAATTAATTATGTTCACCTGTTCCCCATTGATGTGGTGTCTTTATTATGCCCTCTTGTTCTCTGTCGTGTGGGCGTTCGTTGTTGTGAAATACTCTGTGTTCATGTGCTGCGTGTTCATATTGAGATCTGTTCCTGTTGTTCTTGTGTTTTGTGTTTCATCACAGTATTGTAGTATCCTCCGTTTTACCCCCACATGGGTGTTTATGTTCTGTTTCATTAAATACATAGATAATTTTTTACACATCTCTTGCGTTTGGGTTCGTCTTTAAGTTTTTCCTTTTTTCGGTGTATAACACACCGTGACATAGTGGTGTGCCCTTATTCTAGTACTTATGTTTCTAGTAGCTATGTTTACATGCAACCAATTAATCAGTTTGTAATCGTATTGATGGCTCAATCGTATTAAAAAGCCGTCATGTAAAAACCTTAATCAATACGATTGAGGTAGATTGGATGCAAATTTGAATCGTATTGAAAGGGGTGGTGTAGTCCAATCTGTGATCCGATCAGCAGGAGAAAAGTATGCATGTAAATGCGTGAATCAAAGTATTTTGTCGGATGCAAAAATACATTGTGCATGTGTGCAGAAAATTTGTGCTCAAGTTCACGTCGTATATTTACCTCTTATTTGCTTTGGTTTGGCTTTGGGGTGGCATTGCCAAGTCCTCTCTTTTTTTCGTTCAGATTTGGGCTACTGTTTAAACTGTCTTCGCGAGTTGTTTTTTCTGCGGGTCAGATATGAAAGGATTTTGTTCATTAGTTATTGGTATTTGGGCTGTGATAAGTCATTGGGATGCTTTTGGGCTAATTTTGAATGTCCATGGGGATGGTTTTGATATGTGAAGCTGCCAACCCTGGCTGTGCGCTTGCACAGATGTTCAGTTTATATAAAATGTACATGAAAACAAACATTTTGAGGTGCAAACATTTAAACATGTTTAGGGTGCATGTAAACTGTATTGTTGTAACCTTTCATCGGATTAAATTCAGTCGGATTGACAAAATTTTGTGCATGTAAACATAGCCCTTGTGTTGACAGTTTGTTCGAGGATAAGAAAACTGCCATCTAGGGTTTCAGAACGAAGCAAGAGCCATCAATATTATATATGTATTGTATGTTTATGTATATATACATTAGCAAGAAAATGTAATGGTTTTCTGAATAAATATACATAAATAACATAATGTGTCTAAAAATTATTACACAAGATATTCAGATCTTTCATGTGTTTTTCAGAGCACTAGCAGGTTCCAATAAAGGCTGGAACAGAACAGACAGAAAAGGTACAGTATACTTTCTTTCCATGTCCGCCTTGCCCACGCTCACATCCGTACCACTTTAAAAAGTATATATTATTTACAGGACATTCACAAATTTAGAAAAGATGAAGAAAAGTAGCAGCTCCACCACTGCATTGAATATACTGTTCTGTATGAGTGTGCAACTCAGCGTTCCCACAACGCGCACGCTTGACATCTGTTCCTCAGACATGAGGGCTCGCGAAGCCAACACATGCGTGATCACTAAACTAAGTTTTCTTTCTTGTTTAAGTGAACATAAACAGCTAGATGTGTCAGTATCAGTATATTAAAGCAGTGCAGTCTTAAAGCTGTTCTGGGTCTTAAAGTGACAGTAGCCTACTGCTTTCTGTGTCAGAAATGTGCTTTCCACCCAAAAATGAAAATCACTCACTTTTCTTAACTGAACAACTTTTGCAGCTGCACATTTAATTCATACAGTGAGGACTGTGCAGTGTTTTGTGTGTATTTATTGCTAATGTTAAATCATAGATTCTAATAACTAATATTTTTACATTTAATACAGATGCCTGAAAAGTAAAACAAGATGAGTATAGTGTTATTATAAAAAACAAAAGATTTGGTTGCTTGTCAGTAGCATTGTTGTAGTGACAGCCAAAATACATACATCGGCCTAGGACTGGGCAATATGGCAAAAATCCATATTGAACGATACTGATATATATTTCGAGGTAAGTTCTTAATGCTTCCAGCTTTAAAACAGTATGCCAACAATGACTGAAGCCACAAAAATAAGAGGGTTCATTTATATTTTAATCTGCGCCGCGTCAGTTTTTTAGCTAGCCAAACCACTTCCATATAAAGGAATTCGTGCTACCTTTTTGTCCACAATTTATCATCTTTGGATATTCGTTGCCACTTCCACTCATTTTTGTTTCGTTTTTTTGTTGTTGTGTCGAGTTTGCAAAGTAGGAAATGGACTTTTGTACTACTCATGTGTATTACATATAGGCCAATGTATTTTGGCTGTCACTACAACAATGCTACTGAAAAGCAACCAAATTTTTAATATTTCCCCTTAATCATAATACTATACTCATCTTGTTTTACTTTCCAGGCATCTGTATTAAATGTAAATATATTAGTTATGAAATTGTCTGTCAACATGATTTTAACATGAACCTTAGCAATAAATACAAATAAAACACTGCACAGTCCTCACTGTATGGATTAAATGTGCAGCTGCGAAATTTATTCAGTTAATAGTAGTGAGGGGTTTCCATTTTTTTTTTTTGTGTAATGAACATTGAACACTCAAGACAGCTTTGAACACCCAAGACAGCTTTAAGACGGCACTGCTTCAATATACTAATAAACATACAGCTGCTTATGTTCACTTAAACAAGAAAGAAAACTTAGTGAGCCCTCGTGTCTGAGAACCATATACGAGCTATACATGCTGGTAAACAGGCACGTCACCTTGTCGCACACTCATACAGTACAGTATATTCACTGCAGTGGTGGATCTGCTAATTTTCTGTTATGTTTTCAGTTGATAAGATGTACTTTTTGATTACTGAAATTTAATTTAACCAGAATCCAGAATAAAACGAAAAACACGGAATTTGAGAAAAAATTAAACTGAATCTGGGGAAAAAACAATAGGGCCATAGCTGTGCTAAAACCTGACTCCAATTGGCTTTTTTGAGGTCATTCAATTAAGGGTTCACATTTTTTTCACAAGCACTAAGATGTTTTTTGGTAGTTCTCAATAAAGACATGAAAGATCAGAATGTTTTTGTGTAATTATTTTTAGACACATTATGTTTATCAATGCCCTTGACTTAGATAAAGTTTAGATCGCATTTTATGACAAATTTGTTCAGAAAACTGTGAAATTCACATACTTTTTCTTGCCACTGAATATAAAGCCATTACAATGTTAATCTATGAAGCTATAAGTCTTCCACCCTAAAGTACCTGTCATTGTTTTTGAAGCAGAATAGCTTGTAGGTAACATTTAACCCTGGAGAACCCACGGGTCAAATGTGGCCAATGTTAATTGATTCTAAGAGAAGGGTTCTTGGGTTCTCCAGGGTTAAACTAACATGCTTGCATTTACCTAATTAAATAATTTTGTTTCTTTTCAAGAATCTGTCAGAAGAAATTCAACTACTGTTCGTGCACCAGATGGTGAAGTAGAAAGTTCGTAAAAACTTCTGCAGCTTGCATCTGACAGAGATGCAAAAAGAATAAGAGAGCGGGCCTGAAAACAAGCAAATTCAAGGTATTTCAATTGTTGTTAAAGGGATAGTTCAATAGATATTCTTTCATCATTTACTCATCCTCATGTTGTTCTAAATCTGCATGATTTTTTCTGATGAACACAAATTAAGATGTTTTGCGTAATGATGGTAAAAACACAGCACATTGTAACCATTGACTTCCATAGTAGGAAAAAGTATTTTGAAAGTATTGTGATATATGATGAAGAAAATATTTTGATAAATGATGGTTAGCACACAGGTGACGGTACCCATTAAATTCCATCATATTTTTTTATTCCTTCTATGGAAGTCAATGGTTACAATCTGCTGTGTGTTTACCATCATTCCTCAAAATATCTTCTTTTGTGTTCATCAGAAAAAATTCATACAGGTTTATAGGTAGGGTAACACATTTTGAAAAATGCTAACGGTAGCCGCCTAGTAATGAAATCACGATCCCACCCTTAAGTCAAATCGCCATCCAAAGTCACGCCTCTTTCAAAACACATGAACATGCACAGATCAGATGGTCACATTTCATGTCTCATTCACCAGTGAGAAAACTTTGCAGTACAAAGTGAATAACATTTCCAAAATAACCAACATAAACAACTGGTTTATATCAGAATTAGTTTAAGCACACGTTCGGTTTTGTAGACGTAGTAACTATATCGTTATGCTAATCCGTAAACGAACACAAATTTCATAGGCAACACAATGTTTCATCAAAGTAGAATATCTGAATCCATCTCAATACAAACATATCGCGTACCTACCTTACCAAAATAAACAACGACCCTTTCAGACCCTTTGCCTCCTGCAGCTGTTTGCATCTCGTGCTAAAGCAGTAAAGTTACAGATGTTAATTTGGGTTTTTGCTCTTGCTAATCCAGGCAGTTTTTGCTGTTGTTGTTATAAAAGATGCCTTTCGTTTTGTGGCTGCTGTACAGGTTGTCAATTCAGCAGAAAAGTTTGCTGTTCTCGCTGTTTACAGACAGGACGTGAGCGCACGTGAACACGCAGATGACCTATGGTGTCTGCGTGGACTCGCTGCGCGGTGGGCATTAAAATTATGCTTACGTATGAGTGACAAAAAAGGAAACGTCCGTTCGGACCGAAATTTATGATTGGTTGAACATTTTTTGGTCCTACACCTTTCACAGATTATATAAATTCTACAAATACATTTAAACAACTTAACACAGTGATTGCTATCAGGATGTGAGGAGACTTTTAGAGGCTGTTTACACTTGGCATTAACATGCGTTTTCGTCGATCAGATCACAAGTGGAAGACGTTAATGCCAGGTGTAAACGGTGTTCAAAACGTTTTGAGCTCGTCCACTTTCGACCCCTTTCAACCACATCCTGAGGTAGTTGAAACCACTTTCGATCGGATCGCTTTGGAGTTGCGGAACGCATATGTGGTTGAATGCATTCCAACAGCCACACGCGACCGCCTTCTCTCCGCCCATTTATCAATTATGAGGTATTAAACACAAGTTTTACGTCTTTTTTGACTTGTGGCGTGAACATACGGTGAAATGCGCTATTTTTAGCCTTTCATTGATAAAACTAAAGCGGCTGATCTTCGTAGTTTCGTTTTGAAAGCATGTGAAAGTTGCGCGATCCTTTTTCATCAGTTGCGCTGAAAATCAGAGAAAGCTCTTACATACACACGTACAAAACACTGTGCAGCATGTTTACTTGCTAAACAAGCTGTGGACTCCGACATAATATTAGGTTGCGTCCATATAAACTCATAATTACTCCCGCTCGGGTTTGAATGACAGCAGAGAGACTTGCCCACCGTCTCGACAGACCACCCCCTCACAGTATTCAGGACAGAAGCGGTCGAAAGTGGACAAAAGAGACGGATTTTAATACCAGGTGTAAACGTGATGTGTCTCTCTCGTCCACTTGTGATCCGATCGATGAAAACACATCTTAATACCAAGTGTAAACAGCCTCTTAACCAGCATAACTAAAAATCTTTCAGGATCAAATCTGTTACCCTACCTTTAAAACAACATGAGGATGAGTAAATGATGACAGAATTTTTATTTTAGGGTGAACTATTCCTTTAACATTTACCCAATTTAACATTAATGCCTTCAGTCTATCTGATGAAGTAACCATGAGTCATTTTCTGTTCCCCCTCTTATCTCTTTTCTCTCAATCTTTCCTTCTTTTAGGGTACACTTGAGGAGTGTCCAGATGTTTATTAATGTTTTATTAATGTAATGTTATGTTTCAAATAAACATGTAAACATACTGTATATTTTTCTTTTCTTTTTTTTAAACACCTACAGTAAAGTGTGACACTTAACACATTAAAAGCTTCACAAACATTGAGGATAGAACTTCTAATGTGCAGTTTAACTTTTTTTAACTAAATATAATAAAAGTTTTTTTAAGAAGGGATAAGCCTTCTTAAGGGCTAAGGTTATAAAATATTGTTTTGTGGAAAAAACACTTAAAAAAAAAATTCGGGCTAGTTTCGTCTGAGTGTACAGTTTAAGCTGGCATGATTCTGGCACTTTGCTGGCAGTGTCGGCTGACTTTAAGCACCCGGACATTGGCCAGTTTCGGCTGAGTGTACAGTTGTAGATGGCGTGATTCTGGCACTGCGCTGGCAGTGTCGGCTCACTTCAGGCACCCGGACACGGGCCAGTGTACTTGGGCCGATTCTGGGGCGTCATTCATCCCAGAGTTGGCCCTTTTCTGGCAGCCGGAACTGGGCCGTGGTTTTTTTTCTGGCCTGCCGGATTTGGGCCATTATTGGGCCAAACTGTTTTGGCTACCTGGGTACTTTTTTACTCATACATATTTCTACATATTTTCGACCAAGGAACACACAGGATATAATTTAAGTTGTTGTGGATAGTATTTAAGCTTTTTAATGAAATTATGGGAAATGATTGCCTTCTGTATTGCATTCGTTTTGTACATTTACAGGTGCATAAATCCTGGAATTTAATTTCAATAAAACTCGTTTAAAAAAATATGCGGTGCTTGATTTGTTTATATTATTAAGCCGTTGTGTGGCGCCGTCTTGTGGGCTTATGAGTATTTTTCTCCAAGATAAAGTAGGTCTTTTTCTTTCGATTATAATCCGAATATTATTATTTTTCAAGTACGAAATTCGAATGTATTTGTTCAGCCATTTTGACAGCCTGTAAGTTATATAACCTTACATTTACGCGTCAAACCCTAACGTTACATTGAAATAACTTTCGTTATAATTAACTAAACAATGTCAAATACATTTAAGAACGAGGATAACACATTTTTATAGAAGGTAAAAGACAAATAAAAGATCTGCACTAGAAGCTTATAGCTGCGTCACAAGCACGGTCAAACTGCCAGCTTATCAGTCAACATTAAAGTTTATAATATTTTAGTCAATCGAATTACTAACAACAAAATGAACATTCGGCTACTGTGAACTTATTTTAATAAAGTACGTTAACGTAAAGTAAAGGAATTAATGAAAACTTACCTTAGAATTTACCACAGAAACGAAAACTGTCGTCTGAGGTAAACATCAGTTAGATCCAGTTGAACTCACGAGGACAGAGGCGCGCCCCCGCCAAGAATACTCGTGTTCGTGTTATTGCAGCGCAGACAGTGTGAGGACGTCAATGTACCGCGAGAGCAATTCGAAATTAGACCTCTACGTGTAATTTCTCGACTCGCTCTCGCGATACGTTGACATCATCAACGTATGATGTCGGTTATCGCAGCGCTGCAAAAGTCGAACATGCCTGCCTAATAACAGATAACAAAAGACAACATGCTAAAAAACAATAAAGATGTTAAAGAAAGTGCTTCTCCTAGCGAAGCACTGCGTCCAGACGGGACTGAAAAACCTTGTTTAACATTAACAGGAATATTTTCCTTTAAAGCAACTTCATCCAGGGGTGTGTTCAATTATTTCTACATAAACATACATGTAAATTTTGTTCTAAATGGACAGACCTTTATAAACATGTATAAAAATGGTTTTATTATAGTAAAAGTATAGTGCCCTTACGAAAATTAACCATGCTGTCATGTATAAGATTGACATGTTTTATGGTTGTTACCGGTATCGGCCGCTAGAGGGCGCCCTAGACTGTAAGATACACACAACAGGTATTTGGTTGTGCAGTAAAGTAGGTATTTTAGAATGTTTCAAAAACGTCCTTTTTGTTTTATTCAGGTGTTATTTTATTTTTATTTTTAATGTGCTGCAACAGTAACTAATTACAATGAACATATAACTTTGTGAAAAGTTGTAAACCTTATTATAATCTCTTTGTCTTGATGTTTTGTATTTTAATTTAATTTCCCACCCCTTAATTTCATTTAGTCATTACTAGTTTGTGATGATTTCTGGCCATAATTAAGACGCATACTTGTTTTGCTAAATCCATTGTAAAGCAGTGAGCGTCTTCTGTCTCCAGTACAACAGGAGGCGCTGCAGCTCTTTAATCCGCAGATAAACTCACTAAAGAAAGAGAGAAAGAGCGCGCGTGTGATGTGTTTTGTGTATTCTTAGTGTTTATCTCTCTTTCGTGTTTCATTGAGTATAGACCGAGTCTTGTCTCTGTGTATTTAAGTGTTGAGAGGATGAAGGACACTACAGTGTGTGACAGTAAACAGAGCTTACAGGAGGATCAAACCTCCACAGAGTCTCTGGATTCTGTCTGTAACGCTGGAGAACAGCAGCAGATCCTGCAGACCAAACTGAAGATGTGTTCAGTTAAACTCATCGACTGCAGGAACCTCATGATGAAGATTAAAACTGAACCCACAGAAATCAAAACTGAACCCACAGAAATCAAAACTGAACCCACAGAAATAAAAACTGAACCAACAGAAATAAAAACTGAACCCACAGAAGAGGAAGATCGCACTGATGAAGATGATGATTTTATTCCACCAGGTATTTCTACTAAATTATTATTGTGTTTTAAAAAAAATTAACTGAGCACCTATTTTGGGTTTTCAGTCACAAACTCACTAATCAAAAGACCAAAAAATATAAGTAGTAAAATGTTTAAGGAGTTTAGGATATCTTTAATACTTATTGAGCAACAGGTATGTAGGCTTAAAGGGTAAGTTCACCCCAAAATGTTAATTTTATCACAAATCACTTACCTCTGTGTCTTTCTAAACCCCCAAGGGCTGTGATTGTCTTGACAACACATTTTTAGATATTTTTATGAAGTCTGGGAGGCTTCTGTCTGTCCAATGACTTCGGATAGATTTACAATTCCCCAGAAAATAATGAAGGACATTGTAAAAAAGTTCCATCAGTTGTTCTATAATAATATTATGAAGTGATAAGAACACATATATATGCAAAGAAACCAAAATAAATGATTTTATTCAATAAGTGGTTATGTTTCGGGGTGAACTATCCATTTAAAAAAGACTTCCTCTTATTCTAGAAGTGTCACCATATAATGCCACAAGAATTCAAAGTCTTTGTACAAATAATAAATATTGGTCCATTTGACTCCTACAAAATGGTGGATCAGTCACAAATAATCGTGCAAAATTTAATTGGGTAAATTAATAGAAAATTTAAATTAGAAAATTGTTATTATCTTTAACTAATAATATAAATATATACTACTATTAATAAACTCTCCAACACTCTGCTACTACTCTTGACACCTATCCAACACTAAAACGCAACAAACAAAAAAAACAACTTCTTTATCCATACTCAAACCAAACCATTTTTAATTTACTGTAATTGTTGCAAATCAGTGATGCCCTGACTGGTAGAGTAATAATTTGATTAAAAAATAATTTCTGGCCGAACACGGCCAATACTTTGAATGGTCTGCGGACGTGTCCGCCAAACGCGGTAAAAAAGGTATACCCCTCCCTTACCTCGCCTTCATGTAGCGAGCCCCCTTGTCACGTACTTGATGTAGGCACGGATACAATGAAGTTTCCGAAAAAGTGGATTGTGGAGACATTTTAATCGTTCACGATCAATGTCGTCATATCGCATACCCATACCGATTTATTCTCGACACTTGCTCCGAACCCTCGCTTTTAATATCCCATCACTAACAATGACCCAGCTGTAATAACAGGACTGACACCTGTCTTCTGTCTTATGTGTGAATCTAGAAAAAGATACAGAATCTCAATTCTTCATCCTTCTTTGTGTAAATAAGAGTGAAAAGACAATTTAATTGTTTTATGTTTCTTTCAGATGTGAAGAGTGATTCATGTTTGGATATAGAAATAACGTCCTCAACATCAAAAAAGCAACTGACAGCACAAACTCTTTCCTGCATCACCTGTGGAAAGACATTCAGCTCACAGAGACTTTTAGAGAGACATGAGAGAAAACACACAGAACAGAAACTCTTCACCAGATCTGAGATCAGCTTTACTACCTTACAAGAGAAGAAACTTCATTCAGAAGACCACAGAGAGAAGAAGAAGAAGCAGTTTCACTGTGAGCAGTGTGGGAAGAGTTTTGTCTCTTCCTCTAATCTAAATGTTCACATGAGGACACACAGTGGTGAAAAGCCTTTCAACTGCACTGAATGTGGAAATTACTTCAGAACCAAAGACAATCTTAAAGTTCATCAGAGACTTCATACAGGTGAAAAACATTATGAGTGTCCTCACTGCGAGAAGAGATTTAGCTGTAAATATAATCTGAAGACACATGTGTTTTTACACACCAATGAGAGACCGTATCAGTGCAGTGAATGTGACAAAACCTTTAGGGATTCAGGTTCATTAAAAAAACATCAGAATACTCATAAAGAGAAACTCTATCAGTGTTCACACTGTGATAAATGTTACGGTTATAAATGTCAGCTGATAATCCATGAGAGAGTTCACACCAGAGAAAAAACTCATTACTGTAGTGTCTATGGGAAGAGTTTTAGACAACATGAAAGTTTAGTGACACACCTGAGGACTCATACAGATGAAAAACCTTTCAAATGCTCTCAATGTGACAAGATGTTTGCTTATTCAGGTCACTTAAAAGTCCATCGGAGAGTTCATACTGGAGAGAAACCTTATACCTGCTCTCACTGTGGAAAGAGCTTCTCTAATTCATGTAATTTTAGAGTTCATCAAAGGGTTCATACTGGAGAGAAACCTTATCACTGTAGTGTCTGTGGGAAGAGTTTTAGTGTAAAGGCTACATTATTAAAGCACAAGAGACTTCATACAGGTGAAAAACCTTTCAAATGCTCTCAGTGTGACAAGACGTTTACTTGTTCAAGTTACTTAATAGTTCATCAGAGAGTTCATACTGGAGAGTAACCTTAACAATGAAGTGTCTGTGGGAAGATTTTTAGTCAGTAGTCAAACTAACTTATGCACAAGAGACTTCATACAGGTGAAAAACCCTCAGTGTGACAAGACCTTTGCTTATTCAGTTCACTTCAAATCCAGTAGCGGTTGGTCACTTGGGGGCACTGGGGTGCCGCCCCCCAAAGTTGGCCAGAGAAGAAAGCTACTTTAACATGTTACAAAAAAGTTACAATATATAATGCAAATTAATACAAAATAAAATCGTTTAGTTGTACTATTTCACTGTTAGTCATGTTATCATTTATTTTAAAAAATTAAATATCAAAACTGAGTTTGTTGTGTGTGTGTCATGTTTGTGTGTCTGGGGCGCACCCCTAATGAGTGTCTATGTAGGTCAGTAAAAAGGGTAAAAACATGTGACCTGAGGCTGAGCTCTAATTGGCTGGTTTTGAATCTGCCATGGGGCGCAGGACTGTGTACCCCAAACTCCCACTTATGTTGTAAAGGAACCAGAATAGTTTTTTATGTCTTTGACATCATTTGATTGGATAGTTTTCAGAGTCTAATAAACACGTTGCAGATTGCCATGTAACTGCTAGATACAGTACTGATCAGTGAAAGCAATGAAATGCCTTGAGATGAAAGAAAATATTATTTTATGCTTCAACATCACCCTTTACAAGAGGTTTAGTTGAAGAATAAATAAAGGATTAAGGAGCTTGGACCAGATTGAGCAGCAGGAAATTATCATGGTCGAGTTTACATGCTTTTCCAGGACTTATGACCAACAGAGTTGCTAACTTTAGCTGGATGCTATGTAAGTCAAATGCCTTTTATTATTTCCCTGTTAGCTGTTTATAAGTCTGCGTGATATAGGCTAACTTTACTGGGCAAAATTTTGTGCCACATTTGAGCTGCCTTTGCGTGGACATGATGTTCAGATAATCCGGTATTTTCCGGGGCTTGGTCAACTTGCAACGTACTGGTCTGTGATTAGGCAACTTTACTGTGTGTGTGTGTGTGTGTGTGTGTGTGTGTGTGTGTGTGTGTGTGTGTGTGTGTGTGTGTGTGTATGTGTGAGAGAGAATGATAACCATGTTAAGTTCATTACTGATAATAAACCCACATTATACTCAGATTAACACATTCATAGTAAATTTATTTCATGATTTAGTTGACTTCAACAGTAACATTTTCAGCATTTTAGCTTAGCAGTAATTATATTCATCACTTGATTAATGGCTATTTACAGACCTGCATTACTACAGTAAAAGTTTAATTTCAAATTTGTATGCGCCCCCCAAATTTTTTTAGCACCAGCCGCCACTGATCAAATCCCATAAGAGAGTACACACCGGAGAAAAACCTTAACACGGTAGTGTCTGTGGGAAGATTTTTGGTCAACAGTCAAACTTAAGTAAAGATCACGTTTTTCCTGATCCTATTTTTTAAACCCTAGTTATTGTGTAATGTTGCTGTTAGAGCATAAATAATACCTGTAAAATGATAAAGCTCACTGCCAGATGATGTCACTAAACAGTTTTTTGACTAAACTCCGCCCACAGAAATTTTGTGCATGTAAACATAGCCAATGTTTCATCAAAATAGAATCTCTGAATCCATCTAAATAAAATTATACTATACAAGCTTATGGGAAGCTCAAAGATTCGGGTAAAATACTTGTGGAGATAGTGTTACGGGTTTCCAGTTAGAGAAACGGAAGGCAAGAGAGATTACGTAGTTGAAGAGCTTTATTTTAATTACTTCTGCATGCATGAGCATTTGCCGGTATTTATTTGTGTGGCCTACAATAAACAGAAACAAAATACAATAATAAATTATCTCTGATAAACAATATTACAAATAACTTCAGGCATTATGCTGTACAAGGATACAAAGATAAGATACAAAGATGTACAAGGATAACTGCCACTCTGTTAAGTTATTAAATATCAGGTAAATAGAAGAAAATAATAACACAACAATATTTACTGGATTTAATACTTAACCTGACTCGAAATTAGTGTACAAGCAATTTCATATCACCTTTTCAACACCGCAACAACACTTTTAGACCCTCGCCTCCTGCAGCTGTTTCCATCTTGTGGAAAAGCAGTAAAGTTACCTAGCCTAGCTAACACCAGACCAGTCTCATAGAATGAGAGGTGGTCTGGGAACCACATGCTCATTTTCTCGTATTTGAGGCTTTTTAAAAATAAACTTCAAAACTACTTAGAACGCTATCTAAGGCCGCATCGAAAAGTAACCTCATGTCTGCTGCCGTGTTTGATACTGCTTCGGTGTGTCGCATAGATGTCGTCATTGTCTTGCTGCCCCCTCCCCCTTCTGTGATTGGTTCCATATTTCAGGGGGAAAAATGGTCCATAGTTTCCATGCTAGACTTGCAGTGTGAATAAATTTGCAAGGCAGCATGGGGAAACCCAGGCTAAAAGTTACCGATGTTAATTTGAGTTTTTACTCTTTCCTGTTCCAGAAAGTTTTTGCCGTTGTTGTTTCAAAAGATGTCTTTCGTTTTGTGGCTCATGTGCAGGTTGTCAATTCAGCAGGAAAGTTTGTTTGCCTGAACACGCTGATGATGTATGTATGGTGTTTGCGTGAACAGGTTGCGCAGTGGCATGCAAAACACTCACAGAAGAGGAGCAAAAATTGCATGCGTCCAATTATTGCATCCGAGTTCAATGATTTGTTGGACATTTTTTAGTTCTACACCTTTCACAGAGGATATATATTTATACAAATACATAGGACGGTTTCACATTTGGTGCGATTGCTTGGTCCGAACCCGAGTTTGATTGCTCCCCCCTCCCCATGCCCCCCATGGACTGTGTTCACATATTATTTTTGCATCCGAACCGCGGTACGCTTGCATCATCAAGCTGCAACCGGCGCATTCTCATGTTGCTTGGCAACCACTGTAAACGAGAAGACGACAAGTGTGATTGACTAACTGCAAGCAGAAAGATGATTTCTGAATGCCTCCGCAAAAATTTACGTCGGCGGACAGACCGCGTTGTCATCAAAACGACTTTAGTATGTTTGCGGCAGACAGACGAAAAAGCATTTCTGTATTATTTCTTTGAAAACAAAACCAAAGGTTTAAAAAAATAAGAATAAAACTCAAGCAAGCATTCTATGCATTTTGTTGTCAAGGTAAGTGCACGCACACAAACACACACGTCTGTTTTGGTGGGACATTCCATATAATACGTAATTAACAGTGGTTCACTTGCGCGATTTGGTACGATTGCGCTCACATTAGCAGCGAACCGATCTGGAGTTCACATGAAACGAACCCCAGACCACCCTTTTTAAGCGGACTCGAGTACGTTTCGCGGGTGCGCACCCGAGTTCGGAAGACAGCGTTCACATCATCCAAATGTACCGAACTCTGATGTCACTCGAACCCGGGTGCGCACCAAAAGTCCTAATGTGAAAACGCCCTTAGACAACTTTACATAGTGATTGGGATCAGGATGTGAGGAGACTTTCAACAAGCATAACTATAAATGTTTCTGGATCAAATCAAATATCCTGCCTTGAAATGACTGAACACATGCAGAACACTGAGCAGAGGTCTAGTGCCCTGCAGTAAATCCCTCGGTGTGCCGCAGGGCAAAGTGGGTCACCTCGCTGGTAAACACAAGTATAATAACACAATAACCTTATTGTTTTTTTTCATGGGGCGAAATTGTACAGCAGTTTCTGTTCATAGAAGCTGAGCTTGAGTGTATTCACGCTGCGGAGATCAACAGATTTATTGACTGAGTGTGATTCGACTGTGTAGACTGCTGTGGTGGAAATTCAGCAATATCCTGATAGACTGAGACAACAGAATGAATGCTTAAAGAAGAAGAATTTAATGTTTTACTTGCAAGGGCTTCAACATACAAAGCAATCAAATCAATGTATAGCAGAAGCAACTCTCTGTATTCTTGCTGGGCTTTTTATGAGCCTGCTTACCCCAAACCCCAAATACTTACTGTCCTCCTGGTCCCTGGGCATTAATTGGGTTCTAAGGTGGTTATTACCAGAATAAACACTGCATTACACAGTCTGCCAAACACGTTTTTATATAATAATTTTAATAATTAAAATCAGTATTAAAGTGATAATCATGTCAAATGATCATCACCAAGTGTTACTACATCATTCTAAAGTAATTACTTCAATAGGATCAATATTCTATAGTGAAGATCATAGTTACCAACTAGTAATTCCTTTAGAAGGATGTAGTAAAACTTGAATTATATTCATAGGTTTTTATATTTAAATTTACTGTCACATCTGTCTCTGTCTCTCTCTCTCTCTCTCTCTGTGTATACAAAGATACAAATAGGTGACAGTAATTTATGAAAACGTGAATATAGCTTAGCCCTTACGAAAATTAACCATGGTTTTACTACAAAAAAAAAAACAGTTACTTTAGTCAAAAATCACTGTACACCCTACTGACACACCAGAAACAACAGGGGTGTAAATCTGCCTCCAGATCTGCAGCCTCCTCCTACTCACTTGTAAAGCAGTGAGCGTCTTCTGTCTCCAGTACAGCAGGAGGCGCTGCAGCTCTTTAGTTCGCAGATAAACTCACTAAAGAAAGAAAGAAAGAGCGCGCGTGTGATGTGTTTGTGTATCATCAGTGTTTTTCTCTCTTGCGTGTTTCATTGAGTGTAAACAGAGTTTTGTCTTTTTGTATTTAAGCGAAAGTTAAGCAAAAATCTCTCAGCTGAAGAAAGAGGTGGCGTTACTGGAGACAATGCTGAGGTCAAGAGGAGATTTAGCAATGAAACGAGAGGTTTGTACAGCTTAAACATCATTTACCTGAATCAGACAACATCAAATAATTTCTAATCTTACTGTCTGTGTGTGTTGTTGTCAGGATGTGGATTGTTGTGAATCTTCAGTGTATGTGACTGATGATGGGAGTCTGGATTCAGTGTGGATGAGCAGAGATCAGAGCCACACACCACAGCCACTGCTGGACTCTAAACTCTCTGAAGAGAAATCCAGACACACACAGGACTCCGATCTCAGTCTGACTTTACTCTCAGAAATCAAAACTGAACCCACAGAAATCAAAACTGAACCCACAGAAATCAAAACTGAACCCACAGAAATCAAAACTGAACCTAAAGAAATCAAAAGTGAACCTAAAGAAATCAAAACTGAACCCACAGAAGAGGAAGATCGCCCTGATGAAAATGATGACTTTATTACATCAGGTATGTCTCCTTAATTATTGTTGTGTTTTTAACTTTTTTAACTGGGAGCACATATTTTGGGTTTTCAGTCACAAACTCACTGAGTTTAGGATATCTTGAATATTTATTGAGCAACAGGTATGTAGGCTTAAAGGGTTAGTTCACCATAAAATAATAATTCGATCAAAAATCACTTACTTCTGTGTCATTCTTAACCCCCAAGTGCTCCGATTGTCTTATGAATACATTTGTAGATATTTTTGATGAAGTCCAGGAGGCTTCTTTCTGTTCAAATGACTTCAGTTAGTTTCAAAATTCCCCAGAAAATGAAGAAGGTCGTGCTATTAAACAGGAAATAATATTCACCTTATTTTTCACGACAACAAGGGCGGCGACATTGCGCTCATTTTGTCAACGTACTTCCGGCTGCACATGATGAGCAGCTGAGGCAGTGGCTGAAGGCGACGCGTTAAACTTAAAAAGCTCACTCAAGCCAGGGTTCCCGCGGGGTCTTAAAAAGTCTAAAATTCAGAATGTTAAATTTAAGGCCTTAAAAAGTCTTAAAAACACCCAGATTTTTATCCCAGGTCTTAAATTTAATTTACCAAGTCTTAAATTTCTGACCTCTTCATTCCCAAAAAGCGTTGTCCGCAGAATATAAAATAGTAATTTAAAACACTAAAGAACTAACTTAATCAGTGGCGGAGGCAGAAAGTGTATGATTGTGGGTCTCTAAAAAGAAACGTTCCGCCCTTTGTCATAATCCACGCAAATCGTGCCATAAGCTATATTTCAGGTGTTGTGATCTGACTGTATACTGTGGGTTTGGCAAGAAACAATCCTTAAACTTAGTTCTGTATAAGCAAAAATCTTTTTCGGGGTAATTTATAAGCCCGTGGCTTACCTGAGCATTTGCCAGGTTCTGAAACATAGAGGACACAGAAGCGAACAAAAATCAATGCTGCTTTATTGAAAATCAACTTAAACAGTCGGGCCGTCGAGTCACGAGCCACCAACAGCGTGTCAACTTTAGTGTTACACAGTTTTATATTTAAGACTTTAATATTGCTCTTTGCTGCGATGCACTCGAACCTAACGCGCTTTCCCTTCAGTTCTCCACAAACAGCAGCGATTGGCAGACGGAAAGCAAGAAAGTACCGTAATAAACCATATATTTCAAAAAAGTGCAATTGTCTTCTTTTAGGAACAATTCAAACTTTTTGATGGCGCAAATGCTTCAGGAGTTACGGTTAAATGAACAGCGGTAGAATCAGAGCCCTTTCGCATAGGCAGGCTGCTGCATACGGCATCGCCTGGTTTATTTAACCCTTATGTGTTGTTGGGGCCATTTTTGCAATTTTTTTGTCTTAATTTGGCCACAACTTTCTCTGTGTTTCAGCAAATGGAATGATTTTTGGTGACAAATCTTATATTTACACATATTTTAAGAAAATGCTTTGAAATTTTTCAAAAACTTAACAATATACCGTGGGCAAATTTACTACCCTTACGTGTTGTTAGCGGCCAAAAAAGGCCACTAAATTAAACTGCTGTAAAAATTTATTGGATGAAATTTTTTTCACATTTTTTTTGCATAAATCTGTTAATCAACCTCAGTACTGATCAAAACTACCAAATGTTTGCAAAAATTCCATGATTTTAACTCTTTCATTGCCAAGTTTATAAGTAGTGTCACTGATTTGGGGGAAAAAAACATACAAAATGACAGATTTTCAATATAAAACGTGACTGTGGACTGGATTTTCTTTTACCTTTTTTACAGTCTTGGGCATGCCAAAGATTGGTAAAAACATTGGCTTTGATGCATTTTTAGTTTTTGTGCAGCATCAGATTAAATTTTTTTCTCCCTCATTTATTGTTTGTGGCCATTTTTTCCCCATTGACTTCCATTATAACAACATTTTTTGATTGCTGAGCCATGACACCTTATTACCATGCATTCTTGATTCTTTGTGCCTTTTCCTTTTGCAAAGAGGTAAAATTTGTCATTTTTACTGTTGATCACCATGTGGCACCATTAACCCTTTAGTAGCCTGTGCAAAAAAACAGAGCATAAATTCTGGTCTGTACATTGAGTTATATGGACTATAAAACCATTGTGTGTGTACGAGTGTGTGTGTACGAGTGTGTGTGTGTGTACGAGTGTGTGTGTGTACGAGTGTGTGTGTAGGGTTAGTGTTAGTATTGAGGAGAGAGCACCTCCCTCGCGCACCAGTTAGTGCTGCACTGGTGAGAGGGATTTAGTCTCCTGTAGCTGTCCCTCTAGACACAAATCCACAGACACCAGCAGGCACCAGCAGCTCAGGAGTGAAGAGGGGAACATGCAAGTGGTGTACAGAACCAAAAAAAGAACAGTCAGCATTTGTATCCGTTGTGGTAGACACACTTGCAGAGAGCACCAAGTAATATGCTGCAAGTCCTGCTAAAAAGACTGAACACACACACGTACACATATACACACCAAAAAATTAGTTTGATTGTTTAGTTCTCCATCCATCCTCTACTCTTGCTTCATTGTTCAGTTTATTTGAAGTTGTTTTTGCATTTTGGTTCATAATAAATGTTGTTAATAAATATGATGAAGAGAAGATTTTTTACAGATTTTTCCACACAGACGCACACACATGCAAGCACGCAAGCACGCACGCACGCACACACACACACACACTCTCTCTCTCTCTCTCTCTCTCTCTCTCTCTCTCTCTCTCTCTAATATGCTGTTATAGTCCATATAACTCAATGTACAATCCAGAATTCAAGCTCTTTTTTTTGCACAGGCTACTAAAGGGTTAATTGTGCCACATGGTGATCAACAGTAAAAATGACAAATTTTACCTCTTTGCAAAAACTAAAACCACAAAGAATCAAAAATGCATGGTAATAAGGTGTCATGGCTCTGCAATCAAAAAATGTTGTTATAATGGAAGTCAATGGGGAAAAAATGGCCACAAACAATAAATGAGGGAGAAAAATTTTTTATCTGATGCTGCACAAAAACTAAAAATGCATCAAAGCCAATGTTTTTACCAATTTTTGGCATGCCCAAGACTGTGAAAAGGGTGAAAAAAATTCAGTCCACAATCCCTTTTTTATTGAAAATCAGTGATTTTGTGTTTTTTTTTCTCAAATCAGTGGCATCACTTATGAGCTTGGCAATTAAAGAGTTAAAATCATGAAATTTTGGAACATTTGGTAGTTTTGATCAGTTCTGAGGTTGATTAACAGTTTTATGCAAAAAAATTTGAAAAAAATATTAATCTGATACATTTTTACAGCCGTTTAATTTAGTGGCCTTTTTTGGCCGCTAACAACACGAAAGGGTAGTGAATTGGAACAAGGCACAAGGGTTAAGTTAACTGAGCATTACATTCGCAAGTCATAAGCATATTACAACAATTAACGATTAACTAAGAATAGTGGATAACGTTAGCAACACATCAAACAGCCTTTTAATGGTAAATTTCATTTTCTTAATGCAGATTCATCCGTTATTGTGTAATTAGAGAGGCTATTAAACCTGATGGCAGTATATAGTGCATATTTATGCATAAAACGTATGGGTGGAGTGTTTTTTTTGGCTCTGTGATTCTGTATTCAATTAAATGCAATTTATTAAAAACTTGTATTAATAAAATGCATATATTAATGCTTTTAGGGATTAATAATAATTGAAAGTGATCTTTTGTTCTTTGTATATTTATAAACAGGCACAAGATATATACACAGCACACAGTCAGTTGTGCATTAAACATTATGGGGTGGTTTCCCGGGCAGGGATTAGCTTAAACCAGGACTAGGTCTTAGTTTAATTATGACATATATAACTAGTTTGAATAAACATGCCTTACTAAAACCATTACTTGTGTGCATTTTGATGTATTTTAAGATATGTCAGTGCAAATTGTTTTCAAGTTTGGAAAGTTCTTAAAACTAGTGTTATCCCTGTCTGGGAAACCTCCCCTATAGGCTTACGTACTACAGAGTGTGATGCATTTTAAAGCTTTAAAGTTGTATGAGGCAGTGTAAAACTAGGCACAAACCAGCAGCTGACCATACTAACTGATCTAATATTAGTGAATTTTATTTGTCAAAAAACATTGTTGATAGAATTTTATAAAAATACTACTTACTTACACATTTTAGTGTGATGTATAAATATTGTAAATCAATGCATTTCTTGACTATTAATTAAGAAAAATCACAGCTCTTTGCCTCTAACTCAATGTATTTCAATGGTTCACTATGAGCCATTTTTTAGGCTTCCATTGTCAGAATTCTCTTCCTAAAGGGCTATGGGTAAAATTTGTCGGCGCCAACACTCGCGGTCTAATAGAGTTAAGCATAATGTATTTCCATGTATTTTGATTATCTGTTTTAAAACTGCGTTCATTTTATATTTTTCTATAACTGAATCAATAAAAATAGAACGTTTTAAGAATTTCTGAGATCATTTGAATGCTTCTAGTAATGTGTCGTGTTGGTCTTAAATTTTACTCATAATGGTCTTAAAAGGTCTTAAATTTAACTTGCTGAAACCGGCAAGAACCCTGTCAAGCGCCTTTATGTTTGTTTCTTACCAATTTTAACGGACGGAAAGCCGGCTGAGGAACACCCTAATCCCAAGTAATGGTTCGACTACGATGTTCCGGTAACTTGAAGCCATGCCGGGTGTTGAAAGGTGGTCAGTTTCAGGTAAGCTATCTTAGCTAAATGTGCTCTTTCGCCTAACGTTAGATTTGTGATGTCCGTTCTACGAATACACTTAAGATCAGTAACGTTAGTTTATAAAATGCAATTATTTTGAATGATTTTCATTGCCCACCTTTTTTTATATTTAAGATAAGATAACAATATATTATAATACATTACGTTCTTACAGTAGCTCACGTGATTCATACAAGTTACCGAGATTTTAGATGCTAGAAGGTCAGTTCTCATTCTGATATTGATGATAATGCCCTCTTAAACGACATATTATTTAACACTGAAGTTAGAAGTTGTGTGTATAATGTTACTGTCTCTTTTTAATGCATCTCTCTCTCACACACTGTTCTGTTTAAGTATGGATGTCACCAGTACATACACCAACAGCTTCTAGATATACGCTTGGGATCAGCTCCTGATGACTCTGATAAAGCTGTGTCTTAATTCATTGCAGGGTGGTCTTGCTGAAAAGTTAGTTGTTTCTTAGTCCATTGTTATTTTTATAAACCTTTACAATGTGACCTGATTTTACCTGTTGTAAAGTTACATTAAACCTTCATATGTGATCAGATGTCATGCAGTGATATTAAACATTTACAATGTGATCTGTTGTGCAGTTATATTAAACATTTACAATGTGATCAGATATTGTGCAGTTATATTAAATCTTTACAATGTGATCAGATGTTACCTGTCATGCAGTTATATAAACCTTTACAGTGTGATCAGATATTATCTGAAAGGAATTTCTTAAACCATATGTGAGCTTTGTAGATTCCACTTAAAAGGATTTAAGTCTCCTGATTTGAAGGAATAAGTGTTGGCAAGTTTGCAAATTAATTCTATCATGGTACATTACCACATAAAAACTAAATTATTATTGGACTGGCTAAGGTGCACATTTGCTTTAAAAAAGACGAAATCACTGTGTAAATATTGGTAGGCATAAGTACTTTAATAATTTTCAATGCTGCTCCTTCTGACAGGACGAGGTAATTAAATATGTCCAATAGGTTACTTGCCGCGGCTGCTTCATATCGTCTAACCACGAGACGATTGATGGGACATTATAAGACTATCCGAGCGTCGTATGAAGTTTTCTCCGTGCTCCTAATTTAAAACATTTACAGCAGTTGCGATATTTGTCATTTCGCTAAAGTTATAGTGAACTACAAACAATCTTCTAACCACCAAACAAGATACCGAATGCAGTGTGCCATATTAGCAGCGGAAGTCGGTTGACAAAATGCAGAAGAGCGAAGAATTGAAAAGGGGCGTGGCGGAATAAGGAATTATTTGTGCATCTTTGAATAACTGTAAGAATATTTCCTTAAAATATAATTTTTGTCATATATAGTTTTAAAGCTCACATAACACATGCTGTTTCTGCATTTCTGATGTTAATCTGGAGTACCTATAGAGTAGTATTGCATCCTTTTTATCTCTGAAGAGTCTTTCAGGACACTCCACTACAAACAATTACACAAAGGAAATAGACAGAATTTGCACAAACACTGAGTGCGTTTACATGCACAGAATAAGCGGATAACTATCAAAAATCTGCTTATTGTAGAAAACTGTTTTCATGCGTTTACATGCAAATCAATAATCTGGCTATGCATACAACTGCGCTTACATGCTTACAAGTTTTCTCGCTGGCAGTGACTTCACCACCTATAGACCCTTTTACAGTTGGTAAACATTGTGACGTATTCGTGTGGGCGGGGCTTAGCTGGAGGCAGAAAGAGCCGCGGAGGCTATGTTGACAAGCTTAAACTAGCATGTTTTAGGAAGGATTTATTAAACATTTATGCAGAATTAGTTTCGGATCAGTCCGAATATGTACAGTCACTGATTCTGCGGGACCGTGACAGGTATTTTTGTAAATTAACTCTTGCGATTTAAACCAGGTTTTAGATATTTCCTAGACAACATATGAATTACTTTCAGGTGGATTTGGGTAATTTTTTCTAGGCTTACTGTCTTATGTAACCTATCACTGGGCTAACTATGATTAGCAATGTGGATTATTTTAAGAGACTATTCAAACGATGGCATACACATCTATCGCTGTATGTTTGTTTAACATTTAAGCTAAACAATAGCGAGGTTGGCGACTTTTCACCTATAAAACAGAAACTTGCTGATTTGTACTAGATAAAACCAACACAACAGTACATATGCATAGATAATTTTACCTGATATGAAGTGTGCACTGCAAACACGAGTATTATTTATGATCGTCTCTGTCTAGTCTGTACGCCGTATTGCATTCAACCACAATTGTCTTCTTGATTTCTGTGAAGAAATGTCTGCCGGGATCCGGTAAAACTTTATTTTTGAACCAAAAGTGCTGTTCCTTCTAATCTGGCAGCCAAAAACACAACAAGATGACATTTTAATGTCAAAAACTCAAACTTTTAGCGCGTCGGCTATGAGTTCCTACTTATTTTTTGCCTCCAGCTAGAGCGGTGACGTCACAGTGACGTGGGTGATAAAGGGGTCTATAGTACATAATAGTTGATCAAAAAGCGGCGGCATATATCTGTCTAAAGCTATATTGTTGTATCTCTTCTCGGGTCTGCAGAACCTGTAAATGTAACATGAGCTTCTATTTTAACAGTTTCTCTGCCAACTGCTTTAGTCGAGCGGAGACTTTTATACGTTGATTTGCGCTTACTTCCGCGTGTGATGTTTATCTTTCATACGCGGAGATCACGTTATCAGTTTATTAAGCATAATTGGCGTAAGACTGTGCATGTAAACGCACTCACTGTTGTTTTCTCTTCTTTTATTTTTAATTCTTCCAAGAACAAAAAGCTGTGGAGCATTTTCGTCACCCTAATGTTGGATTCCTGTTTTTTTGCTTGTTCTAAACTTTGTTTGCAACTTATCCTAATTTTTTTATTTACTGTAAATGTTGCACATCAGTGATGCCCTGACGGCCTGGTAGAGTAATAATTTTATTAAACAATAATTTGTATTGCGTATGTGTCGGAACACAGTCAATACTTTGAAAGCTCCGTGGATACGTGCGCCAAAAAAGGTACACCTCGCCTTCGTGTAGCACGCCCCCTTGTCACGTACTTGATGTAGGCACGGATACAATGATGTTTCTGAAAAAATTCCATCGTTGAGACATTTTAATCGTTCACGATATCGTCATATCACACACCTATATCCATTTATTCTAGACATGCGCTCCGGACCCTCCCTTTAAATATCCCATCACTAACAATGACCCAGCTGTAATAATATCAGGACTGACACCTGTCTTCTGTCTATATGTGTGAATCTAGAAAAAGATACAGAATCTCAATTCTTCATTCTTCTTTGTGTAAATAACAGTGAAAAAGACAATTTAATTGTTTTTTGTTTCTTTCAGATGTGAAGAGTGATTCATGTTTGGATATAGAAATAACGTCCTCAACATCAAAAGAGCGACTGACAGCACAAACTCTTTCCTGCATCACCTGTGGAAAGACATTCAGCTCACAGAGACTTTTAGAGAGACATGAGAGAAAACACACAGAACAGAAACTCTTCAACAGATCTGAGATCAGCTTTACTACCTTACAAGAGAAGAAACTTCATTCAGAAGACCACAGAGAGAAGAAGAAGAAGAAGCAGCAGTTTCACTGTGAGCAGTGTGGGAGGATTTGTGTCTCTTCCTGTAAACTAAATATTCACATGAGGATACACAGTGGTGAAAAGCCTTACAAGTGTCCTCACTGTGAGAAAAGATTTAGCCGTGAACGTGTTCTGAAGACACATGTGCTTTCACACACCAATGAGAGACCGTATCAGTGCAGTGAATGTGGAAAAACCTTTAGGGATTCAAGTTTATTAAAAAAACACCAGAATATTCACTTTAAAGAGAAACTCTATCAGTGTTCATACTGTGATAAACGTTTCTGTCATAACTATAAGCTGATAATCCATGAGAGAGTTCACACTGGAGAGAAACCTTACGTCTGCGCTCATTGTGGAAAGAGCTTCACTAATACATCTAATTTAAGAGTTCATCAGAGAGTTCATACTGGAGAGAAACCTTACGTCTGTGCTCACTGTGGAAAGAGCTTCTCTTATTCATCTCATTTAAGAGTTCATAAGAGAGTTCATACTGGAGAGAAACCTTATCGCTGTAGTGTCTGTGGGAAGAGATTTAGTGTAAAGCATAACTTACTAAAGCACAAGAGACTTCATACAGGTGAAAAACCTTTCAAATGCTCTCAGTGTGGCAAGACGTTTACTTGTCCAAGTAGCTTAAAAATCCATGAGAGAGTTCATACTGGAGAGAAACCTTATCACTGTAGTATCTGTGGGGAGAGTTTTGGACAACAGTCTACATTACTAAATCACAAGAGAATTCATACAGGTGAAAAACCTTTCAAATGCTCTCAGTGTGACAAGACTTTTTCTCAGTCAGGTCACTTAAAATCTCATCAGAGACTTCATACTGGAGAGAAACCTTAACACTTTAGTGTCTGTGGGAAGAGTTTATTAACAGTCAAACTTTGTAAAGCACCAGTGACATAATACGGTTATGACACCAAAAACTTGCAACGTATAAAGTTTTAAATTTTGTTAAAAAACACGTTAATAGTAAGAAAAAATAATCAAATTATGATCAATATTGCTGAAAAATACTTTCTCTTTCTATTTACTCACTCTCATGTTGTTACAGACCGGTATAAATTTTTTTGTTCTGATCAACACAAAGTAAGATATTTTGAGGAATGTTTCGAAATCAAAACATTTATGAGCTCCATTCACTTCCATAGTTTTTTTTAATAGGGCTCACGATCGGTTTGGTTAGAAACCGATCCTCAAAATATCTTCCTTTGAACTAATTGAACGTCTGACCGAACATCTTAAACTATTAGCGCCTAGCGTCTGGGGCCCATGTGATGACCTAACATGATGTCAGTGCCTTAAAATTAGCGTTTTAGGTGCCAAGCTGTTAAAAAGTGTGTGTGTGTATGTGTCCGGGAGCAAACAAAATAGTGTTAATAAAATATGAAAAGCAACATGAATTAACACATTTATCATTTTTATGTCACATTTATCTTTTTTAAGAACTCATTAATTTTATATTGTGTGCTATGTGATTTTTCTAATTGGTTTTAATGTATTTATGTCATGGGACCACAATGTCATTAATTGTTCATTTAAGAAAGGAACTGTTCAGATTATTCAGTAAATTCATTGTTCATTTTTACAATGATTACGTCTCCTGACTTCTGCTATAGGCCTATTCTCTTGGCTGGTAAATGAAAGTTTACATAATTATTCAGTATTTTGTCAGTCTTTTTTTATTTCTAGGAAAGTTAAATGACCTGTTATCGCATTGAGATCATCTTGACCAGATGCACAGTGTGATATGGTAGCACAACAGAAATTAACTGCAAGAGCTTGTACAGAGGAGTAAAGACTGCTGAGAGGAACACCACTATTTGAGTATAGGTTGCATAATGTACAAGTTTCTCACACTTTCACTGCCCAGACACCATATATTGTATAACAGGTTTCTTTTTACTTTATTATTATGACAAACGAGTTACAATAGTCTATTCTAGAGGTCATAAAAGCATGGATAAGCTTCTCTGCATCTGATGCAGACAACATATGGCGTATTTTTGAGATATTTCTAAGGTGGAAGAATGCTGTGCGGCAGACATTGGAGATATGGCTGTCGAAGGATAAATTTCTGTCGTACATCACACCTAAATTCTTAACCGTGGAGGTTGGCACCACAGTGCAGCCATCTATGGGCAATATTCTGTTTTTTACATTTATTTATTTCTACATTTATTTATTTAAAAGTTTATTTATTTATACATTTATTTTTTCCACATGTATTTATTTATACATGTATTTATTTCCACACGTATTTATTTCTAAATTTCTGCGTAATGCAGTGTCTTTATGTTTTACTATTGGAGAACACTTAACATGAATTGTTGCCTTTATATTCTATGCCTATCTGCTTGCCTTTACATACACCTGCATTTTGCCATAACTTTATTATGATGTGTAAAGGACAGAAAGCAATGACCATTGCCTGCTGATAGCGAGGTGTCCGACTGGACAAGCTGTGTGTTTCAACTTGCGCTGGTGTTTGAGAGGGGCACATTGGAAGAGGAGACTGAGCCCACATCTCAGGCATATGAATGATTACATCACGCGTTGTTCATACAAAATTAAGAAACGCAAATATGAAAGTGATTTTCAGTTGCGTTTCAAACGCAATATTCAATATGCTTGTGGGCATCAGTGAAAGTGCATGTGTTTTTTCTCGTTATCGTGCACAAACACCGCGGTCAAGCCAGCCGCTGTTCGAAAATACATGGTCAAGCCAGCCGCATTTCAAATTAAGCGTGTGCGCCTATTACTATACATACGGTAATTTCAAGAAAAGCAGAAAGAACGCGCTTTTCAGAGCGCTTGGTTTCCTCTCGCTCGCTTTCTCTCTCTCTCGCGCTCTCTCTCTCTCTCTCTCTCTCTCTCTCTCTCTTTGTCTCTTTCTTTCTTTCTTTCTTTCTTTCTCTCTCTCTCTGTCTGTCTCTCTTTCTCTTTCTTTCTTTCTTTCTCTGTTTTTTTCTCGTTCTTTCTCTCTTTCTGTCGTTCTCTCTCTGTCAATTTTCAATTTAAAGAACTTTATTGGCATGATTGTGTCACTTACTATATTGCCAAAGCATCATACATAAAACAAGAAACATACAGTAACACAATATTAACAAACATTAAGGTGCAATTAAGCTAAGGTGCTGGGTGATGGATGAAGTACTACTGCAAATAAAATAAAATAGAATCAGAGGATATTTGCAATATAAAGTAGACTTTGAAATATAAATTATGATTATTATAAATATGAAGTATACAAATGTACATTTATGGAGGCACATGAGAGGTAAAATAAAAGTACTGTACAAGATCAGGGCTGTAGATTATTTCTGATGGTGTGTAACTGATAAATTAATTTAGCAGCAGCTGATGGGTGTCTGTCTTCCCCCAGTAACATCTTCATTTGATCTGAATCTGAAGAGCTATGAAACTCTGCTATGAGCTTTGAGATTTTGTCTCTCTCTGTCCCTTTCTCTCTGTCTCTCTCTTTCTTTCTTTCTCTCTCTCTGTCTCTCTCTTTTTCTCTCTTTCTTTTTTCTTTATTTTTTCTCTCTTTCTTTTTCTCTTTCTTTCTCTCTTTTTGTCTTTCTCTCTTACTCTCTCTCTCTCTCTCTCTCGCTCACTCTCTCTCTCACTCTCTTCCTTTCTTTCTTTCTCTCTTTCTATCTTACAGTATAAACACTTAATTTAAATAAAGTATAAAAAAAACTATGATCTGTTTTTGAAGGGGACGTCCCATACAGTATCCATAGCTCATATTTAACCATTTCACTGCATCATTTTCGAAATATATACCATCACTCCACTTCAGAGGCCTATAAACACTTCATTTCAAAAGAGTAGAAAAAAAGGATGATCTGTTTTTTAAGGGGACGTCCCATACAGTATGCATACCTCATATTTAACCATTTCACTGCATCATTTTGGACATATATACCATCACTCCACTTCAAAGGCCTATAAACACTTCATTTCAAAAGAGTAGAAAAAAATGATGATCTGTTTTTTAAGGGGACGTCCCATACAGTATGCATACCTCATATTTAACCATTTCACTGCACCATTTTGGACATATATACCATCACTCCACTTCAAAGGCCTATAAACACTTCATTTCAAAAGAGTAGAAAAAAATGATGATCTGTTTTTTAAGGGGACGTCCCATACAGTATGCATACCTCATATTTAACCATTTCACCGCACCATTTTGGACATATATACCATCACTTCACTTCAAAGGCCTATAAACACTTCATTTCAAAAGAGTAGAAAAAACTTATGATCTGTTTTTGAAGGGGACGTCCCATACAGTATGCATACCTCATATTTAACCATTTCACTGCACCATTTCGGACATATATACCATCACTCCACTTCAAAGGCCTATAAACACTTCATTTCAAAAGAGTAGAAAAAAATTATGATCTGTTTTTGAAGGGGACATCCCATACAGTATGCATACCTTATATTTAACCATTTCACTGCACCATTTTGGACATACTGTATATACCATCACTCCACTTCAAAGGCCTATAAACACTTCATTTCAAAAGAGTAGAAAAAAAGGATGATCTGTTTGTGAAGGGGACATCCCATATAGTATGCATACCTTATATTTAACCATTTCACTGCACCATTTTGGACATACTGTATATACCATCACTCCACTTCAAAGGCCTATAAACACTTCATTTCAAAAGAGTAGAAAAAAAGGATGATCTGTTTGTGAAGGGGACATCCCATATAGTATGCATACCTTATATTTAACCATTTCACTGCATCATTTTGGAAATATATACCATCACTCCACTGCAAAGGCCTATAAACACTTCATTTCAAAGAGTAGAAACAAAGGATGATCTGTTTTTGAAGGGGACATCCCATACAGTATGCATACCTTATATTTAACCATTTCACTGCATCATTTTGGAAATATATACCATCACTCCACTTCAAAGGCCTATAAACACTTCATTTCAAAAGAGTAGAAAAAAAGGATGATCTGTTTGTGAAGGGGACATCCCATACAGTATGCATACTTCATATTTAACCATTTCACTGCACCGTTTTGGACATACTGTATATACCATCACTCCACTTCAGAGGCCTATAAACACTTCATTTCAAAAGAGTAGAAAAAAAGGATGATCTGTTTGTGAAGGGGACATGCCATATAGTATGCATACCTTATATTTAACCATTTCACTGCATCATTTTGGAAATATATACCATCACTCCACTGCAAAGGCCTATAAACACTTCATTTCAAAAGAGTAGAAACAAAGGATGATCTGTTTTTGAAGGGGACATCCCATACAGTATGCATACCTCATATTTAACCATTTCACTGCACCATTTTCGAAATATATACCATCACTCCACTTCAAAGGCCTATAAACACTTCATTTCAAAAGAGTAGAAAAAAAGGATGATCTGTTTTTGAAGGGGACATCCCATACAGTATGCATACTTCATATTTAACCATTTCACTGCACCGTTTTGGACATACTGCATATACCATCACTCCACTTCAAAGGCCTATAAACACTTCATTTCAAAAGAGTAGAAAAAAAGGATGATCTGTTTGTGAAGGGGACGTCCCATACAGTATGCATACCTCATATTTAACCATTTCACTGCACCATTTTCGAAATATATACCATCACTCCACTTCAAAGGCCTATAAACACTTCATTTCAAAAGAGTAGAAAAAAATTATGATCTGTTTTTGAAGGGGACATCCCATACAGTATGCATACCTTATATTTAACCATTTCACTGCACCATTTTGGACATACTGTATATACCATTACTCCACTTCAAAGGCCTATAAACATTTCATTTCAAAAGAGTAGAAAAAAAGGATGATCTGTTTGTGAAGGGGACGTCCCATACAGTATGCATACCTTATATTTAACCATTTCACTGCATCATTTTGGAAATATATACCATCACTCCACTTCAAAGGCCTATAAACACTTCATTTCAAAAGAGTAGAAAAAAAGGATGATCTGTTTGTGAAGGGGACATCCCATACAGTATGCATACTTCATATTTAACCATTTCACTGCACCGTTTTGGACATACTGTATATACCATCACTCCACTTCAGAGGCCTATAAACACTTCATTTCAAAAGAGTAGAAAAAAAGGATGATCTGTTTGTGAAGGGGACATGCCATATAGTATGCATACCTTATATTTAACCATTTCACTGCATCATTTTGGAAATATATACCATCACTCCACTGCAAAGGCCTATAAACACTTCATTTCAAAAGAGTAGAAACAAAGGATGATCTGTTTTTGAAGGGGACATCCCATACAGTATGCATACCTCATATTTAACCATTTCACTGCACCATTTTCGAAATATATACCATCACTCCACTTCAAAGGCCTATAAACACTTCATTTCAAAAGAGTAGAAAAAAAGGATGATCTGTTTTTGAAGGGGACATCCCATACAGTATGCATACTTCATATTTAACCATTTCACTGCACCGTTTTGGACATACTGCATATACCATCACTCCACTTCAAAGGCCTATAAACACTTCATTTCAAAAGAGTAGAAAAAAAGGATGATCTGTTTGTGAAGGGGACGTCCCATACAGTATGCATACCTCATATTTAACCATTTCACTGCACCATTTTCGAAATATATACCATCACTCCACTACAAAGGCCTATAAACACTTCATTTCAAAAGAGTAGAAAAAAAGGATGATATGTTTTTGAAGGGGATGTCCCATACAGTATGCACACCTCATATTTAACAATTTCACTGCACCATTTTGGACATACTCTATATACCATCACTCCACTTCAAAGGCCTATAAACACTTCATTTCAAAAGAGTAGAAAAAAAGGATGATCTGTTTGTGAAGGGGACATCCCACACAGTATGCATACCTTATATTTAACCATTTCACTGCACCATTTTGGACATACTGTATATACCATCACTCCACTTCAAAGGCCTATAAACACTTCATTTCAAAAGAGTAGAAAAAAATGATGATCTGTTTTTGAAGGGGAAATCCCATACAGTATGCATACCTTATATTTAACCATTTCACTGCACCATTTTGGACATACTGTATATACCATCACTCCACTTCAAAGGCCTATAAACACTTCATTTCAAAAGAGTAGAAAAAAATGATGATCTGTTTTTGAAGGGGACATCCCATACAGTATGCATACCTCATATTTAACCATTTCACTGCACCATTTTCGAAATATATACCATCACTCCACTTCAAAGGCCTATAAACACTTCATTTCAAAAGAGTAGAAAAAAAGGATGATCTGTTTTTGAAGGGGATGTCCCATACAGTATGCACACCTCATATTTAACAATTTCACTGCACCATTTTGGACATACTCTATATACCATCACTCCACTTCAAAGGCCTATAAACACTTCATTTCAAAAGAGTAGAAAAAAAGGATGATCTGTTTGTGAAGGGGACATCCCACACAGTATGCATACCTTATATTTAACCATTTCACTGCACCATTTTGGACATACTGTATATACCATCACTCCACTTCAAAGGCCTATAAACACTTCATTTCAAAAGAGTAGAAAAAAATTATGATCTGTTTTTGAAGGGGACATCCCATACAGTATGCATACCTTATATTTAACCATTTCACTGCACCATTTTGGACATACTGTATATACCATCACTCCACTTCAAAGGCCTATAAACACTTCATTTCAAAAGAGTAGAAAAAAATGATGATCTGTTTTTGAAGGGGACATCCCATACAGTATGCATACCTCATATTTAACCATTTCACTGCACCATTTTCGAAATATATACCATCACTCCACTTCAGATGCCTATAAACACTTTATTTCAAAAGAGTAGAAAAAAAGGATGGTCTGTTTGTGAAGGGGACGTCCCATACAGTATGCATACCCTATATTTAACCATTTCACTGCATCATTTTGGAAATATATACCATCACTCCACTTCAAAGGCCTATAAACACTTCATTTCAAAAGAGTAGAAAAAAAGGATGATCTGTTTTTGAAGGGGATGTCCCATACAGTATGCACACCTCATATTTAACAATTTCACTGCACCATTTTGGACATACTCTATATACCATCACTCCACTTCAAAGGCCTATAAACACTTCATTTCAAAAGAGTAGAAAAAAAGGATGATCTGTTTGTGAAGGGGACATCCCATACAGTATGCATACTTCATATTTAACCATTTCACTGCACCGTTTTGGACATACTGTATATACCATCACTCCACTTCAAAGGCCTATAAACACTTCATTTCAAAAGAGTAGAAAAAAAGGATGATCTGTTTGTGAAGGGGACATCCCATACAGTATGCATACTTCATATTTAACCATTTCACTGCACCATTTTGGACATACTGTATATACCATCACTCCACTTCAAAGGCCTATAAACACTTCATTTCAAAAGAGTAGATAAAAAGGATGATCTGTTTGTGAAGGGGACATCCCACACAGTATGCATACCTTATATTTAACCATTTCACTGCACCATTTTGGACATACTGTATATACCATCACTCCACTTCAAAGGCCTATAAACACTTCATTTCAAAAGAGTAGAAAAAAAGGATGATCTGTTTGTGAAGGGGACATGCCATATAGTATGCATACCTTATATTTAACCATTTCACTGCATCATTTTGGAAATATATACCATCACTCCACTGCAAAGGCCTATAAACACTTCATTTCAAAAGAGTAGAAACAAAGGATGATCTGTTTTTGAAGGGGACATCCCATACAGTATGCATACCTCATATTTAACCATTTCACTGCACCATTTTCGAAATATATACCATCACTCCACTTCAAAGGCCTATAAACACTTCATTTCAAAAGAGTAGAAAAAAAGGATGATCTGTTTTTGAAGGGGACATCCCATACAGTATGCATACTTCATATTTAACCATTTCACTGCACCGTTTTGGACATACTGCATATACCATCACTCCACTTCAAAGGCCTATAAACACTTCATTTCAAAAGAGTAGAAAAAAAGGATGATCTGTTTGTGAAGGGGACGTCCCATACAGTATGCATACCTCATATTTAACCATTTAACTGCACCATTTTCGAAATATATACCATCACTCCACTTCAAAGGCCTATAAACACTTCATTTCAAAAGAGTAGAAAAAAATTATGATCTGTTTTTGAAGGGGACATCCCATACAGTATGCATACCTTATATTTAACCATTTCACTGCACCATTTTGGACATACTGTATATACCATTACTCCACTTCAAAGGCCTATAAACATTTCATTTCAAAAGAGTAGAAAAAAAGGATGATCTGTTTGTGAAGGGGACGTCCCATACAGTATGCATACCTTATATTTAACCATTTCACTGCATCATTTTGGAAATATATACCATCACTCCACTTCAAAGGCCTATAAACACTTCATTTCAAAAGAGTAGAAAAAAAGGATGATCTGTTTGTGAAGGGGACATCCCATACAGTATGCATACTTCATATTTAACCATTTCACTGCACCGTTTTGGACATACTGTATATACCATCACTCCACTTCAGAGGCCTATAAACACTTCATTTCAAAAGAGTAGAAAAAAAGGATGATCTGTTTGTGAAGGGGACATGCCATATAGTATGCATACCTTATATTTAACCATTTCACTGCATCATTTTGGAAATATATACCATCACTCCACTGCAAAGGCCTATAAACACTTCATTTCAAAAGAGTAGAAACAAAGGATGATCTGTTTTTGAAGGGGACATCCCATACAGTATTCATACCTCATATTTAACCATTTCACTGCACCATTTTCGAAATATATACCATCACTCCACTTCAAAGGCCTATAAACACTTCATTTCAAAAGAGTAGAAAAAAAGGATGATCTGTTTTTGAAGGGGACATCCCATACAGTATGCATACTTCATATTTAACCATTTCACTGCACCGTTTTGGACATACTGCATATACCATCACTCCACTTCAAAGGCCTATAAACACTTCATTTCAAAAGAGTAGAAAAAAAGGATGATCTGTTTGTGAAGGGGACGTCCCATACAGTATGCATACCTCATATTTAACCATTTCACTGCACCATTTTCGAAATATATACCATCACTCCACTACAAAGGCCTATAAACACTTCATTTCAAAAGAGTAGAAAAAAAGGATGATATGTTTTTGAAGGGGATGTCCCATACAGTATGCACACCTCATATTTAACAATTTCACTGCACCATTTTGGACATACTCTATATACCATCACTCCACTTCAAAGGCCTATAAACACTTCATTTCAAAAGAGTAGAAAAAAAGGATGATCTGTTTGTGAAGGGGACATCCCACACAGTATGCATACCTTATATTTAACCATTTCACTGCACCATTTTGGACATACTGTATATACCATCACTCCACTTCAAAGGCCTATAAACACTTCATTTCAAAAGAGTAGAAAAAAATGATGATCTGTTTTTGAAGGGGAAATCCCATACAGTATGCATACCTTATATTTAACCATTTCACTGCACCATTTTGGACATACTGTATATACCATCACTCCACTTCAAAGGCCTATAAACACTTCATTTCAAAAGAGTAGAAAAAAATGATGATCTGTTTTTGAAGGGGACATCCCATACAGTATGCATACCTCATATTTAACCATTTCACTGCACCATTTTCGAAATATATACCATCACTCCACTTCAAAGGCCTATAAACACTTCATTTCAAAAGAGTAGAAAAAAAGGATGATCTGTTTTTGAAGGGGATGTCCCATACAGTATGCACACCTCATATTTAACAATTTCACTGCACCATTTTGGACATACTCTATATACCATCACTCCACTTCAAAGGCCTATAAACACTTCATTTCAAAAGAGTAGAAAAAAAGGATGATCTGTTTGTGAAGGGGACATCCCACACAGTATGCATACCTTATATTTAACCATTTCACTGCACCATTTTGGACATACTGTATATACCATCACTCCACTTCAAAGGCCTATAAACACTTCATTTCAAAAGAGTAGAAAAAAATTATGATCTGTTTTTGAAGGGGACATCCCATACAGTATGCATACCTCATATTTAACCATTTCACTGCACCATTTTCGAAATATATACCATCACTCCACTTCAAAGGCCTATAAACACTTCATTTCAAAAGAGTAGAAAAAAAGGATGGTCTGTTTGTGAAGGGGACGTCCCATACAGTATGCATACCCTATATTTAACCATTTCACTGCATCATTTTGGAAATATATACCATCACTCCACTTCAAAGGCCTATAAACACTTCATTTCAAAAGAGTAGAAAAAAAGGATGATCTGTTTTTGAAGGGGATGTCCCATACAGTATGCACACCTCATATTTAACAATTTCACTGCACCATTTTGGACATACTCTATATACCATCACTCCACTTCAAAGGCCTATAAACACTTCATTTCAAAAGAGTAGAAAAAAAGGATGATCTGTTTGTGAAGGGGACATCCCATACAGTATGCATACTTCATATTTAACCATTTCACTGCACCGTTTTGGACATACTGTATATACCATCACTCCACTTCAAAGGCCCATAAACACTTCATTTCAAAAGAGTAGAAAAAAGGATGATCTGTTTGTGAAGGGGACATCCCATACAGTATGCATACTTCATATTTAACCATTTCACTGCACCATTTTGGACATACTGTATATACCATCACTCCACTTCAAAGGCCTATAAACACTTCATTTCAAAAGAGTAGATAAAAAGGATGATCTGTTTGTGAAGGGGACATCCCACACAGTATGCATACCTTATATTTAACCATTTCACTGCACCATTTTGGACATACTGTATATACCATCACTCCACTTCAAAGGCCTATAAACACTTCATTTCAAAAGAGTAGAAAAAAAGGATGATCTGTTTGTGAAGGGGACATCCCATACAGTATGCATACCTTATATTTAACCATTTCACTGCATCATATTGGAAATATATACCATCAATCCACTGCAAAGGCCTATAAACACTTCATTTCAAAGAGTAGAAAAAAAGGATGATCTGTTTGTGAAGGGGACATCCCATACAGTATGCATACTTCATATTTAACCATTTCACTGCACCATTTTGGACATACTGTATATACCATCACTCCACTTCAAAGGCCTATAAACACTTCATTTCAAAAGAGTAGATAAAAAGGATGATCTGTTTGTGAAGGGGACATCCCACACAGTATGCATACCTTATATTTAACCATTTCACTGCACCATTTTGGACATACTGTATATACCATCACTCCACTTCAAAGGCCTATAAACACTTCATTTCAAAAGAGTAGAAAAAAGGATGATCTGTTTGTGAAGGGGACATCCCATACAGTATGCATACCTTATATTTAACCATTTCACTGCATCATTTTGGAAATATATACCATCACTCCACTGCAAAGGCCTATAAACACTTCATTTCAAAAGAGTAGAAAAAAAGGATGATCTGTTTGTGAAGGGGACATCCCATACAGTATGCATACTTCATATTTAACCATTTCACTGCACCGTTTTGGACATACTGTATATACCATCACTCCACTTCAAAGGCCTAAAACACTTCATTTCAAAAGAGTAGAAAAAAAGGATGATCTGTTTGTGAAGGGGACATCCCATACAGTATGCATACTTCATATTTAACCATTTCACTGCACCGTTTTGGACATACTGTATATACCATCACTCCACTTCAAAGGCCTAAAAACACTTCATTTCAAAAGAGTAGAAAAAAAGGATGATCTGTTTGTGAAGGGGACATCCCATACAGTATGCATACTTCATATTTAACCATTTCACTGCACCATTTTGGACATACTGTATATACCATCACTCCACTTCAAAGGCCTATAAACACTTAATTTTAAAAGAGTAGAAAAAAAGGATGATCTGTTTGAGTAGGGGACATCCCACACAGTATGCATACCTTATATTTAACCATTTCACTGCACCATTTTGGACATACTGTATATACCATCACTCCACTTCAAAGGCCTATAAACACTTAATTTTAAAAGAGTAGAAAAAAAGGATGATCTGTTTGAGAAGGGGACATCCCACACAGTATGCATACCTTATATTTAACCATTTCACTGCACCATTTTGGACATACTGTATATACCATCACTCCACTTCAATGGCCTAAAAACACTTCATTTCAAAAGAGTAGAAAACAATTATGATCTGTTTACAAGGGGACGTCCCATACAGTATGCACACCTTATATTTAACAATTTCACTGCACCATTTTGGAAATATATACCATCACTCCACTCCAGAGGCCTATAAACACTTCATTTCAAAAGAGTTGAAAAAAATTATGATCTGTTTTTGAAGGGGACGTCCCATACACTATGCACACCTCATATTTAACCATTTCACTGCATAATTTTGGACATACTGTGCAGGGACGTGCACAGGGTTGCTCCGGTTGCCTGGGCAACTGCCAATATGCCCTTCTCGATTCAAGTTGCCCTTCCGAGGTGGAAATTTTTTAACTTTTACTTTGTTTACATTGTGCAGCGTTCCTTCGTTACTGTATTTTAATTAAATACAAAATTTATATTTTATTTTTAAATTGCAGTCTCGTGTTTCTGAGGCATTCGCGAATTAATGACTCGTTTGAATCGATTCTTTACAAAGCAAATGGGGCAAACGTTTTGAATTGGTTCGCAAATCAGTTTGAATGATTTGTTCAGATTGCTGCAAAAACTGAATCGTCTGATGCTATTTTACTCATAGCCTTTGGGTGACGTGGATATGAATTTACCAATCTTTTAACTAAAAGCAAAACTTCACCCATGTACCCGCCATTATATACGCATGACCTGTTCGTCGTCAAACACATTTAAACGCACGCAGCCTCCAGAAGCATTGTAGCACAGACTGAAGAAAATCCATTGATGATTGACGTCTGATTCGCTGTATACTGTACTCAGTGGCGGTTCAACAAGGAGGCCAAGGGTGGCCCGTGCCTCTGTAGACATGTCCCTGGCCACCCCTGTGGCCACCCTGTGCTGACCAAATAAAAAAGTATACATTTATTTAGATTTTACACGCGAGCGCCAAAAGCGGAACTAATGCGACGCAACGTTCTACACGTATTAGAGCAACATGGCGGATGTAGTACGTCCGGATCTCATTCATACTACCAGGATTCATACTATACAGCACCTACTGTTTTAAAGGCCAAGTAAGTAGGTACTTCATCTAATTCAGTACTATACAGTATGCGGTTTCGGACGCAGCCCCGATGTAGTGAATGTGTATGCAGGTTTGGGCACTGGTAAGGACTCTAGCTCACTTCACATTGGGACACTGTTCACTTGTTCTCCTGTGACGTGGCTGCTTAAGCACGTTGTGATCATTCACAGCTGTCACTCATCAACAACCGGCAAAACCAACATCTCTCTTACTTTTTAAATAGTACATTGTAAAAAGCGCTGTTATTATGCTCTTACATATACGTGCATAAAATTGGAGGAATATAATTAAATGTTACATATAAAAATGTTTACAATTTAAAATAAATATTATTTTAAATATTGATTAGATTGTGGTCCCTAACTGTCTAGCAATGTGTGTTTATATGTAAACTAAAACAAACGTTTGTCTTTATAAAAGTTTGCATTTCATAAAGTTTATTGAGTAGGCTCGCATGATTTTCGGTTGTAGGGCTTTAGAAAAGATTCCAGCTCCTCTTTTCCACCTGCACTTACTCTTTTATTAAATAAATATTTATATGATTGTAATTTGTAAAGTAAAATAAAGTTTAAGGGGTGGTTTCCCGGAAGGGGATTAGACTAGTCCTCGACTAAAATAAATGTAAGATCTGTCCAAACTGAAAACAACTTGTACTGACATATCTTAAAATACATCAGTGCCCTTTGTTTTGCTTCAAAATGCACACAAGTAATGTTTTTAGTCAGGCATGTTTGTTAAAACTAGTTATATTTCCTAATTAAACTAAGGCCTAGTCCTGTCTTAAACTAATTCCTGTAACCACCCCTATAATCTTTAAATATAATTTCTTGCCATTTTATGTGCCCCTCTGGTAAAACACTGGCCCCTCCTTGGCCCCCCTAGTGAAATTTGTCTAGAACCGCCACTGACTGTACTTTATGATGTAAGTGATTCTTACAAAACACACGTGACATGACAACATAAGAAAACATGAGTTTTGTCTAAAATCATTTTTATGTAAGTGTAAACTGTCAATGTCCTCAGACCATCTTAGGAGATTCTAACTTTATACATAATGAATGCAAAACTCTTTGTCAGTTTACTGATATTTCAGCTATAAGCTACATCAACATTGAAACTAGAGTTAATTTGTAATGCTTGTCTATTCTGTGTTTGTATTCTTTTTTCTGTACTGTTTGTGTATGTTGCAGTTTTACACATAATGTACTGTACAAGTGCTCATAAGTATTCCTCTGTTTGCTGTGGAGTCAAGGGGCCCTATCTTGCACCCAGCGCAATTGACTTTGTCAGTGACGCATGTATCATTCGTATTTTGCGCCGGCGCACAGCGGGGTTTTTCCCTCCACAGATGCACGTCAGCAAACTAGGGAATGAACTTGCGCTCCCTGGGCGGTTCAGCGCAAAAAGGAGGCGTGTTGCGGCGCAAACCATCTCTTATGCTATTTTGCAGTTTCAAAAAACAATTGCGCTACTAACCAAAAAAAACTAGTCTAAAGTCAGTGGCGCGTTGCGCGTGGTTCATTATGCTATTTTAAGGGCGCATGCTTGACCATAATGTATAGCGTGCACAACGCGCATACACTTTGCTTATCTAATCTACACAGATGCAACAGTTATTTTTGCAAATCATAAATTGTTACACTTAAAAATATTAATACACGAGATAAGGGAAATCATAGTGGTGAGCATTGTGGTGATATTTTTTATTTATCCTCATGCAAATAACGATTAAAATATTTTCATAACTTTGTTGTGTGACTGTATTACGTTTATTTTATGTAAATAATAGTTAAAATGTTTTCATAAGAAACCTTAATGTATATGAACTTGATTTGTAAGAGTACTTTGGGGTTGGACCTTGCTTGCGTTTCTTGGGTCCGATTTCAAAGCCCCCAAACCCTTTCAGCGGTGAGGGAGGACGCAGCGATGTCCTCTGCTGGCGTCAGGTCCTGAGGCAGATCCACCTCCCATTACACGGCGTGCCCGATTTATGCTGGCAAGCGTGGGATTCCCCCGTACAAGAACGTCGGTCTCCTCGGCTGTTAACCGCTCCTGGGGTGCGCCTGGTAAATCCATCATAATAATAGCAACCCGCCATGGAACTTGCGCCCTTGCGTTTAAAGGGAATGTTGGCTAGCGTTCTGATTGGTTTATTTGACGTTACGCCCAAACCACACCTATGAATAATGAACCTACTTCAGACCAACCTCTTATTGATTTGCGCCCGGCGCAAGAGTTATTTCTCACGCCGGGAAAATAGCAACAGCGCCCAAGATCCGCCCACAAACTCACTTGCGCGTTGCGCTTCGCACTTGCGTTTCAGATCGTTAAAATAGAGCCCAAGATGTCTTAACATTAAAAGATGAACATTATACAAAAGTACAGAATCTGTCACATTATTTTTGTTTAAAGGAGCTGTCCGCAGTGTTTCTACTTAAACTAATCCCTTTTCAATTGCCTTTGTGTGAAGGGGTTGTAATCTCACATTTAAATGATCCACTTTGCGGGTTTTGCTATTACCTCTGAAAAAAAATATTATTATTTTTATGTGAAAGTATCGGGCCGGATTTGGCGCGAAATCCAGTGACGTCACCTGCATGCGCGCTCCCGAGCCTCTCACCTCGTCTTCTGACTTTGCGCTCAACAGCGACGACACTGATAACAGACTGAAACGACCTGTTCCCAGCACAACACAAACTCCACATATTGTGAAGAAAAAAAGTTATTTGCTGAAGCTCTTAAGGCCAAACGTGAATCGGATCAACTTCTGACAAAAACACGGATTAACATTGGCAGGGCATTTGAATTATGGAGAAACCTCCGCTTTGTTTTGGGTATAAAAACAGATCCGGAGTTGGCTTTCATCCTTTTGGACAGGTAAGTTAACATTACTACAAAGCATGTCAAATACATTTCGATTATGTGATTTAGTTTTTAGATGTTGTTTCGGTTTGCTAGTCTTCGCTTTAGAGTGTTTGCCCAGCCGTCGTCGATCGATGACGTAAAACTGCGGACGCGTTTGTTTGCGTGCGTCCGCTTTTAAAAGTCTTTAAACTCGTACAGTCTGACATTGATGGAAACTGAGATTATACAGTGTGACATGGACTTAACTACGATATTGATCGTACAGTGTGGCAAGCAACAACCCTAAAGGACTATTTAAAATTGCACAGTATATACCGGGCTTTACTGTTATACTGAAATTGTTCAGTGTAGTTCACTAATCGTTTTCGTTATCTTACCGTAAATTTACCTACGTAACACCACATTGCATAGGCTAAATGCAGTCAATTAAACGTTGCAGTGGGAATTTACCTGAGTTTCCAGCATGTTGTGTGATGCTTTCTCCGGTGTGTTACATCTCAGTCTGGCCGTCGCTTATGAGTTCGAGCACGCGCTTGTAAACTTATTGGTTGCAATCTGAAACATCACCGCTAGAGGCCACTGTAAATTACATACAGCGCCTTTAATGGGCACTGAGCTGTGTCCTGATTGTTTACACATGAAAAGCATAAAATGTGTAGGATCAGTTTGATTCACTTTGCACTTTGTGCATTTGGGTACAACACAAGTCAGCATTTTATGCTGTTGTTCTTTGTTGTTAAAGCATGTATGTGTTGAAACATAAACAAAGATTAATAAATTGTGACATTCTAAACTTACGACATACTGATATTTATCTTATCAATATCTGGTCTCCACAGCAAAAAGAAAAATCTTGTCTTTACTGTTCTGATACTTATGGAGGGCACTGTATATATACTATATACAGTATGTCCAAAATGGTGCAGTGAAATGGTTAAATATGAGGTGTGCATGTATGGGATGTCCCCTTCACAAACAGATCATCCTTATTTTCTAATCTTTTGAAATGAAGTGTTTATAGGCCTTTGAAGTGGAGTGATGGTATATACAGTATGTCCAAAATGGTGCAGTGAAATGGTTAAATATGAAGTATGCATACTGTATGGGACGTCCCCTTCACAAACAGATCATCCTTTTTTTCTACTCTTTTGAAATGAAGTGTTTATAGGCCTTTGCAGTGGATTGATGGTATATATTTCCAAAATGATGCAGTGAAATGGTTAAATATGAAGTATGCATACTGTATGGGACGTCCCCTTCACAAACAGATTATCCTTTTTTTCTACTCTTTTGAAATGAAGTGTTTATAGGCCTTTGAAGTGGAGTGATGGTATATACAGTATGTCCAAAACGGTGCAGTGAAATGGTTAAATATGAAGTATGCATACTGTATGGGACGTCCCCTTTACAAACAGATCATCTTTTATTTCTACTCTTTTGAAATGAAGTGTTTATAGGCCTTTGCAGTGGATTGATGGTATATATTTCCAAAATGATGCAGTGAAATGGTTAAATATGAAGTATGCATACTGTATGGGATGTCCCCTTCACAAACAGATCATCCTTTTTTTCTACTCTTTTGAAATGAAGTGTTTATAGGCCTTTGAAGTGGAGTGATGGTATATATTTCCAAAATGATGCAGTGAAATGGTTAAATATAAGGTATGCATACTGTATGGGATGTCCCCTTCAAAAACAGATCATCCTTTGTTTCTACTCTTTGAAATGAAGTGTTTATAGGCCTTTGCAGTGGAGTGATGGTATATATTTCCAAAATGATGCAGTGAAATGGTTAAATATAAGGTATGCATACTATATGGGATGTCCCCTTCACAAACAGATCATCCTTTTTTTCTACTCTTTTGAAATGAAGTGTTTATAGGCCTTTGAAGTGGAGTGATGGTATATACAGTATGTCCAAAATGGTGCAGTGAAATGGTTAAATATAAGGTATGCATACTGTATGGGATGTCCCCTTCAAAAACAGATCATAATTTTTTTCTACTCTTTTGAAATGAAGTGTTTATAGGCCTTTGAAGTGGAGTGATGGTATATACAGTATGTCCAAAATGGTGCAGTGAAATGGTTAAATATGAGGTGTGCATACTGTATGGGACATCCCCTTCAAAAACAGATCATCCTTTTTTTCTACTCTTTGGAATGAAGTGTTTATAGGCCTTTGAAGTGGAGTGATGGTATATATTTCCAAAATGATGCAGTGAAATGGTTAAATATAAGGTATGCATACTGTATGGGACGTCCCCTTCACAAACAGACCATCCTTTTTTTCTACTCTTTTGAAATAAAGTGTTTATAGGCCTCTGAAGTGGAGTGATGGTATATATTTCGAAAATGGTGCAGTGAAATGGTTAAATATGAGGTATGCATACTGTATGGGACGTCCCCTTCACAAACAGATCATCCTTTTTTTCTACTCTTTTGAAATGAAGTGTTTATAGGCCTTTGAAGTGGAGTGATGGTATATACAGTATGTCCAAAATGGTGCAGTGAAATGGTTAAATATGAGGTGTGCATACTGTATGGGACATCCCCTTCAAAAACAGATCATCCTTTTTTTCTACTCTTTTGAAATGAAGTGTTTATAGGCCTTTGAAGTGGAGTGATGGTATATATTTCCAAAATGATGCAGTGAAATGGTTAAATATAAGGTATGCATACTGTATGGGACGTCCCCTTCACAAACAGACCATCCTTTTTTCTCCTCTTTTGAAATAAAGTGTTTATAGGCCTCTGAAGTGGAGTGATAGTATATATTTCGAAAATGGTGCAGTGAAATGGTTAAATATGAGGTATGCATACTGTATGGGACGTCCCCTTCACAAACAGATCATCCTTTTTTTCTACTCTTTTGAAATGAAGTGTTTATAGGCCTTTGAAGTGGAGTGATGGTATATGCAGTATGTCCAAAACGGTGCAGTGAAATGGTTAAATATGAAGTATGCATACTGTATGGGATGTCCCCTTCACAAACAGATCATCCTTTTTTCTACTCTTTTGAAATGAAGTGTTTATAGGCCTTTGAAGTGGAGTGATGGTATATACAGTATGTCCAAAATGGTGCAGTGAAATGGTTAAATATGAGGTGTGCATACTGT